>NC_136994.1:16167241-16542241 GCF_032717465.1 Coenobita brevimanus
AGGCTCAAACTGATCTGCTTGTGTATAAAACTGTCTCAAAAAAAAAAAAAATGGTTACAGTTGATCAGAATTGAACCGGATGTATACGTGATGATAATTGAGCAGTTTAAAATTGTACCAGCCATCGTTTGAAAGAGTTAAAGTTGAAAATTCAGGCAATTTTTTTTTTTTTTAATGAACTACTACACCTACAGCATAATGAATAAAAAAATATATTGTAGATGGAAGAGTTAAGAGGAAGGATGGGACTGGAGTGTATTGGTGTTGTGACTGAGATGGTTTGGGCATGTGGAGAGGATGGTGGATGACAGTTGGGGGCAGAAAGTGAGAAGTGTGAACACTGGGGGTAGGGTTGCGAGAGACAGACTGAAAAAGAGTGTGACCTCAGGGATAAGGGACTGAATAGGGAGGCCGCCAGAGATCGAGCAGCATGAAGAGCTGCCATTAGGTGACCAAGGCCAATGTATGCAAGCACGTTGGAGCCTTAATAAATGAATGAACGATGATTTAGATAATGTATATGAGGGAGGGGGGAGTGAGCGGGGGGGGGGAGGGCAGTCAAATGGTGGGTGACAGCAACTTGGAGGCGTTTTGTTTGCAGCCACCCTTTGCGGGATTAGGGCGTCGGGCTATAGATAGATAGATAGAACTAGGACGGGCAGTTCACAGTTTTAGTTTATGGTCGTGAAATCATATAAAGAATGGAGATGTGTTGGAGGCGTTTGGTAACTTGTAGGATGAAGATGAATGAAGTTATTGAGTCTGTAAAAGGACGGGTGCCTAATCAACCAGTTCTTCCTGTTCTGGCATTGAATATGGATTTAGGGGGTGGAAAGGACAAAGTTTGGTGTCACATGGAGAGAGAGAGAGGGATGAAAGTATATGTAATCAAGCCTGAGAGTTAGTGTAAGCAAGCCTCACCATAGAGAGAGAGACAGACAGAGAGAGAGAGAGTATAATATGTGAGCAAGCCAGAGAGTATATTTAAGCAAGCCACACCATTCAGATAGCAAATAAACAACAAAGATAACAAACTAGCAAACCAGATGTGGATTTAGAAAAAGGTACTGTATAGGAAGAGAACCAGATGGATGACTTTTGTAAACTGACATACATTAACTGGATGACCTAACAACTAATATGATGGAATAGAGAAAGCTGTGAGAGAGATTAGAGATTTATTTACTTATTTATTCATAGTTTATTTTTTGTTGTATCGATACATATTACTGCTGTCCCTGATGATGATGCTTGAACATTTCTATTGATCTGTAAATAATAATCAGCAGTTGCCTACCCTAAAATTTTAATCTCTTCTGTTGTTTCATCAGGACTACAGGGGTCCAGAGCTAGGATACTTTGCCTAAGCATTTAAGGCAAGGGTGACCAGTTCCTTTACCCTGAGTGACAGTATATCAGAAAACCCCTCCCAGAAAATGAAATTTAGTTACTGAAGATTTTGAATATATACTTGATACAGTACTCCTGTTTGAATACCTGAGCTTCTGGCAGTTGGTTCTTTCTTCCTTGTATAAAAAAATATAGTGATTAAGCTGATGTCCTGCAGTTATCAGTAATATTTTGAATTAAGTACATGAAATTAACACTCTCAGACTCCCATATCACACTCAGCCAAAGAAAGTCACCTGTCATTAGCTGTAATAGAATACTAGAGTTGCCATGGCCATGTGAGGGTTAATGGTGGTGGTACTGACTTAGGCTCATTTAACATACCATTAGCTGAATAAAATCATCTGGTGTGAGCTGTAATACGATACATACTAGAGTTGTCCCAGTCATGAGAGGGTTAATAATGAAACGTTTAAGAGAGTCTGAGGCTGGGGTGGAGGAGTGGGGTAGAGAGGTATATGAGAAAGGGTGGTGTGAATTAGAGAGAAGGCTGTCTGTATGTTGAGGACAAAGTGATATGGAAGTGATTTGTTTGTGGCCATCTCATATGGGATTAAGGTGTCTGGCAATAGATGGGTAGACAGATGGATAGATAGACTTTAAACAAGGTAGACATAGATAGATAGATGTATAGATAAACAGACAGACTTGAGATGAGGACTAAGAGTAACCTATACTATATCTTTGTTGTGTTTTCAGGCCGCCACAATACCTCAGGGTGTGATTGACATGACGCGGGTGCTGGAGGTGTCGGAGGCAGAGGAGGTGACGGGCAACCAGTTCTCCCTGGCCATCACCGCACCGGACCGTGTCACCTTCATCAAGGGCACGTGTAAGGAGGAGGCACGCTGGTGGCAGGACGTGTTGGGGGTCTTCCCACGCACGCATAAGGTACAACGACGTGTCCGTATTCCAGCAAGAAACTGAGTCAACCCCAACAAAACAGAATCCACGAACACCTGCTTTTGATAGACTGATAAAAACACACAAGAAAAACAACTGGTACACCCAAAACAACACTATTAGTAGACTGGTAAAAGCACACAAGGAAGACAGATGGAATTACTTTATGGACACCCCAACCAACCTTTTTAACAGACTGATAAGAACACACAAGCAAACGATAAAAACATGCAAGCAAGACAACAGGAATACCCTTGTGGATACCTCATATCACAGAACAGACAGGAGCAAATTTTGGAAGACAGTACAGATATCCACACATCCTAAAACTGACCACCACCAGCTCATGAAATATTACTGAATGGTGTTACGTCTGTTATTATGATGAAGGAACAGACAACTTATAAACTATTGTGTATCAGTAAACCACAAAAACACCAATCCTTAAAACAGAATGATAATAAAAAAAAAGGAAAATCAAAGGAAACATAAACACCCTCCCTACTCACTTCACAACTTGTCCAATTAAAGATCAGAAAGCACAAAAAATTCCAAAGTAGCAGAATCAGGCCACATCGCATATATTCAGTGTAAACTCCTCAACCCAATAGCCATAAATACCCAAAATCAAATTTTCAACTTGTCTGGACTTACAGCAACATCGATGACATCCTAAGGAAAGCAGTCATCATTTGTATCCTGAAGCCAGGAAAAACTATTCAAAAGCCTACCATTATATAAGTCAATCTCTCTGCCTTGTACACCATCCAGACTCACTGAAGGATCAACCCTTAATAACCTCCCACATTCTTCTGACTGATTCTTAACATGGATTTCATCCCAAGCACTTAGTCATCAGACACCTTTCAGAACAGACTCATCTCATCCTAGATGGTTTCTGAAAGAAACAGGCCCCATTATATGCTACACTAGCAGCAGCAGAAGTAAACAAAGTTTTTGATATAGTGCCAAGACTTATCCCAATAGTTAAAAACACACACATAGAAGACTGTGACAAGAAGTGGCTAATCAGCTTCCTGTCAGGCAGATCAAGCTCAAGTACTCAACCAAAACTAAGCCCCAGAATCAGAATATTGCCTAGCGGTGTCCGACAGGGCTCAGCCCTTTCACCCTCTCTGCATAAGCTTTTCCTCTATGACCTAACAACCCCCAGTCCCACCTCCATCACCAGTGATAGTTCCCTGTGCTGATGACTTGGCAATATTCATAACGCTCCAAAACTCAGCAAGCAGAAAGCCAGCTCCAACAGTACCAACACTTACTAGAATGCTGGGCTTCACAAACTAAATCAACTATAGTATCACTCTCTTCACTCCAGACAGTCATGAATCTCATATACATGCTCAAGTCATCCTCTTCAGCCATTTGCTTCCACTGGGTAGATGCCCCTAAGATCTTGGGCTTATTTCTGGATACACATATTAACTTTTTCTCACTGTACAAGCAACTTCAGTGCAAAGACACCTCATAGACTCAGTGCCTTGTGAATACTCAGACACAGCCTTTGGACAGTAGAAGGAATAAATGAAAACAGCCTATAAACAGTTCTTTTGAACAATAATACAGTCCGAGCAAGAAAAAATGTCAAGAAACACACACAAACGCTAAGAACAATAAGAGGATGTACAAAGACCACAGTTATAAATCACTTGCATCAAGAAGCAGAAGTACTTCCAGTCATGGACCACCTGAACATAAGAGGTACACAGTTCACTGCTTCAGCACAGGATCTCTCCACTAATGTAACTGTACAGTATGGTGCACCACTTCCCTGTAACAAAGAAACAAGAGGTAAACAACTTCCCAACACTACACAGAATGCCACATCATCATCCATCCTCCTCCACCCAAAACTATATTTCACAAACATATGAACACATGGCCACCACAGCCATCCAAAACCTTCAGCCAAATATCATCCTTTAAGAACTACCACCAGACATACACCTCACAGAACCTACCCTGCCCAGAGAAACACGAGTACAGTACACCTATAAGGCCAGACTTGAACACCCTTCCTTGGTGCAATACAAACACACATTACAACTCACAAACAATCCACTTTGCCCACACTGCAATGCAGTCCCCCACATCACAGCACAGTTATTCACAACATGAACCACATCACAATGCAGACAGTCCTTCACCATAACTTCAGCAAAAGGCCTCAGGAAGCAACCAGTTGAAGTGGCCAGTTTTCTTCAATCTGTTGTGCTCACATCTAGACAGGCCTGGGGTTGCAACAGCAACAAGTATGGTGATGCCTTTCCTATTTCATTCTTGTTTCCACCACATGATTTTATTCAGCTTAAGGAAGACTCCTTGTAGTGAAAGAGCTCATACTCATCTTCATAAACCCATTCAGTCAGGTGACATCTTATTTGGCTCTTTGTTGCTGGTTCCAGATGATTTTGTTCAATTTTGAGAGTTCCCTCCTAGAGAACCAGTTAATGAAGGCTCTGTCCAACCTCTGTAGTTCATGAAGTGTGTCCCAAGGTGAATAAAATCATTTGAAGACATTGCGGTATTAAGAAAATTTAAAACATGTCACTTGATTGAAGAGGTTAACCTAAATGCTGAGTAAAATCATGTGACTGCAGCAAGATAGAAGTATTGTATATAAGGTGTTATCAAGCTGGAGAGGTTAATATGATCTCAGACACACTAGTAATTTACTCAGTAATGTGTTCTAGCTCATCTAATAGCTCAGATGATTGACTCAGGATGATAATTTTTTTCCTGCCGTACAGTGTTTGTAAACTTTTAGTCCCAGTCGTTATAATGATGCCGTTTCTTTTTTTCTTCCGTTATTAATTTCAACATTGTCCTGATTACAGTAGTGCTTACGTATTTGATCACTGTATAATTATTTTTCCCATGTTAATTTGAAAATGTTTGACATCATCAGTGAACCATATGGCAGAAATATCTGAAATCTGATGTTTCAGTCAGCTTAGCAGCTGTAATTAGATTTCAGAGTCACTCGTACAGAGTATCAAAACTTGATGTTATTTTCTGTTTCATTTTGTAGTTTTTTTCCAGCATTTTATATCCTGTCTCATTTTGGTTTCTTAATACCAATATTTCCAGAACATACATTATGCCATGAAAAAGTTAAAAATGAACGGAAGTTGAACTGTTTTATCCTAAATTTATATGATTCAAATGGCTTCAGTGAGACTTTCATGATTATGGCAGGTAGAAGTTCTTCTGTTTGTGATTGGGATTAGCCATAGCTAATAGTGTCATATATAATATAGATAGCTAACAAGACTAATTATTTTTGTAAAATATATTTGTACTGTACAGATATAAAGGAAAATGTAATTATGTCACAAAGTAGTCATCATGTAATATCCATCCTGCACTTTATTATAACTCCTAGCTATTAAACTCTGTTTATTGGTACTGATGTGTTCTATATTGTTACATGATGTTCTTCAAAGTGATGGTGTTAGTTTAGTTGTAGAAATTTTGGAAACTCATAAGAATAGCCTAGATGAGACTATAGCTTTGTAAACATTAGTGCTGCATTGTGCCAAATATTGTATCCTTTGCCTTGTGCAGTATTAGATAGAACAGGTAGATGATGATACATTATTTATTTGCTAACAGCAACAGGGTCGTCACAAGAGGAATGCCACCTTCCCTGGCATCAAGACCAGCAGTGTGGTGAAGCAGTCCCGTGCCCTGCACTCACCACCATCAACACTTGGTAATGCCACCCTTGTGTCTTGTTGAAATTGTCAGGTGGTGCTGACTTCTTACTGAGTACTGTAAGGAAATCCCACACTAGGGAAGGGGGAAGGTGAAAGTCCATATACTGTTGGTATTGTAATGGAAAACCTGTAACGTTATTTGTGAGTACAGTGCCTAACTGTACTATACCAGCCTTATTTAGTAAAAATAATAGCCTTGTACTAGCTGGTCTCATAATGTCTACCCTCAAAAAACAAGCAGAGGCAGAGAATGGTGACTGTATATACAATACAGTACTGCCATAACCCTTGCCTCTCACGCCTCTTGGAGAGAGAGATCATAATTCTCTCATAACATGTATTATTGATAAAATTTAGATTGGTGTGATAATAGAACGGCATTTGTCAAGTTTCAGTACACATAATATAATTTTCACCTTACTCACTCTCCATATGTGTGATGTTTTGGTATTTTTTGCCCTTACATGGTCATATGCTTGGTACACTATGTGGAGTTTTCTTTTTAAATTGATTTTGGCTGCTAAATAGTTAGGATTGCATGGTCCAGCAACTTTAATCACAGTCTTATCAAAAGCTGCCCTTCTGTTAAGTGCCCAGAGTGTGGTGGATTAGTTATTTTAAATTTAGGTACTGTACTGATTACTTATGCTAGTTATTTTTATGTGGGTGGTTTCATAATGCTGACTTATGCTAGATATTTTTATGTGGGTGTTTTTTAATAATATTGCTAGAGTGATTTGTATTGTTTATCTTATTCTTTTGTGTTATTTGCCAGTAGTTTTTTATTTTGACAGTACAGTTTGTATGTCTTAGCCTTTTGTTTCTTGTTGCTGTCATTTTTTAGTATTATGTTATTGATTCTTTTTGTTATTGGAGTTATACATTTTGCATATTTTGTTAATGTGTTGTTGCTAAATTTGCTTTTTACCCCTGCACTGCAGTTCCATATCACAACCTATATCCTGCCCTTTTTCACTTTCCTCATCTATTTCCTTCCTTAACCTGTTCACTCCTCACTCATTTATTCACTTTCCTTGCCCTCACTCACTGAATTTTGTCCTCACTCATCCACTAACTCACTCAATGGTCTCACTTGCACTCCATACCCTCTCTCCCTGACTCACTTACTTCTTATGGCCCCACTTGCTCATCTTTTCACCTTTTTTCTTACACTCACCACATACCTTATCACTAACTTCCTTGCCCTCACTTACTTAAATCCTCAACCACTCACCTGTTCCCTCTCTGCTCTGTACCTCATCCATGTCACCTGCAAATGTTGTTCTCCAGCTCCCACTACGTTTGAGTCTCCTCTGAGCCAGCGCGTGCGATTCCACTCCTGCACCTCCGACACTGCCCCCCGCCCCCACTCCCTCCCCGCCCTTGAGCCTGAGGAGGATGTCTTCCCAACTAAGGACTCCTCACCACCCTCCTCCTCCTCTGTATCATCCCCCTCCTCCAGTGCTGTTGTCTCCTCCACCAATTCTCTGTCTGCTTCCTCTAATCCAACACACTTTCACTCTTCCCCCCTCTCTTCCCTCCCACCTACCTCCACGCCCATCTCCTCCCTGTTGTCTTCTTCCTCCTCTTCCTCCTCCTCATCCTCCTCCACCTCTTCCTCTTCTTCCTCCTCCTCACGGGTTCTAAGGGACGAACACAAAGAGAACACACCACCGTACAGTGAAGGTAAGTTCTGCAATCCCCTCCCTGTTTTGGTGCTTAATGGTATATTGAGTTTGCCGTTTTTGTCCATTTCCTCTTGAGATGTTTATTCTTGCTTTTCCACCTTAAAATTATGCTAAGGATGATTTCAGCTGGTTTTCCTCATTTTTTTTTGGTTAATATTATACTGTATATTTGCTGGGTAGCTAATTTCCATGATAAGCATTTTTCAAATTTCTTTGAACTCCCAGAGATGAATGTTTCCTTCAGGTTTAAAAAATTAGGTCTTTTGTCCACTACATGTTGTCAGTATTATTCTTTCATATAGGGTTTGGGAGAATACTGTACAAAAATTTGTTTCAAATTTCTCCATTGTTCATCTATCTTATATCAGATATATGCAATAGTGTACAGTACAGTGAGTGAAAATGATAATTTCATGTATGCAAAGTGAATGTGATTTGCTGGTCAGTGCGAGGCATTTCTCAGTTTTCTGTGCAACACTGATGTAAGCATCCATTTTTCATGTTTAGAGATTTTAGAAAAATTTTTAAATTTTTATTTTTATGACTTATTTTTATGACTTATTTTTATGACTTATTTTTCACCTAAAGGTGAATGTAGGGAAGAGTAAAGTGATGGTCTTTGAGAGAGGTGAAGTCAGTGAATGTACAGCGAGGTTGGATGGTGAGGAATTGGAAAATGTGAGTACGTTTAAGTACTTGGGTAGTGTGATGAGTAAGGATGGAGGTTTGGAGAGTGAAGTGCTTGAAAGGGTACAGCAGGGAAGAAAGGTTGCTGGTTCCTTGAAAGCAGTGATAAGAAACAGGGAAGTGAGCATGGAAGTGAAAAAGTTACTACATGACAGTATTGTGATACCAACTCTAACGTACGGAAGTGAAGCTTGGACATTGTTGGAAGGACACAAGTCAAGAGTGAGAGCAGTGGAAATGAGTTATTTAAGAGGAGCCTGTGGAGTCACGTGGAGAGACAGGCTGACGAATGAGGATGTAAAGGAGCGTTGTGGTGTGGATGTGGATGTGATAGGAAGCGTTATGAGGAACACACTGAGGTGGTTTGGCCATGTGGAGAGGATGGAGGGTGAAAGACTGACGAAGAGAGTGTATGTGAGTGAGGTGGAGGGGGGAAGAGGGAGGGGGAGGCCGAGGATGAGATGGAGGGATGGGGTGGAGAGGTATATGAGAGAGGGGGGTGTGAGTTGGGAGCAGGGCAGTGAAATGGCGGGGGACAGGGTGACTTGGAGGCGATTTGTTTGTGGCCACCCCAAACGGGATTGAGGCGTCTGGCAATAGATAGATAGATAGATTTTTTGATGTTATAAGTATGTGAAAGCAGTTTTCATCATCATCATCAGCAGCAGCAGCAGCAGCATATCTGCATGAGATGGGTAGAATTCAGAACACCCAGAAGGGAAATAGGATGCTAAGAACAGAATACCCAATGAAACGGGCAGTACCTGTATACCCTTTCACTCATCACTGGAATCATCTTGGTTCCATATAACAAGCTATGCAATACACAACAAACCATTTAATAGTCTGTGTACATAAAAATGGGCAGCTGCCTTGTCTTGTGCACTTCTTACCATCCATGCTCCTTCATGATGTTAACTTTAAATTTTTATTATTTTGCTTTATATTCTTTTTTTATTTATTTAATTTTATTGTATTCATTTATTTTTTTTTTTTTTGCCACATGATCATTTATACTTCATTTTCACATACAGTCATGCACTACAGTACAATATATCATTTTATGTTCTCAGCATGCCATGCCTACTTTTTCTTTCAGTTTCACTTACCTATACATTTCACTCTAACTATTATTTATCTCAGGTTTGCATAATTTCATCACTCATTATGCTTCATTTAAATGTTATTGTAAGGTGTCTGTGTTCATACACTGTTGTGTCTGATACTCACTGACTCCCCAACAGATTACTCAGACAATCCCCCCACCTCTGAGTCTCCACCCACCCAAGACAAACTCAGCCACAAATTGCGCAGTCGACGAACGGTGAGGCGGGAGGGTCGGGGCCTCACCACACCCAGGAGTAAGTCTGAACTCTTCCCCGCCCAGCATGTGTCTCGCACACTCACTGAATATGCCTTGATGCATGATAATTGCAGAAACTTGTCACCTTGCATAAGATTTCCAGCTGCAGAGAATGAAGATATTTCCACTACTACCATTTCTACCAATACCACTACCTCTGATGCTGCTGCCACCACAACTATAACATCATCCAATACTAAAAGTGATACAGAGCTACCTTCAAGTACTACCACAGCTACAATTACTAATACTGTCAGTGATAAAGATCCACCTTTAAAGCACCAATTGTTGTCACCAGCACCATCTCAGCTTCCACTCTGTCCAACAACTGCTGTCACCATGAAGCCGCAACAGTCACAGCAGCCACTATCTATTCCTATTCCTTCTTCTGCAGGCCTAAGCACCAGCATGACTAACTTGCATGCTACCACCAGCTCCTCTGCTACCTCACTCTCCACCTCTGCTGATAATAATAATGGACTGAACTCTTATTCCCCTTCTCTCTCTTATGTCTCTGCGTCCTTCTCCACCCCTCCTCCTCGCCGACCTCCCCTTCCCCAGACCCCACCTCTTTCCTCCCTCTCCCCATCCATAATAAGGAGCAAGAGTGGAAGACGAAGAGCCACCATCACACTTACCTCCTCCCTTAACTCTTTAAACTCCCCTTCTGCCTCCTCACCATCCCCACCTTTCCCTACCTCCCTCTCTACATCCTTCTCCTCCTCCTACCTCTCCTTATTGGGAAAGAGTTCCTTCTCCCCTCCTATTCTCCCCTGTGAATTAACAAGGAGTGGAGATAAGTTTATTTCTGCATCCTCCAGTGTGTCTTCACTACAGCATGCCTCCTCCTCAGCTCACAGAAGACCAGGTGTGCATTCTACTTTTGTTTGCTTGTTGGCAACCTGTTACGTTATTTCATCCTGCTTGATATTTTAAAGCATTTTATTGTTTTATTCTAATATTGGTGATACTTAGTATGACCTGCCATATTTTGTAATTTTGCTTTTTGAAGTGTTACTTGCAGCAGACTTGGGATTAAGGCTTCACCTTAGGCCTCAAGGCCCTGGCCGTGGCTTTCAGAAAACCACAGGGTTTAGCAGAGGCTGAGGTTGAGACATTTTCAATGGAGGCATCTTGATGCCTAAGGAAAAATGTCTGTATAATTTATTTCAATTTCACTTCCATGTTATGGAAAAGTGAAACATATGACATGCTGTATTTGGTGGTTGCATTACCTACATGGAAGGTGATAAATAGATTACAAAAGTGTTCAGAAATGTCATGTGGAATTTTATTTTCCAGGAATAAAAGTATATAGCCAAGCATCAGATACTATTCTGGAAAATATATTTTTTAATTTTAGTCAGATTTGAAAGTCAGTTATTAATACTTCTCTGTATATATTGTATCATACTTTGAAGTGAACCTGTGCTCATTATCTACATTACTCAAGTTGTGCCTGATAACATATCATACAGTAATTCAGTACAACATAGTGATATTGTAGCCTGTATTAATAATCAGTACCATCCTTAAACCTTCCCTTCATAGGCCCAGGAGAGGTGTCACGGCGGCAGTTGTTGACAGACTTGGAAGAAAGCAAGCGGGAGGAGAAACTCAAAGATATAGCAGACTCCATCACAAGGCTGCGTGGCTCCCCAGCACTTTCTTATCTCTCCTCCAAGGTTTGAATTCTGTTGGTTATTGGTACTTTTGCGTATATCATGTTTCATATGTGATCAGTTAATCCTTTGAATCCCAGTATTCACTTTTCATATAATTCTAATTTCCAGCCTGTTAATTAGCTTAGGGAGAAATATGAGGTTATGAATGGGTTAATGTTCACAACTCCTTCTCCATAAAACCTGTCTATAATGTTAACCCCTTCTCTGTAAGATCTTTCTCTATAATGTTTACAACCCCTTCTCTATAAAACCTATCTAAATTGTTTACACCTTCTCTGTAAAACCTCTCTCTATAATGTTTACAACCTCTTTTCAATAAAACATCTCTATAATGTTTACAACCCCTTCTTTATAAAACCTCTCTCCAAAGCTGAGTACTATCCTGAAGATGACATGCTCAGGTAGAAGGGGTTAGAATGTTTTAGACTCTGGTTTTAACATGGAGTGCTGTCTCATCACCAGCCGGGTGTTGGTGATGTGAAGCCAACCCGAGAGTGTGACCCGCCTGATGAGCCTGAGGAACCACCTCCATCACAGAGCCTCACTCCTGCTGCAACAAAGGACATCTCAGACCACTCTGCTCTCCCTGACCATGTATGTAGCACCGAGATATAAAGATAATGTAATAATGATAATAAAGGTAGATAATATTAATCATCATCATCATCCGGACCTCCTTTCCAGCCTTATGACAGGGTGAGGAATAATAATAATATAAATAATAATAAAGATAGATAATGATAATGGCTGATTATTTGTTTCTCAGAAGCGTCAGTTCTTCAGAAAAATTCACTAGTGCTCAAAGTAACATATAAGAATAGCAGTATAATTAACAGCTCATATGTAGTACTGCAACTAGAGCAGAAAAACAATGCAAAAGAGAGGTACGACAGCAGGAAGACACAGTTATTAAATGATATAGTTGTGATATTCTGGTTAATTTATTGTACTGTGTAGATTGTGTTTGAGTGAATAGAATAAGAAACACAATGAGTCTAGAGAGCTGTGACATGAGAAAGCATAGAAGTGAGTTTGCTTTGGCAGTATGGTTATTTAGAGAATATGTATAGGTAGGATGGTGATGAAGGTTTATAGCTGAGAATATGTATAGGTAGGAAGGTGATAAAGGTTTATAGCTGTACTGTATATGGCTGAGGATGAAGGTGGGAGAAGTTATGATATGCTAAAAAGATGGATAAATGTGGTAAAAGAGCATTTGAGAAAGTGATCCCATATAGAAGGTCAGTGAAGGTAAGAAAATGACAAGATACTGAAAAGGATGAATTATGTGTAAGAAGCACATGATGGGTTTTTCCACCTTAATTTTAGCTTGATAGTTGATGGAATAATTTTATCCCTTATGTTTAGTTGAAGTGTATGCACAATTAAAACATAAACAAGTATAAATATTTACAGACTTTGATGCATTTGAGATGGAGCCAAGATTCCGTTGGCTTACGTGATGACTTAATGATTATGTGGTCTGTTTCACTGGTCATGCTGTTTTATAGTTCTCGTCTTACACCTTCACATTGTTTGTGAATCTTAGCTCACCTCATCGTTTAGGTGAGAATAAGAGTTAGGATGCTAATGATGCTAATATGCTTCTAGATTACAGTTTATTGTGGGAGTGGGATATTGTGAGTACTTTTTTCCTTCTTTCTTTCTTTCTTTCTCTCATTCTTTCTTTCTTTGTATCTTTTGCTAGACTCTTGTGTCTTATAACTTTACATGATAACTGTCAACATAACATTTAGGTGCGTGGTGATCCTGATGGATGTGGTCTGGAGGTGACGCCAACGTACCACCCCTCTGGGCCTGACCTGCCCCGCCTGGACCCGCCTCGTTTGGACCCTCCTCGTGTGGACCTGCCAGCTGAGGACCTGCTCTATATCAAGAAGGGTTGGCTCATGAAGCAGTCACTCACACAGGTCAGCACTACACAGCCAACCGTTGCGTCAGACAGGATCACTAGATTCTTCTGTTGGTTTAAAATTGACCATTGTAATGCAGTATTGTGTCCATTATTATAATTATGCTGCTAGTTATTTGTGTGAAATTTAAGAAATTACAGTTATAACATAGTGCTTCTGAGTCAGTTATATGGGATGTGTTAAACTTATTTTATTAACTGTGTGGCTTGATATTAAATGCGGTAAGTTTTTGTTGTATTCTACCTTCAGATGAGCTTTATGCTAAAGTATATAACCAACCCCAGTCACATTTTGTGTTTTTTTTATATTTGCATGTGGAGTGACGTGGAGGGACAGGTTGACGAATGAAGAAGTGAAGGAACGTTGTGGGGTAGATGTGGATGTGATTGAAAAGATTAGGAGAAATACACTGAGGTGGTTTGGACATGTGGAGAGAATGGAGAATGAAAGACTGACTAAGAGGGTGTATGTAGGTGAGGTGGAGGGAGGGAGAGAGAGGGGTAGACCGAGGATGAGGTGGAGGGATGGAGTTGAGAGGTATATGAGGGAGGGGGTGAGTTGGGGGGAGGGGAGTCAAATGGTGGGTGACAGAGTGACTTGGAGGCATTTTGTCTGCGGCCACCCTTTGCGGGATTAGGGCGCCGGGCTATAGAATAGAATAGAATAGTATTCAAATGCAAAGACATGCTGGTTTTTAAATGATATGTCACTCTAGCCATCAGTACCTTATTCCTCCACATGCTCCACTAACTATTTATCTACCTTTGAACCAACCCAAGGAGTGGACAAAGTACTGGTTTGTGCTGCGAGGGTCCTGCCTTGCGTACCACCGTGACCCGGCAGCTGAGGATGCAGGCTTGATAGATGGTCTCATTGACCTATCTGCTGCACACACTGTCCACGAGTGTGAAGTGGCACGCAATTATGGTTTTGTTATTATGGTAAGCCCTGCCTCTCAGTTGGCCTTGTTTTTGTAAAGAGTAGCGCATTTTCCTCTGCTTTGATTGTACCACCAGACATGAAGAACTGTTTTTATTTTAACTGTATCTTGCTTAATAGTACATTTCAATACATAATACGTAATGCACTGTTCACTGGTTAAATTTGTAAGTAATGTAAGGTTATCAAAATACTGGTAGTTATACTTAGTTATTTTAATCTATAGCCATGTAAGACCATTGTAATCCTTTGTATTCACCAGACATGGGAGGAGAAGAAATATATCTTTTCTGCGGTGACATCAGGGATCAGAGCAAACTGGGTGCAAGCACTAAGGAATGCTGCCAACCTCAAAGAGCCACCAAACCGACCACTCACACTCGGGGAGAAGATTGAGCGTGAGATAGTAGCAAAGAGGTGAGTGGAGAGAGTCGTGTGTGCTGAGAAGAGTGGAAGAGGTGAAGGGAGGGGTAAATGGGAGATATAGAGAGGCTTTTAGTGGGTAAGAAGGCAGGAAGGAGTACGAGAAGGAATACAAGTGAGAATAACCAGGATATGTACAAGATGTCAGTGTGAATAGAGCCAGGAGGCAGGTATAGAGAAAGAGAGGAAGTGGAACGTATGAAAACAAACATTATTTCAGGAAAATGAGAATATGCAGACTGACAGGGAATAAGAGAAGGAGATAGAAAGTAACAGATATACTTTGACATGCATAGGAGTAAAAGGAATCAGGGAGGGTTTCTGTAGAGGGATGCTAGATTTGGTGTGGTAGTATATGATGAAGAGAAATGCATTAAAGAGGTTAGTGGGGGGGATGAAGAGTAAGACAATAGAGAAGACAGTAAGGAAGGCCAGAGGTAGGATGTATTTAAGAAGGCAGAGAGACAGGTGGCCAGAGATAGAATGCATTGAGGAGGGTAGAGAGGATGTTGGTTTAAGAGGCAGAGAGAAAGAAATGATGAAAAACCGCAGAGGAAGGTAAAGAGGATGGTAGTATAGGATGAAGAGAGAAAAAATAATAGAAAACACTGGCAGAGGTAAAGATTATCAGAGTTTTGGATAATTAGAGGAGGATATGATGGAAAGCATTGGCAAAGGTAGGGAGGATGATGGGTGGAGAGGCAGAGAAGGAGAAATAACAGAAAGCACAGAGACAGAGAGAGAGAGATAAGAAGATTGTAAGATTAGAAAGCAACAAGAGAAGGGGAGAGGACAGAAAAGAAATGTTGAAAATCAAGGAGGGAGAACAGGGATGAAAGCAAAATCTGTAATAAATTAACAACAAAAACATTGCTGTCCCTCTTCCCCTACCGGTAACTTCTTTTTTTCTTTCCTTCAGGTCAAACATAGAGAGCATGGCAGCAGAGAGAGACCAGGGCAATGACAGCCAAAAGAAGGAGAATAACTGGAATGAGAATAACCGCAGTGAAAACAAGAGTGAGAACCTGAAACGAGAGCTCAAGAAAGATAAAAATGAATCCCTCGCCTCCTCTGAGGATGAGGGAGGGGGGCAGGGAGAAGATGGTGATGATGAAGAGGAAGAGGAGGAGGAGGAAGCAGAGGAGGAGGACTACAGGACAGCCTCTGAGCACTCTACCCCTGCTGCCTCCACCACACGCCTGAACAGGAAAACGGGGGAGGACTGTATAGACTGGGGTGAGTTAGGGTGTACTGGTGTTATAGGTGGTAGAGAGGATGTCTTCATGGGGTGACATCACATAGGTTCATATTCTTGGATAAGGAGGCTGCCTGACACTACCTTTTCTAGTTTATCTCTGTATATGGCACTTTGGTAAATAGTCTTGTATGCTACTAATGCAATCTGTATGGAAAAGACAAATAACATACGAGAGAGAAGTAAGGTGTAGTATTCAAAATATATCACTAAAGAGGAAATGCTAGAAAGCGTTATAAGCGAATGACAGTACAGTCCATTCTGTTTTAGTATGGCAAGGACAATGATGATGATAATGATGAATTATTTTCCACCCACCAGGTCGAACTAGGACCCGCCCAGACCCAACAAGATCCAGTAACCAGAGATCACGTTCATCCCCACCCCCTCAGCGCCGCGCCACCACCACCCCCATCACCACACCTAAACCCAGCACAGGCAGCAGCAACAGCAGCAGCCATGAGGATGTGTGCTGCTCGGAGTCGGGTGGTTCACTACGATCCATACCGGATATTGATGACAAACACCAGCCTGAGAAGGTGGGATTCATTTGTGTCTGTGTTAATGTGTATGTATGTGTGAGTGTTATATTTGTGTATGTTTGTGTCCATGTATGTATATTTGTTTGTGTGTGTGTGTGTATTTGACTCAATGGGATACCTTTATGTGAAGCTACAGAATATGGTGAATGTTTTTGGCGTATCAGATAGAGCCAGGATTCCGGGGGCTTGAATGATGAGTGAATGGAAACGGCCTGTTGGATTGGGCAAACGTAGGCTGTCTGGACATTGCTACCCCTTACCCTGCCTTAGGGTGGGAAAGGAGGTCTGGATGATGATGATGATGATGATAATGTGTGTGTATGTTTGTATATGTATGCTTTTTTTTTTTTTTTTTTTTTTTTCATAGCATATTCTTTTTGGGAATTTTGTGTCTGTGTGTGCATGTATGTATGTGTGTGTATATTTGTGTACATTTTTCTTCTTTTTTGTATCAAGTTCTTTTTGGGAATAACTGTTTGTGTCTGTGTGTCAATATATGTGTGTGTGTGGGGGGGTAGGTTAATGTTTTTTCTTTCTTTCTTTTTATTTATTTATATACTTGTATAATGTTGTATTTGGCTTTCCTATAAATTGTTTCTCATCCCATCCTAAGGTGGGAGAAAGTGATGATGATGAGCATGATGGTAGAACTTATTGTTGTTGGTTTGGTAATAGTGAAGTAAGATTTTTCCATTCATATTCCTGGCTGTTTCCAAGCTTCTGTACCTGTAATATTTGTACCGTACTCTGAAAATGTACACGTTTTTATTAATATTCCTGGCAGTCCCCAATTACTATGCCTGTTATTACATGAAACTGGGTACTGTCAGGACTCTGGAACGGGTGTGAGCAGCTCTGGCGATGCTTTGCTGGTGGACCTTTTGGAGACGCAGGTGGAGAGTCTCAAGGCAAAGCTGGAGCAGACACAGGTGGGTGGGGGATGAGGTTGAGAGGGGGCAGTGAAAATGATATTGAGTGTGATAGTGAGAGGGAAGGATGGAGAAAAAGAGAAGGATGGAGAATGGTTATAGATGGAGAGAAAATGATAGAGAGAAAGAGAAAGGTGGAGAATGGTTATAGGTGGAGAGAAAATGATGGAGAAAAAGAAAAGGATGGAGAATGGTTATAGATGGAGAGAAAAGGATGGAGAATAGTTGTAGATGGAGAGAATTTGGGAGAAGGGGTAAAGATGGAGATTGATATGAAAATGATGGATGGAAAGGTACATGACAAGGAAAAAATAACATTACATGGTGAGAGGAAAGGATGGAGGGAAAGGGAAGTCTGGAGGAGGGAAAAAGGAAAGGACGGAGGAAAAGAGAAGTGGAGAGGAGGGATAAAGCTGGAGCTTGATATATAAATGATAGATAGAAATGTATATTACAGGGAAAAGAAACATTACAGAGTGTGAGAAAAGGTTGAGTCAGAAATGGGAAGTAGGAAAAGAAACATTACAGAGTGTGAGAAAAGGTTGAGTCAGAAATGGGAAGTAGGAAAAGAAACATTACAGAGTGTGAGAAAAGGTTGAGTCAGAAATGGGAAGTAGGAAAAGAAACATTACAGAGTGTGAGAAAAGGTTGAGTCAGAAATGGGAAGTAGGAAAAGAAACATTACAGAGTGTGAGAAAAGGTTGGCTCAGAATCGGTAAGTAGGAAACAGTTGCTAGAGAGAAGGAGATAGGGTTATGATGGATATTAAAAACAGTCTGTATGTTCTAAAGCATTGCAGCTGCTGCTATAAACTGTGTGAAAATTGCAAACTAGCTTTATAGGTAGAAGTGGAACTTTAATTTGAAACCTTTTTGTAATTTACTGTAGACTTAAATACAACAAAAGAATGTCAGAAAATGCAACTTTGAGAACATACTGTAAAATGTTGACCAGATTAGTGCATTACAAAGAAAAGATACAGCATAAATACATAATGAGAGGAAGGGTGGATGGAAGTGAGGGGTACAAAGAGGAATGGTCGAAAATTGCATTGAAAATATCCTTTTAGTTTGGTATTTGTTTATTAGGCATTTGTTTTCAGCTTTTAACCCCTTCTGCACAAAGATGTCATTCTTATTTTTATACTTGCTGTTTCAAATTATTGCGGTCAACTTCAGAGAGCACCATAATACTTACAAGTGTTAATACTTGCCATAGAATAGGTAATCCATCTAGTTTGAAAAGCTTCTGTGTACTAATTAATATTGCCCTGATGATAGTAAGAATACAAGGTCACAACAGGCTCAAGAGATAATTTTGTCTTTAGGTCCAGGTTAAAGAAAGTTATGAGATTTTATTGAGAGAAATGTACAATAGACTCTTGTGTTTTGCTGTTAGATTTTGTGGATGCATGAGTAAGTAGGGGATTTATGAACAAGCAGATGGTATTATTATTTTGATTAGCTGGTGAATGGTGAACTGCAGTGTTAGACAGATGGTGTGATAAATAAATGAACAAGGCATTAGTGATACAGTGCTGATAGAGTAGTGAATGACAGCCACTGTGTTTGGATGAATGGGATAATAATGTATATTTGCAGGGGTTGGGAAGTACAGTAATCAGCTGGTTTTGGCACTTTATTTAGTCTGCAGCCTATAGAAAATATTGGCTGTACCATGGCCAACTCCAGTATGGGAATTCATTAAGAGGAAGGATGATGTCATTTTTATATATGTACATACAGGATTTGTAAACAAAGTCTTATTGCAGATTGATAGAGTAGTGAGTGATAGCTGTAGTGTGTGGATGAATGGTTTAATCATGAGTACCAAGGGAGGTTGGGGATTAGCAAGTGTATTGGTTCTACACACTTTTGTATTAAAAAAAAAAAGTTGTTTATGCAATCCACAACACAACCCTGCTCTAGGCCAACTATCTGGAACTACACCGAGAAAACTCCAGCCTTAAGTCCCAACTGAGGAGCAGCGGAGGTGGAGGGGGGGTAGTTGGAGGGGTCCGTGCCTCCTCCACCACCCCCTCCACCCAGCACCACCACCACATCACCACCCAGCGGCAGCAGCAATCTGACCTTGACTTACTCCAACAGGTACCCAGCGTCCACCGTACACCAGACGCACTGTACAACCACATGCAAAAGTTAGTCACCACTTCCCTGTTGCCTGTGACAGTCAAAGGCTTTAGCTACATGAAATATCTTTACATGATAGAAATATGAAGTACAGTACACAATAAAAGAGTACGAGAAGCATGGATACTCTCTGACATTCATGGAGGAATGAAAGATGTGGAGAGCAAGTCACAGTGCTGACAGGGGATTGCTGACAAACTTTTGTTCATAATAATGCAGTCGGAACAGAAGTTTGCCTAAAATTCCATCACTTCTACTTCTCACTGCCCTCTGGTGGCTAACACTAGAGCTAGGAGAATTTTGGTATATATTTATGGCCATAGATGAGTATCTTTGATATGATGCATCTGGGAGAAAAATAACGTATTTGCTGTAAGTGTGAAGTAGACTTGATGGATTTTTGGGAAAACATGTGACCCTGACTGTACAAACTCTTGCGCACTTTGGACAGCACAAGTCAATCTCCCGGTAATGAACTGGCTGGTGAATCACAGAGGTACAAGTCATTTTTCAGACACATTGCTGACATGTTTCAGTTGGAGTAGAGATTCCAAATTAAACCTTTATGGTAATGTTAATTATATATGGTAAATGTACCAGCAGTCCTAACTATAAATCAAAGATGCATCACTAAGTATCACAACCAATTAAATACACTTGGGTCTGTAAGTATGGAGAACTACCAAATTAAGAATACCAGTAACCGTGGCACTCCAGTAAGCAGTTGTTTTGTAAGTTACCATGGACTTGATAATATTTTTAAAAAAGAAAAAAAAAAGTCAAAAGGAGGGCTTGTTGTACAGATATTCAGGAGGATACTTTTAGATTTTCTTGAAACATAAATCCTCAAAAGATAGTTTTGATGACGATGATGATGGTTGGCTGCCAGTTTATTGAAGGATCGTGTTGTGCTGTCCCCATGGTTGATGTAATGGCTCACTCACCTCCTTAACTCCTTCACTACAATGATTTATTATTTATTCATGCTATCTCAGTAGGATTTTCTTCAACTCAGGAGAGACTTTTAAAACTGGAGGGATTGATTGTAACCTTCATTGACCCCTTCAGTATGAGAGACATGTCTGAAGTTGAATAAAACTATCTGGAAATGACATGGATAAAATAAACATCATGACAGTGAAGAGATTAACATTTGGGGACTTGGGTATGAGAAATTTGAAAATGGATGTCACTTGGATACCAGAAATTTGGTAATGGATGTCACTTTGATACCAGAAATTTGGTAATAGATGTCACTTTGATACCAGAAATTTGGTAATGGATGTCACTTGGATAAATGTCTCATGTGTGTTGTATTTGAAGACAAGGGTAATGGACATAGAGATATAATTTTAAAAATCTGAGAGAAAGAGAGAGAAAAAAAAAGGTCAGCTCATATGATATCAAGGGTGTGCATTTAGTGAAGGATTTCAGTATCTCCAAGTCTCCATCCTGACCTCACATTTTTGTGGCTGTAAAAAAGCTATGATGGCAGTTTGTACTTTTGTTAATGACAGAAGTAATCATAATGAATCTTTGTAGGTCTGATACCCCTTTTTATTAAATTATCAAGGTTAGACTGCCATAGTTCTACAGCATGGAAATCTGATGTTGAATATATAGAGTTGAGTAGTCAGTGTTATTCACATTGAAGTATTTTGAAGCAGCTGTCACACCTCTCACCCACACCATCACTGCACCCTGACCCCTCGTTCTTTCCCAGGCTTACTGTGATAAAGGGAAGGGGGAGGATGGGTAGGGCAGCACCTGGCATGCAACACTTAGCACTGGGGCAAGCTGCTCTGGTTGGTTCAGGGAATTGATCGCTGAGCATCCTCACTGAGAGTCTCACCAACAACAATTAGCCATTCAGCTGATGCTGTAATTGTTCATTTTATTTTTGCTGTTGCTAGATGATTTGATTCAGCCTAAGGAAGATTTCATGTATTGATGGGTTAATGAAGGTTTTACCCTCCTGTTCACAAGTCTCTCCTAGGCTGATGACAATTCTCTGATGGCAGTAAGAAGAAGAAAAAAAATCATTGTATGCAAGGGCTTTATCTTTGTTTAGGATCTCATGTTGGATGAAATCCAAAAGAACAGTATGATTTGTTTATATATTTTTTTTAAACTGAAATAAAAAGTTGTTTGTGGTAAAAGGGTGACTGTGAAGTATTTGAACATTTTTATATAAAAAGTGGGTTGTACGAATTCTGTCTGGTGTTATATTTTGATTGAAAGCTCTTAAATGAGGATGTTCAGTGAGGGTAACAAATTCACGGCTGAATTTCACAGGTACTGTTGACTTCCTCCCTACTTATCACAAATGCAAACACGTGGACCCAGTCTTAACAATGATTCACAAGGACCCAGAAGGCTCTCAGTCTTGTTAGCATAGGAGGCTTTCTAGCACCTCTCCCTTAACTATTTACTTTGTTTGTTACTTCTTATTGTTCTCTTGTATGGTATTAATGGCTTTCAGTGTCAGTGTAGTATGCGTAGTTGACATGGGAGAATATTGGTGTACTAAATGCAGAAGTAAACGTAAAAAAAAAGTGCTGGGGAGCCTCTTTAACTGACAAACTTATCGGCCATAGGCACTCTCACCTTGTCTTCTTTCCCTGTCTTTATGCAAAATATGGTTTGCTTAAGTAATATAACTGGATTTCAGGAGATTGCTGTATGTGTATTACACTTGGTAACATGTACTATTGTAATAACTATCTTGCCTTCTCTTTCATGTCGTCTTAATGTAGCACTTCTGTCATGATTGACAAATTTCATCTTTTTGAACACACACACACATAATTAGGTACCAGTACAGTATATGCATCTGTACTGTGTGGAGACATTTAAAGATAGAGTATTCGTCAGTGTAACATACTGTGTTAGACTTTTTGTAAGTATCAGGTTGTGTTACATTTATAGTCATTAATTAATTTATCTCTATTTTCATTTCAAATGTATCCAGGTCTGCCTTGCCAATCTGTCCTTATCATAACAACAGTACATTTACTGGATATTATATTCAATACTGTGTTCATTTTGGGACATTTTCAGTGTTGTTCTAGGTCCCTCATGATATTATAATTACGGTACCTTTATTTACATGTGGCTTCATTTGTGCTGAGTTGTCTGGTCATCCACCATGGTCAGTTATTGGGGTATACAATTACAATATTTTGTATTTTTCATATCCATTATACCCTTGAGCACGGCAGTAATGAATTACAATACAGTGTTTAATTAAGATGGTGAACATAGGAAGGAGCTGGGGCTCTTTATTTCTCTAACACTTAGACTACATGGAGTCCACTCTTAGAGGAGTCAGAACTGGTAGAGAAATAAAGAACTGAAGCTCATTCCTGTATTTCCCTAACCACCTGTTTTATCCACGTGTCATTTTGAATAATTTACGATACTCAGTTTTCTTTCATGCTGGTCATTTTCATTTATGCCAGAACTTAAGGATTCATAATTTCAAAATTTGTTTTTATTTCCATGTGCACTACTGTGCAGTATTCAATAATCTGACCTCTCACTGTTAATTGTATGTATACAGGATATATTGTAATTGGTGAAAAATTTCAAACCCTGTTGACCAGCACTGAATGGCCAGTATACCTTTTATGTTAAATGCCTAGAATATCATTGGAATGGTCCTTTTCTTTTATCTTTCAGCACTTTTTTTTGTTTTTTCTACATGCACAAGTTCTGAATACAGTACTATGTTTGTGTGATTGTGTATGATTGGGTATGTGAGCAGGGGGAAGTTATTGAAAGTATGTGGTTAATGTATGATGAGAGGATAGTAAATTTAATATATTAGTTAGTCAGCTATTTTGTGAATGTTGCTCAGTTTCCAACTAATTGGAAAATAAGATAAAACTTGGTGTGAGCAAGGAAAATTGTGCAGGTTATGCAATGAAGATATTAATTTGAGAAAATAGAAAATTTAGATCACTAGTAGGAATTGAGAGATATTAGAGTGATCATCCATATGTTTCTTAGCAGATGAAGGTAAAAAAGATTACTGTACTTGTTGCTGTATTTTACTGCCATGTAGCTTTCATGACCTGTGTTGATATCACACATAATGTAGGTAACACTCATGCAGAAACATAGCCATATAGAATTTCTGCATCATAATGGCATACAATATAATTGTGAGATTTTTAAATATGCCATACCTCCTTCACCATTCAGTCGCTTTTAAATTTATTAAAGTAATTCAGTGGTAGTAAGGTTAAAATGCAAAATTACTTTTCGTAATGAAAGTGTGTCTAACTCTCACTTTGGAGGAGGCCGGAGGGGAACAGAGGCCTCTCCAGTTCTAAATGAAATAGCTGTCATAGTGGAGGACTTAAGAAAATGATAAGAAAATCCCATTGCAGTACTGTATGATCAGTGACATTTAATTAGGAAGTACCAAGAAATAATTGCATAGATATATTGGACATCACACACTTCACTGGCAGACTGTTCCAAATAAAAGCACAGTTATCACATCTTCCTTCACTTTGTATATCAGCAACATTCATGTATAACCCAGTAACCAGTACAAGTAGACTCACGTGTACAGTAGTTTGTAGCTGCACAGTTTAATTATTGTTGGAGACTAACACAACTACTGACCAGAAGTTGTAACCATAGGATATAAGGCATTTTGTTATAGTTTGTACAATGTATGTATAGTTTGTAGTTATTTGTGCTAATGTAGAAGACAAACTAATATGAGCAGTTTTGCTCACCCATAGACCTTATAGCAGTACATGTAAGCAGGCTTCATAAAATGTACCAGTAAGATCTGTTCACTATACTGTGAGTATAACAGTGCAGCAATCAGACGTAGAATATTTATGGGAGATGCCATACAGGTATGACAGTGGAAGATAATACCACTAATTTGTAGACTTATGAGAGGGAATATCAGTTAATTTTTAAGAGTTATTATTACCAAGACAATCATTGATTACACCCACTTTAGAGATAAACATTACAGAATCGCATGATCAAATACTGTACTTTGAAAATCACTGATACGTGCAGTAACAACACAAACATGGTACAGGAGCACATTCACACTGCCTTTTCAGCAACTTTACAGGCACAATATTTAATAGTCCTTTACGCTGACTATGTTGGACCTGCCAAGAGCAGTCAAAGTTTCTATTTCTGCAACATCCAGTTAATGATCACAAGTCTAAAGGAAGGTTGAAGTAATCCTGCAGGCCACATAACCCCACACTGGAATATTGGGTTGATAATACACCAGCCAGGTGACCTTAAATGTCTTACTGGGCATTACTGTGCCTTAGATATTGAAGAACACAGAAGATTAACTTCATTATTCTGTACAACAAAGTATGTTAGGAGAAATCACAAACTATTGTTGTTGGACATTGTTACAAACCTGAAGAGATCACAGGAACCTACCACACCTGCTCCACTACAATACCAACTCTGAATTCCTTGACAACCCAGAAGATTTGCTGAACAGTCACCTACCACTTACACCATAGTTTTTTATTTGTACCAGGTGACCCATGAGAGTCATACCAGGCATACATAACAAATCTGAAAGAAACCTAAAAAAACATTCATGATAAGACAATATTTCAGTTAAAGTGCCACAGAATATACAAAAATGTTATCTAGTAAGCATACCAAACTCAGAAGAAATCCAAACCTTCCACTTCATCACCCTTACAAAACAGAAGCAGTCTTACCCAAGTATCCTACTTCATTTGCCCTGAAGAACACACAAAGTCCCACAAAACCTCCCTCACCACATGCTAATGAATGTGTCCGAGCTTCCTCTCTCCACTTTGCCCATCTCCGTCCTTGCAGCCATCTTCAGGTAGGTCCACCCAGGCAAGGCTAGAGGTGCAGCTGTCAGAGGCTCGACAGACCACTGCTGCGCTCACCTCCCAGCTGGCTAAAGTACGCAAGAGGCTAGAAATTTGTGAGGGAGATTTGGATCGGTCAGAACGTGAAGTGGACAAGTTGCGGAAAGACAAGGATGATATGAAGAATGATGCTTGTAATCTCAGGCACCGGGTGGCTGCATTACAGTTGCAGGTAAAGAGCATATATTATTTCAGACTGAAGGAATATAAAAGAACATTCACACACAAAATTTGGAAACTAGAGATCATTGTGCACCAAATGTTAGGCATAGGATAACGTTTGTATATGTTTTTGTATGTGACTAACACCAATTTCAGTTTATTCAGAGTGGCTTTGAGAAATGTGCTTTTGTTCAACATAGTCAAGGTCCATAGACTTACCACATCATAATTTACCTTCCAATTCATCATCTTCTAAATCTAGTAAACTACCTAAGTTGATATATTGTACTGGACAAGTGTATGTACACAAATTTCTGTCAACCCAGCATATATTCCAAGAAATATAGAGGAAGCCTTGGCCTTTTTGTGAATGTCTGCAGATTCCTTAAAGTTTTGTGACTTCATGTTTTGTAGTGTTTTTTTTAAAAAGCTGCGCAAAATAAAAGTTGAACAGTATACAGCACTAGTGTCTAGTCAGTGTAATGTATATATGCTTCATCGGCCAGTCATTTCCTACAGTACTGTACAGTATATATATTACAAGCATGTTAAATGTGCATTAGTAGGTTTATATACAGTACAGTAACATGGTTTTTCATATGAAGTACAGGTTATCTGATTGGACTAAGTAGAGATAAATGATTAGTAGGTATGTTCAGTTTAAAAGATGCAGGAAAGAAAACAGCAAGGAAGCACAGGGATGAGTGTAAGTGTGTGAGAGATGATGATTCCTGAGCATGATAGCACAACAAGCACAAGGAGGCATTGGTGGCACAGGCATGTTGGTGAGGGGTTGTGGAGGTTATTGCCCATTGTTTAAATCACTGTGGGAAGAGAGCACTGGTTCCTCTTTGACTTCTGCTCTCTTATTTTATATTTTTGTGTGTATTGGTGTTTCTTTTTGCACAGTCTTGATTGAATTGATATTTTATACTGTGCATTATGTTGCTCTTTATTTTATGTGGAAGATATTTTAAAATTGTGATTACTGGTATCTGTAGCACTAGTCCAGAGTGCTAATACATCTTATTATCTTTTCCTTTATTATTGTTCTTTCTTGGTATCTGTAGCACTAGACCAGATTGTTAATTCAGTACATCTAATCATCTTTTCCATTATTATTGTTACTTTTATATGTATGATATATCAAACTGTGGTCTCTAGAATCTTCAGCAGAGTTCTGGCCTGGATAGCTTATCATTCTATTTTTTTTTTTTTTTCTTTTAATTTTTTCTAGATAGAGGAGAGTGATAAGTTAATTATAGGGTATCGAACAAGTCTGCACATGGTTATGGAACAGTACTGTAATGAGAATACAAACATAAAACAACCTTAACACAGGATACATATAGGCCTATTGTTCGTTGTTATGCACATAAAAAGGTATTGATTGTTCTCCCACTTTTGCATTTTCTTTATTGTCTTCCGGATCCTACCTCACCTCATTCTTAGGTGGGGGGAAAAAATGTCATGATGATGATGATGATGATGATGTGTGGTATGTGACAGGTGAAGGAGCTACTGGGGCGGGTAGAGGCACAGGAACAGGACCTCTCAGACAAAGCCTCATCCTCCACCGAGCTACAGCAGCTGCGGAAGAAGTAAGATGTAGTTAGATTAGGCTGGCTTAAGTTATTCTAAGATGGGATATGTTCAGGCTTTTATTTGTTTATTTTATTACTGTATTTATTTACTGATCTGTCTTATTGCTTTATTCATTTATTATTTATTTATTTATTAATATAAGTGATTAGATAACAAGCAAGACTCGTTATGTGTCAAGGATGTTGCAAAATTTTACACTCATTATTTTAATACTGTACATATCTTTATTTATTTATTTATTTCATTACTGTATGTATTTATGTATCAATTTATTTATAATTAATTTGATTATATAACACACAAGACTCATTAAGTGACAAGGATGTTCCAAAAAATCACAGCTTTTTCCATACATTTGATGCTGTAAATTAGAGGTGCTAGCAGATCATCTTATTAGTATCATTGAATGTTTTAAGTAGGAATATATCTGATTTTCTGGGGAATTGGCAGCAAAAAAGAACATAAACAAAATAACATGAGGAAAACTTTCTGTACATTAAGTTGTCTGCTTAGATTTAGCTTGATTAGATTTCTGGAAGTTGGATGTTAACCACTGGCCTTTAGTTCCTTCTTGCTTGCATCAAAGAGAGAGAGAGAGAGAGAGAGAGACGGAAAAATCTGTCTCACACCCTGCCACGAAGGGAAAATTGGCTTGTTCAGAAATTATTTATAACCTCATAAAATAATAAATTAGATAAAAAGAAATAAGAAAACCCCAAGAGAGTGTGGTTGGGTGTTATTCCTCTGCTTCTTGTCAATAATAACCCTGCTTGTTTCTCCTGTGTATCAGTTTTTATTATACTCACGCATCCATTACTCTGTTTGTTTCTCTTTATTTTCCCTCTTGAATATTTGTTGTTTCAGTACTTCTTTAAATTTAATATTACTAGTTCTTCTTCCTTATTTTGTCTCATATGCTCGTTCTCTTCCATTTCTTTAAATGTACCATCTCTTTATGTTCTGCCATCATCCCTTCCCACACACACTTCCGCTTTCCTCTCCCTCACACTGGCCCCTTTCTCTCACCCACACTTCCTGTGTCCTCTCTCACACTTGCTTCTTTCTTTTGCTCACATTCCCTCTTTCCTCTCCCTCACACACCCTCTTTCCTCTCCCTCACAGTCTCTCTCCTCTCTCTCTCTCTCTCTCTCACTTACCTCCCTCACACACTTTCTAACCCTCCATCACAGACTCCTTTTTCTTATCTCACATTTTTTCCTCTCTCCATTTTTTGTTTTTCTCCCATGCACACTCACTCTTTTCCCTCTCATATACAGTATTACTCTTCCCTTCATCCCTCTCTCACACACCCTTCGTCCTCTGCTTTCCCTCTCACTGTGTCACACCCACATTAATTTACCCTCTCATTACTTTGTTAACTCACAGCTGGGGAAGAGAGATGGAATAGCCCACAGGGATTACATTCACTCTCAAGACAAGAGGAAATTCAACCTTAATGACACAAAATTATTAAAGACAAGATAGTTACATGTGGCTTTAGTTTATAGGAGCTAATGCAACCTCATTTTACCATTTAATTTGCCATTTTAGTGCTCATTGGAATAAGGAAACTGCCATAAGGGTGAAAATAACATTGTTTATACAGGATTATATCCCCTTGTTCTCTGTATAGACTTGTATGGGACCACAGTTGATCATACAGACCATGTTACTTAAATTTTAAATAAGAATTTCAATCATTTTCACTTTAAAATCTCTACTCAGAATTCTTTATATATTGTTGATGATAATGGTAAACAGCATTGCCATGTCTTGTATTGCTGCTTTATGACTATTTCCTGTTGAGAGAGAGATAGAGAGAGAGAGAGAGAGAGAGAGAGAGAGAGAGAGCGCATAGATGTTCCTTCATATAGCACTGTCTGGCCTCACAGCACAAGAGCATTATGTCTGGTGTGTGTGGTGGGCTAGTTTGTGTTTATGTGAGTGTTGATGTGAACACAGTGTAGCAGCGAAGACTGAGCTGATTGGCACTTCTGTATTGATGTAATTAGCATCTTCACCACAAGGCATCTTTCATTGGTACCAGTCAAAATAGAGTACAGTGTTTTTTCTCAGACTGAAATAATTAACTTCTTTCTGCCATAGTTAGGTTTGTTGTTGTTTATTTCATACAGACTTCCTTTTTTTGCTGTAATTATTCCATTGTGTTATGTTGAACTAAATTAGGTTGATTTGTGTAATTATAGTTAGTTTGATCTAGCTAAGAATGTGTATTGTTAATATAATATACACATTTAACCACAGTTCGTTTGATGGAGTGGAGTTAACAATTCAGGTTAGTAGAGTTATTTAAGTAGTTCAGTAGGTAAGTAGGTTAATACATATAGGTAAGAGAGGAGTATCAGGGACAATGGCATCATCCTGACAAGTATGACAGTGGAAAGCATTACATGAAAATTTTTTATGTGATAGCGATATGAACACCCAACAAAAGACGGTAGGATGCTGTCTGATGTCAAAGGAGGAATGAGAAATATGGAAGGGCGGATAAATGCTGATAGAGGATTAGCAGTGAACTTTCTTCATGATAGGCTTGAGTGGCAAGTGGATGGGAGTGTGGCCTGTTTAGTTTGGCAAACATTTGGTTAGAGATTTTTTCCCTATCTTCAGGTGGGAAGAGAGGCCTGGATGATGATGATGATGTTGATGATGACAACAATGATAATGATGACATTGATGATGATAATGATGATGACATTGATTATGATAATGACAGTGATGCTGATGATGATGAAGTTGATATCAATGACAGTGACGAAGATAATGACAATGACGATGACTCTGCTGACAGTGGTGATGAAGATAATGATAACATTGATAGTGATGATGATGACGACCATAACAAAAACAATGATAATGATAGTGATGATGGTGGTAATGATGACAGTGATGATGATAATGAGCACCGGAAGAATGCCATGACTAACTGTGGTATTGCTGCAGGTATGAGGAGGTGGTGGAGCGTCTTGCCTCGCAGCAGGACTTGCATGGAGGCGTAGACTGGAAACACCAATATGATCTGCTAGAGAAAAAGTAAGTGGTTGTTTGCCATATCTGTGTATTGGTGTGTCTATCTATCAGTCTGTCTGCTTGTCTGTATCTCTGTCTGTGCATGTCTGTCAAACTGCTGTATCTATCTGCATGTACAGTAGGTGAAGTGATTGCAGTATTTGTCTCTCAGTTTATCTATTTGTCTGTCATCTGCACCCATCTGTCTGTCTGTCTGTGTCTCTGTCTGTGTACATTTATCTAGCAGCTGGATTTTTCTATGTATGTGAATTTTTCTATCTTTTTGTCTTTCTTTCTTCTCTCTGTCTATATCTGACTATCTTTTTAGTCGTCTATTTATCTCAGTCTATATGTCTGTTTCCAGGTGCCTTAATTCTTGAGGAGGTGGCCACAAACGGAATCACCATATCACCTTGTCCTCCGCCATCACGTTACTCTCTCCCTCCAACTCCCCCTTCCCCTCCCCCCTCCCCCCCAAAAATCACACTATCTCTCAGTCTCACCCAGATAAAGATCATAAAGTTTTTTAATTTTCTTTTTTAAGGTGGAGCCAGGATTCCAGGGGCTTGAATGATGCATAAATGAATGTGTGGTTCATATCACTGGATGTGCTGTTGATAGTTCTTCCATTTTCATACACTTTCTTTCCTGGTTTCTGGATTCTACCTCATTGTGTCCTTAGGTAGGAAAAAGTTCAGGATAACGATGATGATGGTAAATGTTCTCATAATTTTTTTGCTTTCTCATTCCATGTTTCTGGACCCTGCTTCATCCTCCCCTTCAGTAGGAAAAAAGCTCAGGATGATGATGATGGTGATGATAGTTCGCATACATATTCGTACTTCCCATTTCCTTGTTTCTGCATCCCACCTAACCCTGTCTTTAGGTGTTTGAAGAGGATCAGAGTGTTGATGATTTGGTCAGGATGATAGAATCGATGTTGAGGTTCCGTATTTTATGGCAGTAAAAGAACACCATTTGCTCTGCCTGATGGTAACCATGTACATTAACCAGGTGATGCCTTCTGGTTCAATGGGTTAAGGTGCTCCAAACAGATTTGGCCAGCAAAGGTTTACATCTGAGGGATGGTTGGGGATTAGTGCTACATAATGTCACTCAGGGGCAAGTGTGGCTGGTCACCCTTCCCGTTAATGTCAGGAGTGAGTAGCCTAACCTGGGGCCCTTATGCTCCTGAAGGGGCAGAGAAGAATTGGTTGATGGCTGGAAGGATGGCAATAACACATGGTTCCACAGGTACATCCGTGAGCGAGAGGAGTGGGAGGAGCGTGTGAGTGCAGAGGAGCAGCATCATCGGGAAGCAGCAGCATCACTCAATGCTCGCCACCACGATGTTGTCACTCGCCTGAACAGGTTAGATTACAGCATCTAAATTTTACTGTGGTGTGCTTTGCTTAAATGGAAGAATTATACATGGAAATAATGTTTATTGAGAAGATAAAACGGTTTTGACCCTACTTGGACCCTCTGAAAAGGATCCAACTCAGGATGCATGTTTATACTGGGTAGTTAGGAGTGTTGCCACTACAGTGTTCTTATTAGTATGTCACTTAGTTCACTGACATTGCTATATTTTCATACGAATTGGCTTAGATGTACTGTATTTATCTTTCGTAAACTCTGTTTCTCTTCTCTTAATGTGAAAAGTTAATGGACAGTCTTCAGGAGTGCACCCAGCATATTTTGTTGGGAGGAGGGAGGTGGGGTTGGCTGTTTTCTGTTTTTCATGGCTCTTGAGATATAGCTGATTGGAAAGTATCAAGTGTCTAGATTAATACAAAGTTTATCTAGTGTGAAACTGTAAATGGAACAGCATAGAAAATAATCAGTAATACCGGAATTATCTGTAAATGAAAATAAATGACTGAATGACAACCTTCTTATTTAGTTTGTTTTGTTAGAAAGCCCCCCCTTGGTTGCACCCGTGGTCAATTTGTAACAGGACTGTACACTGTTTTGACAAAGTAGTTTTGCATCTCAAGTTAGTTCTGTTTCCTTAAAGTTGCCATATTTTTACTACTGAATATGACACCATATTGTTAACTTACTGAAGCTTAGAATAGGTCTGCTATGAAGATAAGGGAACTTACACATGATATGATTCTATTGTTCACTTCTGACTTCCCTGTGGGAATGATAAAATACAGATATACATTTTCAACTTCATCCTGTTTCTCCCAGGTCACTCCAGGAGGCTGAGAAGAGACTACAAGCAGTGGCGGGTGAACTAGAGAAGGAGCGAGGTGGTGGAGGTCAGAGGAAGGGAAGTGCTGGGGTAGACACCGTGGCACTCAGGCGCCAAAATCAAGAACTAACCTCGCAGGTGAGTTTGGCTTTCCTGTCTGTAGCAGAGCATGACTATATGGGAGAATGTCATCCTAATGATATAATACAGGCAGAGAGAGGAGGGGAGGATAAGGTGAATGAGGGTAGTGTGAGTTGGAGGGAGGGCAGGCTGATGGGGAAGGACAGGGCACTGGTGGCCAGCTGTAAATAAATAGATAAATAGACAAACAGATAGATGGTTAGTTAGTTAGGTAGACAGGCAGATAGATAAGTAGATAAACAAATGCAGGACATGGTAGAGTGGGACTGTGTGAAACTGAACATTTTAACCCTACATCCTGCCCTGTAAACGTATAACCCATAAATAGTCTGTCTAACATAATCCACATATAAACCCTTGTGTTTTTTGTAATTAGCTTGATGAGGCACGAGGGGAGGTGGTGAGACTGAAAGAGAGCCTGAAGAGCGAGAAGTCTGAAGTATACAAATGGAAGGACTTGGTGAAGGAACTGAGGTCTCTACTGGATGGCAAGAATGAGGAGATCGACCGTAAGAGAGATGAGGTAAGTGTGAATGACTGTACGAGAAAAGAAGTGGATGAGGTGAAAGGAAAAACTGACTGGAAGAGAGATGAGGTAAGTGTGATTGACTGTAAGAGAAAAGAAGTGGATGAGGTGAAGGGAAAAACTGACTGGAAGAGAGATGAGGTAAATGTGGTTGACTGTAAGAGAAAAATGGATGAGGTGAAGGGAAAAACTGACTGGAAGAGAGATAGGTAAGTGTGGTTGACTGTACAAGAAAGATGGATGAGGTGAAGGGAAAAACTGACTGGAAGAGAGGTGAGGTAAGTGTGGTTGACTGTAAGAGAAAGGAGATGAATGAGATGAAAGGAAAAATTGAGGATGGAAGGAAACAGAGAGGCGGTGGGAGAGAAGCCAGAGATGAATATGGAGAAGGACTGAAAATGAAAGAAAAGTACAGGGGTATGAAGAAATTAGTGCAGAATACATTGGTTAAAGAGAAGAAAGGAGGGTTGAAGAATTGTGGAGGCAGTTCTCTTATGGGGAAGACTCATGTGAAAGAATAAGTTATCTGAGATTATTATGATGATTGTGATGATGATGATGAGGTGAATGGGATTGTGAAAATGAAGGATAAGGATAAATGAATTCTAATGAAAGTGAACATAGAAACTGTAATGTCATTGACAATATAGAAAATATGAATAGTAAGATTTTTCAGACCAACATGTAGCAGAGAGGTGATGCAGAAGGAAGAGAATGGGGGGGGGTTAATGTATTACAGTTGCTTGCTATATAAAGTGTCATAATTTCCTCATTGTTTATATTTTATTCATGTGGTATTCATAGCAGTTTGTCATGTTCCTCTACTGCTTTCCGTTCACATAACTAGGAGGTAAGCAGACATGATGTGAAAAAAACTGTTACAAAATAGCTGCCAAGGTAGATGTACCATACGGCTTCCCCCCCTCCCCCCCTCTAACCTGACCTAAAATTCCCATCACTCCATCTTGAAGGCTGGTATGTAGCAAGAGATTAACACTGGAGTATATTGCTAGTCACAGAGAAGTGCTGTGGAAAAGGTATAGGGCTGTAGCATTGTCCTTTTCTGTCACTGAGCTACATGAAATAAGCTATGAAAGGACAAAACTCTGGGCCAGGTTAAGATTTAAAAAAATATAATAATGTTCTTTAATTTTGCCATTCATACCCTCCTGCATACCTTTTCTGCCTCTAGTATATCCACTACGCTGTATATACTGAAAGCCATTGTATCTTGTGTCTGTGGAGTAGGAGGCTGTAAACTGGCAATAGGTTGCAGCTTCAGATTCTTTGTTCATTCCCTGTATTGCTAGAAAATTTTACTTGTGTATTTTGATGGATGGCACAGCAATAAATTCATGGGGTTTTAAATGATGAGTGTACAGTACAGTATAAAACTTTGGCTTTTAACCTCCCTGGTCAGAGGTTTCTCTCGAGTTGAATAGTGATAAAGCGACAAGTAAACTATAAAAGAATCCCTTTGACTGAAGTGGTTAATGTGGTTAATGAGTAAAGTAAAAGGGATCAGATATTTTACCAGTTCTTATCTAAGGTGTGTTATGAATGTACAGTACTCTGAACAGTGATAAGGAGTCATTGTATAAAGTAGCTTTTGTACACAGGGGTTACTATCATATCTTGTACTACAGTACTTTATATGTGATATTAATATAACATTTGTTCAGTAATTATTTTGCTGTTATTGAAAAAGATTTAGAAGGGAGACATAATATATTGGAGGAAAAGTAGGGTGAAGAGGTGGTAAGAGAAGTAGACTGGAGGAGAGGAGAGTAAAAGAAAGAAAAGCAAACAAGAAGAAATGAATGTAGAATGTAGAAGAGGCAGGGAGAATGAAGGAGAGGAAAAGAAGGGGAAAAAAAAGGAAAGGTAGGAGAAGGAAGAAGGGAAAGAACAGAGAGTGAAGAGGATGAAGAGGGAATGAAAGAAGAAAAAATGAGGTAAAGAAAAAGATGAGAGATTAGATGAAGGGAAGTGTGAAAAAATAATGAAGAAAGAACGAATGGAAATGAGAAAAAAGAGGAGAGAAGAGATAAAGAAAAGATTAGGGGAAAAAAAAAAAATAAGAGGAGAAAAATTGTGATGACAGTATTTTAGGTGACATAAATTGGACTTTCAGGTTGACAGTCACCAAGAGCAAGTGAAGAGGAGGAAGTGAGGTTGAAAGAGAAATAAGGAGGGTAGAATAAAATGATGAGAGAGGAGAGGAAGGTGGAATTAAGAAAGACTAAGAAAGTATGAAAACAAAAAAGAGGAAGTGAGGATGAAAGAGAGAGAATGTTAAAATAAAACTAAGAGAGGAGAGGAAGTGAGGATGAAAGAGAAATAAGGAGGTTAAAATAAAACTATGAGAGAGGAGAGGAAGGAGGAAGAAAGAAAGAACTATAAAGTATGAATGCAAATTGTGATGATGTTAGAAGTAATGTGAATCATACTTCCAGGTTGAGAGTCTACGAGAGCGAGTGAGGAGCAGTCAGAGGGAGCTGGAGGTAACTGCTGACCGCCTCCACCGTGGCATTGAAGAGAACGAGGCGCTTTGTGCACGTGTAAGGGAACTACAGTGTGGCGGACAGGTACACTTTACCCAGCACATCTTACACTGATTTCTTCACTTCATCTCTCTTCAGTCTGGTTATGTGCTTTTTCACTTTGTTTGGCTACTTCCACATGATTTAATTCAGCTTTTGGGAGACTTCTTATGCTACTAACATCCGTAGTTCAGAAAAATTCACTGATGCTGGATACGATAGTTTGGTGATAGCAAGGATAAAATGAAAATGTGTCATTGGACTGAAGGGATTTTAACTCAAATGTTCTAATATTGGGTATAATTTCTGTAATCGTAAATGCTCTTGTATGGGAATAACATTGTGGTGAACATGTACACTTTACCCAAAACACTGTACATTTATTTCTTCACCCATACACTACTAACTTACGAGGTCTGATCAGAATGTATCCGACCCTTAGCTGGTGGGAGAGGGGGAAATCTTATTGACTGAGTTCAGACTTAAATCTCCTTCAGAGTATGCCCCTTCGGACTTACCACATTTAGTCCAGTGGTCCTTCCATAGCTGGAAACAGTTTGTAAAGTCAGTTTTTGGGATTGCCAGCAAGATCTTTGCCACATTAGTCTATCGCATTTGTGCCCTCAAATCTCAAACCCTTCAGTGGTATCTTCAGTTTAGGAAACAGCCAAAGGTTGCAAGGAGCCATGTCAGGAGAGTAGGGAGCCTGCTGGACCTGTGTGATCTGTATTTGGCCAAAAAATACCAGTTGAGATAGGATGAGTGGGCTGGATCAATGTTGTGGTGGAGCTGCCAGTCCTCTGCCTCCCACAACTCTTGTCTGTTGCGACACACTGCATTCCATAGGCGATGGAGAACTCCCAGGTAGTACTCTTCATTCATTGTTTGGCCTTCTGCAGTGTACATGTAATGAACACCTCCCTGGTAGTTCAAAAAAACTGTCAGTATGAGCTTCACCTTCCTCCGACCAAACCTGCTGTACCTTCTTTGGCCTGTTTAATTCTGGTGACGTCCATTGTGATGGCTGAGCTTTTGTTTCTGGATCATATCCATACACCCAAGACTCACCACCAGTTGTTATCTTCTGCATAAAGTCAGGATTCTGAGTAACAAATTTCCATATGCCCCTAGCAAACTAAAATGTGATGAGCAAGAAAACGTGTCCTCACTTACATGTCGCTTGGCAGCATCTGGGCTGGGTAGCAATGTGCTGAACATATCTGAGCATGCACACAACAATTCAAGGTCATGCTCCAATGAATCGCATCCCCTTGCTCCTATGGGTTTACAAGAAAAAGAATATGATTGGAGGCCTTTTAATGAGACCTCGTATCTCTCCCTTATGATGGTATGCTGCATCTGTTGAGCCTGGTTCTGTACTCTGGCACAGTATTATATCTTAGTTAACACCAGACAGTTTTGTTTAGGTGAAAGTAAGATGTTAGGAACCGTGGATATGTTATTGTATTAAGGTGAATGAACTACGATATGATCTTTGAACTCTTTCCCTGCAGGATAGACGAGCTTCCTCCAACCTGTCAATCAGCAGTTCAAGGGAGAGGGTGAAGCGCAGCCTCCCTCGCATTGACTCCATCAGTGATCTCACCAATATTGACCTCCTTCACCATCCTGAACACTTGGACAAGGAACAGTAAGTTGACCTTAAATTCCAGTGTAATTGTTTCATCTCATTGTCTTATCTGATTTTGTATCTGGACATCTTTATGTACTTCAGTGGATACAGATCTTATTTCAGGTAAGTGGTGGCAGTCATCCACTTACTTGTTATAGTGCTATTTTCAGGTGACTGTATGTTGAGTGTGAAGTGAAATTGTTTCCTGTAAATTGGAAAAACATTTACTGTAAGTGAGATGGTGTCCTTGAACTTAGGAAACCATTTAATGTGTTTGCTGGTAACCATATACCCATTAAAGGATTGCCAGCTGGTCTTGTGATGCTCCAGCCATATGTGACCCATAATTGTTTAAGGAGTGGTTGGAATTAATTACAAACATAATACCACACAGAGATCAATTGTACCTTTAACTCCCAGACTGAATAGCCTGGCACAGGGATTGTGTACTCCTGGTATGGCAGTAAGGGATGGTGGAGGGATGAATACAGTTGGGGGTAACATGGTGTATTCATTAACACAGTATGTCCAACCACACTGATACATATTGTACGGTTTTGTTCAATCATACCATCTGCTGCAGAGTATTATTGTTGTGGCATTTGTATTCCTACCAGCACACATTCATTAATACAGTGCATTATCCTGGGTTTCCAGATACTGTACTGTATACTGTACATTAGTGATGATGAATCTATCACATTTTTCCCTGTGGGCACTGTATTTTTGTGTACAGTAGTTCCTTAACATATGCTGATAGTACTGTTCATATTATTTTGTATTATTTAAAAAAGCTCCAACATTCTTGCATGTGTCATCCTTGGTCACCTAATGGCGACTTTCTATATTGCTCGATCACTGCCAGCCTGACAGTACTGCATAGATCATTATAAATAATATATTGAAATTCACTAAAAGAATAGCAATAGACTCTACATCTGTTACTCATTGGTTTTGTGTCAATATTTTTGTAATATCCAGTGCTGTCATATGCAAAATGTGTTCCTTGAAATTATCTAATCCATACAACCTGGACTGAATTTTGCACTTCTGACTTTATGCTTCTGCCTATCTCAGTGTGGTTTATTTAATACTTGATCCTTCATTTTTAGTAATTTGCTTCTTGTTAAAGAAAAAAAAAAAAAAATGTGCAGGTGGTTAGGCCTGTGAGGTGGAGCCAGGATTGGAGGGGTGTTAGTGATGTGGAAATGATTGTCTGATTCATTTCAGTGGAGTTGATGTTGATAGGTTCCCACTTTTATACTTTCTTTTTCCTTGTTTCTGGATATTATCTCACCCTGTCACTTGGTAGGAAAAAAGGTCAGGCTGTTGGTAATTAGAATATTGTTTTATGTTGTTGGATTCAGTTTCTGATGTATGGCACTCTACTGCAACAGGTTAGCAGACGAATACACCGAACTTGGCCTGAGGTTCGAACGTGCCATCTCTGAAATTCGTGCCCTGAAACGAGAGCTGAGAGACGTGCAGGGCGAGTATGACAAGGCAGAGTTGACTATAATACAGCTACGGCAGGACCTTCAAGCTGGTCGTGCCGACTTCCATGCACAACTTGGTCTTATGACATCACGTGTCCAAGATCTGACCAATAAACTCACAGCGTCGGAGAAACAGGTTTGTTGTGTCGTGTTTTGTTGAGAAGTGTATGTTTTTATTGTCCTTTTTATCTTACTGACAGTCTTCATGGAATGCTTGTTTCCATCCGCTGTTATTTTTGTCTTTCCAAGATATTTTTAAGCAACCTTTTCCCTTTTGTTTCATTTTTTCTCTTCCTTATCATTTTTCATTGAATACTCTTTCTCCCCACAATTCACTCCTTTGCATTTTGAAAACATCCTTCTTTCTTCATCCTGTTATTCCTGCCTGTATGATGCTTTTATTATTGTTTCATCTGTCAGTTACCTCTTATTAGTATCTTCCCCTTCTTTCCTCATGACATTTTTGTTTGGAGGGAGTTACTTATAGATTCACGAACCCTGTTACTCCTGGAAATCCTACATAATTAAAGCAAACTTGCCTAATGGTGGTCAGATTACAATGAAAAAAGAATGTCATTTGATGGAAAATGTTAAATCTCCTTTTCCTTCTTTTTGCACCTATTCTCATCTGTATTGCCAGAATCTTCCTGGCATCAGTACAGTACAGTATATGGTTGATTTGTACATTTATCCTTTATGTGTCCCTCCTCCTCCTACCTTTTTTGTGGATTTATTCTCCACCACCTCACCTGAATCTCCCTCTCCTGCCAGGTGCGAGTACTAAGACAGAAAGTGAGCCGTGCGGAGAGTCGTGACCGCAGACGTACTCAGAGCCTGAAGGGGCGGGAGTCCTTCACGCTGGCCAAGGACATGGAGGCAAAACTGGCATCCCTTGAAGCCAGGGTCAACCAATTATCCAGACCAGAACTGGTTACACTTGACCAGGTGAGTATCCCACAGATTTTAGTTAATTTTTGTCAGGAAAATTTTATGAGTAGCTTAACTTTTGAGTTTTAAATTGAACCTTTTATGGATAAGTATAATATTTTATGATAGATTGATGAAATTTTATTACCACTTCATCAGTAGTTTTTTCAGTCATCTAAGAAGATCATAATGATGTAGAGTTTGAGACCATAAATAAGGATACCACAGGAAGTTCAGTGAGAGAAGGAAGTGAAATATGAAAGTACAGTAATCACTTGTGCATCAAATGCATGGACTGAGTACTGTAGTCCAGTGCTGGTCCCTCACATTCCAGCTGGGACAATACTGTCCTGGATTAGATGATGGATGGATGGTTTCTAATTCCTCCACAACCAGGTGTCTTCTTGTAATCTGAGTAAAACCATCTGGTGGTTATTTAGCTAAAATATGAAACACATCATCGCAATGAACTGGTGAAGCAAAATCCATCCAAGCCCAAACTAACTTGACCTTTTGCCATTGTTATCTTAGACAGAAGAAGATGCAAAGCAACAAGCATCTGGCCAGGCTAAGGATGGAGAACCTGAAAGTAGTCAAGCAGGTCCAGGGGGCCAGACTCAGAGTGAGGCACGACAGGCCAAACGATCTCGAAGCTTTGACGAATCGACCAAGTCCTCTCGACTTCGAAGAAAATCACTGGACAGTCCTGGAACCTCTGATGCAGTGAGGGCCATCGTACGACTGAATGCTCTCGAGGCTAAGGTGAGGATGGGGAATGAAAAAGTGACATGGAATTGTACAGAACTTTTATGGGATAGAAGAGTGTCTGTGAATTGAGGTGAACCAAAATTTGGCAAGTGGTCACAAAATTTTTGTGGTAAAAGTTAAGTAAGGTGTTAGAATGTTTTCAGGATATCAAAAGAAACCAATATATAAGTAAATGCAAGACCTTTACATCATCTCTGTGACCATTACTCACATCTTACATGTGTGTGCAATTTTCAGGTGTCTAGTTTATCGGGTGACTCAGCCCCTGCAGTTGCTCAAGGTGATGCTGCCGCTACCTCAACTTCTACTGCTGCTGTTGGCAAGACAGTGGCAAGACCCAAGTCTCCCACACATCCAGCTTCACCTCTTAAGTCAGTATTTATGGGATTTTACCATCCATTCACTGGATGTAGTGCTGCTGTTGGGTGTCTGCCTTTTCCTCTCCTCCATCCTTCTTTCTTTTCATCCTCTTCTGTCTTCCTTTCCTTCATTCTTTCCTTGTCCTTCTGCCTACAGGTAACTTTACACTCCCTCTTTTGTCTTTCTTTCCTTCATTCTTTCCTCTTCCTTCTGCCTGTGGGTGACTCTGCACTAAGTGACAAGCCAAATGGTTTCCTGTACACCAGGAAACCATTTACTACACTGGGTGGTAACCATATAACCAAATTTTGGTGCCTGATGGTTTAGTGGATAATTATTGCGCTCCAGTCGGATTGAGCCGGTGAAGGTTTATATCCAAGGGGTGGTTGGGGTTTATTGCTCATGTAATGCCACTCAGGGATGAGTGAGGCTGGTCACTGTCATCTTAAATGTCGGGACCAACTGCCTAGCCCCGGGCTCATGTGCTCCTCATGTGGCAATGTAGGATTGGATGATGGATGGATATAATCTATACTTTATATGACCCAAACTGACTGCTTAAACTGAGACATGCTTCTATTTCATGAGTGTGGGATGAAAAGCACTAAAAACACTCTTTTCTGACTTTAAAAAAAATTGTAGTGAATCATAAGGAGTTTTAAGTGAAGTGTAGGTGTTAAAAGAGAAATTTTTATACCGGGACTAACTGGTATTAACTGTGCCAAAAGAACTAAGGGAATATACTGTATTTTATTTTCTTTCCTGGACTATAGTTTGTCTTGGTAATATTTTCTGAACAGCTGTGTATGTAGCTACATTTTCACAAACTTCAACAATGCCATGTTTGTAAAATGAAACATGAGATCATGTTCAACATGTCAAATAGGTGGAATGATTGGTTTACAAGAGTAGATCTTACTGAATGGGGCAGGAAAAATATGTCCAAGTAAAGATATAGCCACAGTTAGATTGCTGATTTGTTGGATGTACCATATACTGTTAAACATCAAAACTCTAATACACTGGTAATATACAGGGTTCTGTTTTACAAGTTTAGTCATCAGGTATTCCAGTACTGTAATGCTACGACTATTAATGAAGACTTTTGGTAATGGTGAGGATTATTTTCAGCTGAATGAACTGAGTATTGTAAAGCAGCATTCTTTACACATACAGTGGATCATTTCAGTATGCTGTGGCATGGCAAGATGTTATGTGTATAATCAGTTACCTTTATTCATAAAACATCTAATTACTCTCATGGAATTTTAAAATAACTTGAAGCAGTTCTTGTCTTTACAAGCATATAAGACTAGTAGTGGAATCGTGAATGAAAATTACTTGTGTGAAATTTAGTGTCTGTGTATTGGTTATTTTATTTATTTATTTATTTTTTCTTTTTCTTTGTTTTCCATTTCAGGGTTTGTGGTTGGATGTCCTTCCCAACTGCCTGTTACTTTCACTTACCTCACCAAAATACATTTTGTACTCTCCCTCTACCCCCCCACCCACCACCCCCATGCTTCTGACTTAGTCTTGCCCACTTTCCCTCACACAGATAATGAATTTGGGGAACAGCCAAGTGTGAAAATAGATAACTAGATAAATAAGTAATAAAAACATTGCTTATGAATGCAATGCATCTTATGCTTTTAATGTATGAAAATCCTCAGTGTGAGAATTGGTTAATAACCATAAAGAGCACATGAAAACCTCAGGTTAATATAGTGTCTTTTTGTGGGCTTTAACTTGTTATTACCTTTTTTATGTACTGAATCTTGATACTATCTTTTTATATCATCATCATCATCATCATCCGGGCCTCCTTTCCCACCCTAGGGCAGGGTGAGGAGTAGCAACATCTAGACAGCCGAAGTTTGCCCGATTCAATGGGCCATACTTCCATTCACTCATTATTCAAGCCCTCGAAATCCTGACTCCATCTGATAGGCCAAAAAAGTTTTCACCACTTTCTGTAGCTTACATATCCCCCCCCCCCTTTTAAAATAAATTGTGAAGGCATCAGCAGCGATGTTCCCATGCAGATCCTAACACCACATTCTTAATATCCTTACACAGCAGGTCTCCCATGAGGTCCCCATCACTAGGTCGCAAAACAGTGAGGTCGCCTCGTGTGACACCGGAGAAAGTGACCCGATCAGACTCACAAAGTAAACAACAGCTACGAGAGCGTCTCACTGCACTGGAAAAACTACTGTCCACTCTGCAGGCTCAGGTAAGGAGGAGAGAGAATAGTGGTTCATGAATTTGAATCCTAACTGTGGTGTACTGAATGGAGTTATTTTACTGTAAATCTATTGTAGAGGAATCCTTCTTTCATATCTGGAAGATTAATTGGAGATGCTATTGATTGAAAAGTTTAAACACCCTCAAACCAGTGACTTTTCTTGTAATTTATTCTTGCCACCTGCAGACAGTTTTATTCAGCTTGACAAGGGCCTCTAGTAGTGCAGGGGTCAATGAAGGTTACATGTATACCTCCCTCAGGTACAAAAGTTCCTCAAAACCTATGTGAAGTTGTCTGGAGGTAGTATGAATAAGTGAAAAAATATGTCATGGGACTGAAGTGGTTAAATAGATATTGGTCACAAATTTTTAGTGCAGTGCAGTACATAATTGTTTGATTACAGCAGGTACACTAAGATATGAGTACTTGGACATTCAGTTGAAGCTGATCCTCACCATAGCATGTTGGTGAGTGAAGTTTTGGTTTGTGTAGAGTATTTGCCTCTGTCTTGGAGCTGAATTGTCAAAGGCAGTGCAGATAGGGGAACATGTGTCAGTTTTAGTAAGTGAAGAGTGTTTTTACCACTGGCAAGTGTAGAGTGTTTTTACCACGGGTAAGTGTTCAGTGTAGTATTTTTACCACTGGTGAGTGTAGTGTCTTTACCACTGGTAAGTGTAGAATGTTTTAACAATTGAATTTAAAATTTTATGTTACAACTGCTGCGGATGGGTGACATTGTCAATTGTAGTTTGTGCTGAGTGTGTTTACAATTTATTGTAGGTTAATCTGCTACATCCATTGCAGCTTGGTGAGTGTGTGTCATGGGCGGGGTCAGTTGAGTGTGTGTGTACGTGTGGTGCACCGGGGTTGACCTCACTCACGCAGCAGTTGTGGGGAGCCATGCGCCTCACTCAGCTGCGCCAGGCAGGCCCATCACCACCGCAGCTTACCCGATGCCGCCCCATAGCCCTTCGCATCTTAGACCTTCTCAGAGATAAGCTGGCTGACTTGGCAGCACGCAGAGCTGCTCTCAAGGTCAGAATCTTTGTTAATGTTATATGTTAGGCTCACCACTCTACTTACTAAGTTACGATTTCTTATTGTGATGAAATACATAAGCTGTATAGTGTTCATGATTATTAACTGTATTTTTATCCTGAATGAATGAATTTTTTTTTATGGTGCATCGTATTTACCACTCTAGTGTCATAACTGTTTTTAGTTGTGTTCTGAAAAGGATAGAGTTTGCTGTATATTTTTATTCCCCAGTGCTTGGCTGCTCTGCTAACTGTCTAGATGCATTGTCAACCAGTTTTCTTCTTGTTCTCATGCTGTCAACATAAAATAATGTTTGAAAGCATGACATTTATGTCATTAGGCTAAATCTCACTTGTTCTCTCCAGGCATCTGGTAAGTGGAATCGCGAGGCCCAGATGAAGCTGCTGGCAGAGCGTTTAGCGTACGAGGTGGTGGTGGCGGGTCAGATAGGGCAGGTTAGCCAGGCTGCCTTGCGGCCACACCGCCATGCTGCCTCTGCCCGCCTTCAGGACCTGGTGGAGGTGCACCGCAAACTCTCATTCCTGGAGAAGAAACTCACGAATCCAGATTTTGACATGGATTCCCTCACACCCCTTGACTTCTACACCAGCTTACTAGCAGAGAAGTTGGTGGTGCAGGGTGAGGTGGCATCAAGTTTAGCCAGCACCAGTACCACCAGCACCACCTCTGCTCCAAGTAGCACCAAGACCAGCCCCAGTCAGTCCAACCCTGCCTTGTTGGAAACCTGTCGGGACCTGGAGGGGCGGTTGCTGGAGCGAGAGCGGCGGCTGGCATCACTAGTCACACGCTACAAGGATACCAAACTGCACCAGATAGCAGTTGTTATGGCCAGGGAGACTGTCACAGGTGAGGCATGCATGTATAATTTTCTATCTATCTATCTATCTATAGCCCGACACCCTAATCCCGCAAAGGGTGGCCGCAGACCAAACGCCTCCAAGTCGCTCTGTCACCCACCATTTGACTACTCTCCCCCCAACTCACCCCCCCTCCCTCATATACCTCTCAACTCCATCCCTCCACCTCATCCTCAGTCTACCCCTCCCTCTCCCTCCCTCCACCTCACCTACATACACCCTCTTAGTCAGTCTTTCATTCTCCATTCTCTCCACATGTCCAAACCACCTCAGTGTATTTCTCCTAATCTTCTCAACCACATGCATATTTAACACATCAAAATTGGGATTGCAAGATAGTGGGGGGGAAAAATAATAATCTGATATGGTAATTCTAGTTTTTTGCTTCTCAAAAGTGCCATTTCTTCCAAAGGAATTCACTAGCTCTTGAATCACATTTGCGTCCTCACAACTACATAAGTTCATTATAAAATATTCTGCAAGATGTTGCTGTTGTCACATTCAAAATGATTTGACAGTTGAGATTTGTAGAACATAAGTAGAGAAAGAAGGGATAGATTAATCTTTGAGAGGTAAATAAGGGAACCATGTCAAAATATTTTGACTTGTATCAGTACCAGTATATGATTATTATTTTTCAAGTTATTCTCAGTCTAATGATCCAACAGGTACTGGTCCTGCAGTGGATGAGAATGTGTTGGTGGAGGAGGTACGGATGCGTGAGGTGTGGTGTATGGCACAGGAGGCAGTGTGTCAGGAGCTGGCCAGTGCTGAAGCTGGCCAGTCCCTCTTACGCCTGGCACACCTTGTGTCACCAGCTGGACCCCCACCCTCCGCCACCACCCCACCCACCCTTGGTGCCGGACCAGAGAGGTGGCAGGCTGGTGCAGAGGAGTCCCTGAGACAGGAGATGGAGGAAGCAGTGTTGACTCTCAGCAATAAATATGAGGCTGTGTTGGCACGCCACCGTTCTGGAGACACCAATGCCATCAACTCTGTGTCTACCACCATGGACACACTCCTGGCTGAGCTGGCGGCAGTGCTGGCCCAAAAGGCCCTCATAGATGGCCAGCTGGCAGCAGTTCAGGGGGAGGGTGGTGAGGGACCTGGGACAGCAGAGGAGACTCTGACCATTGTGGAAGAGACGCGGGACCCAGTTGGTGCAGCTGGGGATGTTGCTGCCAGTGAAGCTCACTTACTAATGTTCCTGGGTGGCTGTGATTCTTCCCTGGAGAGTCTGGTGCAGCCAGCCCTTGACCAGGCAGAGTTTACTTTCCTGTACCAGCAGGCAGCTACACGGGCCACTGCTGAATTAGCCAAACTGTTGCCTGGGCCAGCCACTTCAATTTCCATCACACCCACTGAGGGAGACACAGCCTCATCACTAACCTCTCTGACCTCCAATACAACCTCACTGTCTTCATCCAGTCAGACTCCTCTGGCCTCTTCTTTGGCCACCTCAGCAAACAAGCTGCCAGCGTCTCCAAAGGCCCGACGGCGAAGTGGAGACGGCAGACGGTTAAGGAGAGCGTCTGATGTGACGGGCATGATTGACGGCTGCCGCAACTGTGATGATTTAAGGGCGGAGGTGGCCAGGCTGAGGAGAATCAATGAGGCCAAACGTGTCAGGGACAGACAGGCTGATTGTCCAAACTGTCAACAACACTTGGCAAAACTCAAGGTAACAGCTAGTTGTCATCTCAGTTTGGAAATTATTAATGTTTTTTTTTTTTTTTTTTTTTTTTTTAAGGATAGAGTGTTGATATATGTAAAACGGGAGTTATTTGAGTCAAAACATACTTAGTTGCTGGAGTACAGTATATGCCAATTCATATCTTACTGGCAACTCCTGGATATTATCCCCTTTAGCTTGATGCATTGTCAGGTTTTATTTTTACTGCTTACAGATGATTTGCTCAGCTGTGGAAAGACTTTTAGTTGTGAAGGAGTTAATGAAGGCTACATCTATCCCCTCTCTTTTGTAATATCCCCTTATGGTTAATAAAATTTCTAGTGGAAAGGGTCAGTGAAATGTGTTAAGTTCCTTAATGTAGATAAAAAGAAGGTACCGTAATAGATATGGTACATGTGTGTGGTTTTGTATACAGGCAATGGAGGAGGAGCACCAGGCAGCAATAGCAGCCCTACATAGTCAGCATCAGGTAGAACTGGCCAAGGTAAGACAAGGTGGGACAGGTGGTGGGCAGGACGAGGACCAGGATGCCCCCACACGAGACACACCAGGGGAGCTGATGGAGTTAAAGCGTCGCCTCAGCTTGTTAGAAGAAGGATATGAGGCACAGATTTCGGCCCTGAAGCAGCAGTACCAGGAAGCTCTTGGCAGCCATCCAGATCTCAGTGAAGAGAAGCTACGTCAGCGCTATCAGCTGGAAATTGAGCACTTGAGGGTCAGTATCGCATTTGCTGTTAATGATTTTCAGGTGCCTGAGGCTAGGCTACTAAGTCATCACCATAATGGTAGGACTGAGTAGCCTAGCCTTGGGCCTGTACACTCCTGATTGGACAAAAAGAGGGATGATAGATTAATAGGTGTTATTTATGATTTTCAAGAGTTGTTTAGGGTTTTTAAGATATTCTGAGGAAGCATTTACAGTACAATAGGCTTTCCTGATGGTTTTAATTTATTGCTGTCTTGGTGGGCATGTTAGGATATTTATTGAGAATAATTGAGTGTGCAGAGGTAATATACCCCTTAACATAAAAGACAAAGTGATGTGGAATTGGTATTTGCTAGTTCCTGGAGTTGGTTCTTTGGAGGAATAAGTAGAGGACTTGGTAAGCAGCAGCAGGGAGTTTATGACTGTTTTTAATCATTTACAAGCATTGCATTGTTAAGTAGTGAATTTCTTATGTCTAGACCTGTCAGTTTTATTTCTACCTCATAAATCTCAACTATAGTTTAGACACTGAACATCGAAAATCAACATTAAGTGGATACGTTTATGTGAAGCTACAGAACATGGTGAATGTTTTTGGCGTATCAGATAGAGCCAGGATTCTGGGGCCTTGAATGGTGAGCAAATGGAAGCATGGCCCATTGGACTGGGCAAATTTGGGCTGTCTGGACATTGTTACTCCTCACCCTGCCCTAAGGTGGGAAAGGGGGTCCGGATGATGATGATGAAGTGGTTGGTAGTGGCAACCATCATCCACTTGATGTAGTGCTGCCTACTTCTTCCTTCTCCTTTATCACTCTTTTTCTCTGTCTCCCCTCTCTCTTCCTATTTCTCCCATCTTTCCTGTCACTTTTTATTACGCTTTCCTTTTCAGGTGGCTTTACATTAAGTGACAGGCCAAGTGGTTTCCTGTAAGCCAAAAAATCAGTGACACTGCTGGGTGGTAACCATATAACCAACCCTTACATGTTCCCTATGTGTCAGCAAGTGGGTTGGCGGAGGGTTAATAGCCCACCATGTAAAACAATTAACACAAAGACAAATGACCACCTCGTACGGGATTACGGTGTCTGGCTATAGATAGATAGATGTGTACTGTATTTGTTGAAAACTTTTGAAAATTTCAATGCATTTGGAACCAGTATAGAATTTGGATGTGCAATGATTAAGAATAGATTTGAGAAATTTGTATTGGATTTTTAAAGAGTGATTTTGGTAACAGTCATGGAACGAATTTTATGTAGCACTTTTTTTTTTTTCTTTTTTTTTCATCATATATGGTCAAGAATGATGTACAGGACAATTTAATATCCATCCATCCATCTATCATCCCATCCCACGTTGCCCCACGAGGAGCGTAGGAGCCCGGGGCTAGGCAAGTTGGTCCCGACATTTAAGATGAGAGTGACCAGCTTCATTCATCCCTGAGTGGCATTACATGAGCAATAAACCCCAACCACTCCTTGGATGTAAACCTTCACCGGCTCAATCCAATTGGAGCGCAATAATTACCCACTAAACCACCAGGCAGCAAAATTTGGTTATGTGGTTACCACCCAGCATAGTAAATGGTTTCCTGATGTACAGGAAACCATTTGGCTTGTCGCCCAGTGATGAGTCACTCATAAGCAGAAGGAAGAAGAATGAATGAAGGAAAGAAAGACAGAAGAGGGAGTGTAAAGTCACCCGTAGGCAGGACAAGGAAAGACTGCAGGAAAGAAAGACAGAAGAGGATGGAAGGAAAGAAGGATGGAGTAGAGGAAAGGGCAGACACCCAAGAGCAGCACTACATCGAGTGAGTGGATGGTGAGCGCCCCCACCGACCACATATCATGCTAAAAATAGGTCCTTGTTCTTATTATGTGTTTTTGGTGACAGGGTCTGTGTGAGAAGGGTCTTGGAGCCATGGAGACATCTCACAAGCGTGTCATATCGGAGTTGGAGGAGCAGCACAGGCGAGAACTGGCAGCCCTGCAGGCAGAGAAGGAGCAGGCTCTGGCAGAGGAAACCCAAGCCACCCTTGCTGCTCTAGATGCCATGAGGAAGGCACATGAGGCGGAGGTCCAACGGGAGATTGCAAAGTTCAAGGAGGAGTTTGTGAGAAAAGCTGAGGGTGGTGAAGAACTGGGTGCCCTACAGCGGCAACACCAGGCAGAGGTGGAGGAGATCCGGCGTGAGATTCTGTCCATATCACAGAAGTACTCAGTCAAGTGTTTGGAAGCAGCCGGCCTGGAGGAGCGGGTGGAGACTCTGGGACGGCAACTTGCTGATGCCAACAGACTGGTGTTTGACTTGGAAGCTCGTAACAAGCAGCTGCAAGCCCACCTGTCTGCACGTGTTGCACAGCTACAAGTAAGTAATGGGGTGAGGTACATTATTCATTCACCTCAACTCGACCCAATTTTGTTCTTTTACTTTAACTTGGCTCAGTTTATCATCCTTTTGCAACATATTTTGCATTGCTAAGTGGTAGAAAAAGACAGTGCTACAGCTCTTCATCCTTTCCATTCACATTTAGCCTCATATTCTCGTGTTATTGTTTGTCATAGTTTAGAACTCAAGATAAAGAGATAGTAATTTTACGCCAAGCTAAAGTGAAAAGGATATATCATGGCTGAAGAGAGGGAGAATAATTGTTCCTAGTATTGGTGGTTCCGAGCAGGGCTGGATGCAGTAGATATGAAGAGATAAAACTGCCTAAGTGGTGGCAGTAGTTGTTGTTGTTGTAGCTCCAGGTTCATTGGAAATGTGAACCCGGTAGACTGCATGTATTTAGTTGATCTGCAGTCCACCATCCTCCTTGTAGGGGACTGGGAAGTAGTTGAGGGATATTTGTATAACCAGGCAGTAAAGCATCCTGGTTATATTGGTGCCACCACATGAAGACATCCCACTTCAGCCCCTTAAAGACAAGATTACTCAAGATGGCAACCAACTTACAAATATCTAGGTTTAACAACTAGTTTGTATTAATGGAGTAACATTAGTTTAAAGTACTGTTTTTATTCCTTTGCATCAGTAGTTTTTGGTATGTCAACATTCAATGAAGCCAATTGAATTAGAAAATGAGATGTTAGTTGTATGACTGCTAAACATATGATTTTCATAGTTTCAATATGTTTTTAGGAAATGGTTAGCTGGTAAATTTTGTGTTTTGTCTTTGTAATGGTCTCATGCTGTCTTTCTCCCCAGATTGCAAGTACAAAGGACATTTTTTGCGTGTCCTTGTAATGATTGCATGATGTGTACCTCCCCATACTGCGAGTACAAAGGACATTTTGTTGTATTTGTCTTTGTAATGGCATCATGCTATCTTGCTTCCCAGAGTGAGAGTACAAAGGATGCTGCAAGTGAGTTGAAGCTACGAGAAACGGAGTTGGCACTGAAGCAGGAGGAAGTGGCTCGTCTCACACAGCAGCTGCAGCAGAGTCAGTCCGTGAGTATGGGCGTGGTGGGATGGGTGATGGGGGGTAGGTAGGTGGGTAAGCAGGTAGGTAGATTGGTAGGTGTGTAGGTAGGTAGTTGGAAGATGGGTAGATGAGCAGTAGGTAGGTTGGCTGGTAGGTAGGTAGGTAGTAGGTTTGTGGGTAAACAGGTAATAGGTAGGGGGATTGTAGGTTGGTGGGTAGGTAGATAGGAAGGAAGACTGTTGGAGTAACAAAAGAGTTAGAGAGGTTAGGAAATTTTCAAGAGAAGCTAAGATAAGAGAATTTATGCATAAATATGTAGTTGTAATAGTTGCCTCAGGTTATGTGAAGCCAGTGGACTACAAGGGGAAACTGCCCCAATTCTGCAGCCCTCCATCCTCTTTTGGGGGGATGGGGAGGGAGCTAAGTGATGTTTGTACAACCAGGCAGCTCCATGGCCCATTTATATCTGGCCACCACATGAAGGTGTCCCTCTCCAGTGCTGTATGAATATAATAATGTGTTATGAAGTCTGTCCAAAAAGAGACTGTTCAACTTAAATAGCACACCAACAAGCAGCCATGTCATGATCACAACGAGTGCGCTGTGTTGCAGCAGCTTTGGCCTTTTGTCTAACACTAGCCACATCATGGCACGTCGCTTAGTCATCTTGGGACACGTGCTTGAGTGAGTGGGTGTTTAGTGCAATTGGCAGTTTGTTGCAAGCTGAACAATGAAGGATCTTAAAGAGCAACATGCTTGTGTGAAATTCTGTTTCAGATTGGGAAAACCTTTTACTTTCAGAAAAATATAACAGGTGATGAAACATGGGTGTACAGGTACGATGTTGAAACAGGAAGGCTGTCATCACAGTGGGTTGGAACATTACCATCAGAACTAAAAAAAACATGCCAGAGTCACCCAAATTTTTTTTTTTTTTTTTTTTTTTTTTTTTTTTTTTTTTTAGGACATTGTTCATCATGATGTGGATGTGGTTGAAAAGATTAGGAGAAATACACTGAGGTGGTTTGGACATGTGGAGAGAATGGAGAATGAAAGACTGACTAAGAGGGTGTATGTAGGTGAGGTGGAGGGAGGGAGAGGGAGGGGTAGACCGAGGATGAGGTGGAGGGATGGAGTTGAGAGGTATATGAGGGAGGGGGGGGTGAGTTGGGGGGAGGGGAGTCAAATGGTGGGTGACAGAGTGACTTGGAGGCGTTTTGTCTGCGGTCACCCTTTGCGGGATTAGGGCGTCGGGCTATAGATAGATAGATAGTTCATCATGAGTTTGTTCCACATGGTCAGACAGTCAATAAAGAGTTTCACTTGGACATCCTAAAATGTTTTTGGGAGGCAGTGTGAAGGAACAGGCCTGAAGTATGGACAGACAAAACCTGGATGCTGTACCATGACATTACACCTGCTTACATGTCGTTCCTTATCCGTGACTTTTTGGTGAAGCATGAGATGACTCTTGTCACCCAGCCACCATGCCTCTCTGGATTTGGCCTATGTGGACTTTTTTGGTTACAAAGTTGAAATCCACCAAGAAAGGTTGCCAGTTTCAGACGATAGAAGAGATAGAAGAATATTCGCCAAGTGTGCTAAACACATGTTCACTCAAGTGTGTGTACCTCGATGACTAAGTTATGTAGCATGATGTGGCTACTGTTAGACTAGAGCTCAAAGTTGCTGCTACACATCACTCCCACTGCAGTCCTGATGTGGCCGCTAGTTGGTGTGCTATTTGAAATGGTTGGTTTCTTGCTGGACAGACCCCATGTAGATAGAAAATAGGTCAGTTGTCAGGGAGGAAATCAAGAGATACAAACAGTCCGGAAAGTATTAAAGAAGGAAAGCATGATAATTATGTAATGTGAAGGAAGTAAGAAAACAAGAATTTGAGATAAGGAAGATGGATTGGCAAATTTTGGTACAGGAAGGAAAGCATTTAGGCAGTGAATAATGTTTGTGCATTTTTGAGTAGGATTTTGTGTTTCAGGTGGTTTCATCATCACTATCTCCCTTGTCCACTTAATTTTCTATATTGATATGAGGTGGGGAGATGTAGATGAATATTTATGTCAAGTCAGAGATGTAAATCAAGGGAGACTGAGAGCACTTTATAATTTCCCTGTCTCCTGTGACATGGGAGGTATGAGGCTGCTTTCAGCTTAAGTGCTGTGTGGAGTTCATCATAGTCCTTTATCAGTGCATCTTGTTTTAGCTCAAGACTAGTTATAGAGTAGCTATTGGAAAAATTTACTGACAGATTTGTAGAACATGATATTACCATGTTCTGTGCACTACTAAGGCAAGTAAATATACATTCCTTCTGTCATATACACATTACACATTTGTATGTTAGGCTTTAATATTCAGGGACATTTTTAGAGGGGACGTAGATCTGGTTCATGGCCTGCATAGAGAATATTTAGTCCAAATTAGTCACTAGTTAGATGCTTTTCAGTATTGCCTGTATTTTTTTTCCCATGAGTTTTATCTGTCTAGTCTAGAGCTTCATTTACTGTTGATGTCTTTGTCCCCAGTCCAGTTGCATTATGTGTTTTTTTGTGGGAAAGTTGTTTGCTTGCTAATTTCAGTGTTTTATTGTCTGCTTTTGCTTCTTCTATTTGCTGCTTGAGTTTTTGGGTGTGTTGGTTTAGAAGACATGTTTGTTGTGAGTAATATCGCTTGAGTTTTTACCACATTCTTTGATAACTAGAACTGGCTTAGGCGTTTACTGTTGATATCCTTGTCATTGTTGTGTACTACTTTTTTGCTTTAATGTGAAGTTAGTATGTGTTGTGTTGCATTGTGTGTGCATGTTATTTGTGTGTGTGTGTGTGTGTGTGTGTGTGTGTGTGTGTGTGTGTGTATGAGAGAGAGAGAGAGAGAGAGAGAGAGAAAGTTAGTTTGATTATATTTGTGTTATCATTCTTGACCAAAATTCATTTGAATGTGTATCAGTTTGCATGGCTGGTTGTCAGTAGGTATGGTTAGAGTTAGTGTGAGCTCTTTGTCACAGATGAGCTTGATCAGTCAATTGTTATTACTATTTTTTTGTGGGAGGAGTGTTGGGGGTGTAATTTGCTTGATCTGCGATGTATTCAGCGGGTAGTGATATGCAGGTATTTCAGTTGATGTTTTGTTTTCTGAGATGGCTTTCAGCATTCTTTCGACAGCCATGGTTCTTGGTCAGCAAAGAAATCGTTGTTTTTTGTCTTTATTGCCATGGCACCTGAAAAATTGTTGCCATGATGAGTACCAGTTCATCGGCTTTTAACACCAGATAGTGCCCAGAGCATAATAAATCAATAACTTAACTCTCTAATGTGCCACATTTCCTCCCTCCATCCTATAAGGCATCATTTCCCCCACTACCTTGTTAATCAACCTCCTTTGCCTAATTGACCCCTAACACTGCTCACCTAACTCACCTTCCATAAACAACATTACTATTACTCAAAACCATCCTTGCACATTAACAACCCACACCATCCTTTACATTAAATAACCCTACTGGGCCCCTCTTCCTCCTAAATCATCCATCCATCCTGATCATGACCCACCCACTGCCCCACCCCACAGCATGAGACAGATCTTGGTGAGCTGTGTCGACAGCTTGGCCACTTCCTGAAGGCCGAGCGTCAGCTGCGCACAGATGAGGTAGCAGCACTCAGGGACAAGCTAGAGGCCATCATTGTCACAGCTGCTGCCATGCAAGGTAACACTCACCCAGGAGATGGCTTGTCCTTGCTGACATATGCCGGGTGACACTCATGCAAGATGACAGATTCTACATACCACAGTATTGCCGTACACCAATAGTGTCTTACGACACCTCAAATGGCACTGTATTTTGCACTGGTTGTTAACTCTAATGGGGTATGTTGGTTGACACTGGTTACTTTGCACAAGATATCAGTAATCACCTAGCTACTTTGCACAGGATAACCTGTATCCATAATTACTGTACTTGGTTACTCTGCGCAAGATAATCTATAAATACCTGGCTACCTTGCACAAGATAATCTGTAATGACCTACCCAGCCTTTTATTGTACACTGAGGGGAGAAGAAGTGTATGATGGCAGCATGGGTGGGCAGGAGCACTGGGTAGCATGTGGGCTAACTCTTTGGTGTGGTGGGGAGTCTGCTGCATGTTGCTATCATTATTCGGAGCATTGGCTTCTATCCTTACCATTCTTCTTACAACCTTTATTTTCATCTCTGTGGCAACTCATAGTGGAAGAAGGGATACTTATATCTTCTTGTGCACTGTTTTCTCTACTGTACTTACTCTAGCTTCATATTACTTTTGAGGTAATTTTATAATAAAGTGAAAATAACTTGGGAACCATTGCATTACCACATTATCATAAACATTGGTAACAAGACATACTCATTTTTGCTTCCATTGCTGTTTATTTACTTATTGGGGAATTATTAATAAACTTTGGTTGAGCCTGTCTGAACTTGTTTTCTCTGTCTTGAATGGAATGGATGATTGCAGGATGTGGTGTGTGTGTGTGTGTGTGTGTATGTGTGTTTGTCTTTCTCTGTGCACTTGTATAGAATGTCAACTTTTTTTTTTCCCCAAGATGTGACTGAATTCTTGTCTTGTCTGTCTCATCTGTGTGTGTCTGCTTTTGTTCTTGATTCTATGTTCAGTATTGCCGTAAATCATTTTCTTTTGTATGTGCATAATATTGATGACTTTATTTTCAGTATGGTGTATTTTGTATCTCACTGTTTTGCATGTACTGTGAATGATCCTGCTGAAATTGTAATGTGAGTACTTTATATAGAGAGTGTTACTTTCCTTAGTTACTAAAGTGTCATATGTTGGAAATGATACGCACATTTTGAAATTGTGTTTATTGAGAATAGAACAGGTTTGGCCTGACTTGGACCCTCTTCAGGTGTGATGATGGTTTAAGTTCTGTCTCACAGATAAAGACGGTTTCAGTTTTTAGGTGTAACTGCATCCAGGTAATTTGGAAAAATCTAAACTTAAAGCCTCATGGTTTGCAAAAATACATGTGCTACTCTAAATGCACCACTTTCAAGTTTATACATTCACTCTCAAGACCAACTAAATCCATACAAAACACCATACATAGCATATGGGACAAGCTACTGTAGGTACTTTATTACTGTCAATATCTTGTGAGGAGAGTAAGAGCAACTGTTGGATTTGTTATTTTGTGTGTATATTGTATGTTATTTTCTTTGCAGTATTGATTTGACTTATCATTGAGTTTCCAGCTTATAGTTTAATTTGAGCAGGAAATACGAAGTTATGTTGCATGATATATGATGTAGTGTGAGATATTTTTGAATGACAGTATGTCTGTCAGCTGTATTCTCATCAAGTTAGAAGTCACTAACACCTCTTTCTTAGCATTTTTTTTTTTTTTTTGCATTCCTTTTCATCTTTTATGTATCTGTGTTGTGTTTATTTTTTTTTATTGATATGTTTCTGTAAATATTTAAAAATAATATTAACTTGCCACATACAGCAACAAAAAGGTAAGAAGAGATGCTGTAGAGCCTCCTACGGGAATATATGCTGTAATAAATAAGTAAGGAAGAGGTGACATAGAGCCTTGTAAGTTGACAAGAATATTCACACGAATGCTTAGTGAGACATATGCAGAAATAAACAAGTAAGAAGTAGTAGAAAACCTTGTATAAATATGTAAGGAAGAGGTGCTAGAGAGTTGGCTAAATGATGGTCTGGGTGTGTGTGGGTGTGGTATTGACGTGTGTTTTGCTGGTGTGACACAGAGCAGCGTGGGGGGTGTCGTGGGGAGGCAGCAGCGGGTGGCACAGATCAGCAGCAGACACCCACGAGGCCAGTTCTCCGCAGACCCGTAATTACCTCAAGGAACAAGGGTCAGTACATACACATTAACTGACTTAGTGCTGGAGAGAGATATGCTTTCCTTTGGTAGCACTGATATAACCAGGTGGCTCTGCTGCTTGGTTATACAAGATGGATGTTCTTCTACTCCCTCCCCATCCTCTGAAAGCAGGATGGGGGATTGCAGAAGGAGAGAAACGTCTGCTTGCCTATTCGCAGTAAAGCAGAAAGATTTTTGTCACAATGAAGTTAAGATTGAATACCATACTTAGACGTATTAAGATGCCTAATGATCTAGAAATAAAATACACTTGTAGTAATGGCACTGACTTGTGAGAACTGTATAGTGTTTGTATCTTCCAAAGATGAGAAGATGGTTTTTAATTATTATTTTGATTAATTTTTTATTGCTCATGTAATGCCACTCAGGGATGAGTGAGGTTGGTCACTCTCATCTTAAATTTCACGACCAACATGCCTAGCCCCGAGCTCTTACGCTCCTCGTGGGGCAAGGTAGGACTGGATGGATGGATGGATTAATTTTTATATATTTTTATTATTTATTTATTATAATTCAGCCAGGAGTGTAAGTGAGTTCCAAGGACCTACACTTAGAAGTGACAACATGTTCTTACTTCCACTCCTTAGCTACTTTATTTTGAGGCTGTGTGCAGGCAAAACTCTGCCATAATTGTATTGGCCATAAGTATGCAATTGCTTGACTCATAATTAAGGAGTTATGAACACTAAAACACTAATTTGTGACTAGTGAGAATCCACTGAGTTACAACATGAGGTAATATATCAGCATCATGATTTTGGAATAACAAAATAAAGCCACACTGAATGAGGAGTACCGATTCATGTAGTTTTGTCCAGAATTTTAATAATAGTTTGTTTTTAATAACTTACCAGAGATTTTCACTCTTTTGTTTTACCAGCATATTACCTTCAGCTCAGTGGTAAAATAAGACATGTATAGTTCTACATCCTTTCTGTAGCACTTATTCATTACTTGGACCATATTCTAATGTTAATTTTTATATATCAGTTCAGCCTTCAAGCTTGAGAGATGGCAGTTTTAGGTCAAGTTCAAGTGGACTGAGAATAGATATTGTGTGTGTGTATTGTGACCATCTCTGTTTTGATTCCAGAGCTGATGCGATCACCCAGTTGCCCACGACTCTCTGGTGTCTCGTCTTTTTTATCGGTTGGCCCGTCGGAAGTGGGGGGGACGGGACAGCCTCAAACAATCCCTCCCCCACACCCGACCACCCCAGACCTTCCGTCCCCCTTGACCGGGATGGTGGCCAATCGCAAGAAGGTGTTCGAGACTCACAGGACGTCATTCACCGAGTCCGTGTAGACAAAGTACAGGCTGAAAGAGAAGCCATGAAAGATCCTCGACCCTCTTTGGAGCACATCTCAGAGGCTCCAGAATATGATGAAACTGAGCATAAAAATAGACCCTCAGCTGTATTAGCTAAAGACGGAAAGCAGGGAGACCATAAAGTGGCTGGAAAGAAATCCGTATCAGGAGAGACAGTTAGTAATAGATTGGCTTCTAAACAGCGTCCCTCATCAACACAACTCCTTACTCGACGGAACACAGTTGCAAAGTGTACTGGGGTTGAAGATGATCTGCGAAGCGGTGTAGCATGGCGGAGGAATAGTGTAGGCAACCAGGTTATTTGGGAAGAGGAGGTTAGAGGTACAGATGCTGCCACGGATCTTGAGTTTTCTGCACTCATGAAACGGGTGAGTGAGCTTAGACGAGGGGACCGCGATGTGAAGGAAGGAAGGAATAAAGACGGGGGAAGTCAGAGTCCAAGAGAAGAAGTAAATGCCAGAAGACGTAGAGAAAGAGAGGTAAGCCCATGTCCTCCCCTAATCCGAGAGTCATCCTCTAGAAAATCTCTTCCTGCCAATGCCCTCAGGTCCTACATGCGAGGGACCAGATCCTCAGTTCTTAAGACCCGTGATGGAAGCATCTGTGAAATAGAACCACCACCCACCACAACCGCCACAGCCATGAGACAAAACAGACTGCATGATGGTGCCAAGAGTCCTTCAAAGGTAGAGCAGAGTCCTACCGGTGCCATTAACACCATCGGTAGACGTAAGAAGTTGGTTAATGTCAAGCCAAGCATTCCTCCAGTTTTACTAAAGCGTATCAGTGGTGCAGCAAAGAGTGAAGGGATGTCAGCAGCACCAAGCAGCACGAAAGGGACCACTGATAAGAAGAGTCAGACCAAGGATACAGTGAAAGATACAGCTGTAGATACCAACACTGAGAGTGGTGGTGGAAGTGGTGAGAGAGGAAATGGTAGTAGAGGCCTCATGTCACCATCACAGCTCAAGGTCAGCAGTCAGTGTTGTCATGAGGATTGTTCGAGCTGCCATTTGGTTGACCTTTGGTTTACCATTTGGCATCTTGAAGTTAATAAAAAGTGAACTCATTCTGTTTCAGGGATCTGATATTTTGTAGATGACCAGTTGTGACTTTTCACATTACCAGTAATAGCTTGAGCATAGTTCGTTTCAGTTGCTAGAGGAAATTATAATAATTTTTCCTGGACCTCTTCTGCTTTAATCTGTCCAGCAGTCATTTCAAACAAAGAGACAGGCTTTAATATGTACATGACTTTGACTCAGAACCAAACATAGAGCTAGACATATGTACAATACTGTATATATGTCAGACATCAGACAAATACTGCTGTAGTATAGACATGATATCCTTTAAGTGTCAGACTTCAGATTCTTAGAGTGTAGGAATGCTTTACTGCACAGATGTCCAATCCTGACCACTGTAATCCAAAAAAATACCACTGGAAAGGTGATGATGCTGGCTGGCTTGCATTGTATTGTCAGATACAGCTGTAGCTTACTAGATCTGCATACCAGTACAGAAACTCAGAGAAGTACAATTTGCGCAAAATAATAGCCTAACCCTCGGATCTGCCAAGCCGGGTGTATAATCTCCACATATTTATTTCTAAGCCACCAGTAATAAGGTACAGTCAGTCTTCACGTAGAGTCTTGAGTGTGTATAGGCAAACTGGTATTCTAAGAGAAATATGCTTCTGGTTTATAAGTGATGGGTTAACGGCACATACAGCACTTACTTCTGACTTCTTTGCAACTTTATATTAAATCGTGGGTGTCTTTATGTGAAGAACAAGTGTTAACCCTTTTAGTCTGATAATAGACCTCTTGTTTTATTCTCGTTGCAACTTGGTCATTTGTTTATTTTTAGTCTTTGTTATGCAGGAGCTAGTGAAAGCTATGTCTAACCTTCCTCATTTTAAAAAGTCTTCCTAAGCCGAGTAAATTTGTCGAGGTAGGAATGATGATGAGAAAATACAGTATATTGTGGCAGGTTAATTCATCACAAACTTAACAGTGGAATTGCTTTAACTGGGGACATTATTCAGTAAGTTCTCATTTTAACCTGCTTTTTTTTTTCTCTCTCTCTCTATTAAAACTACAGAAATTATAGAAAAATTGCCTACTAAAGGTTCAGTGTTACTTATAAAAGAGATCTGCTAGTTTTCCCAAATTTACAATACCAGTTGTATGGAAAAAAAAGTTGTAATATTTTGGAGTTCATCTCAGACCTAACAGTGAAAACCGACGGTACCCTTTGGATGACGTACTAAGCACTGTATCATGCTAGTTCACTGAGGTATACCAGAGTAGCTGATCACTTGTATATGTGCTGTATAATTGTACATGTTCAGTGCTGTTACATAGAAGTTTTTTTATCTTAAGCTAACATGTAATATACCCACCTAATAGTAAATGTAGGAGTAAACTAAGTGCAAATGGGAAGTGACAAGGTAAGAGATAGGAGCCAGGCATAGAGATTACCCTTCTTTACTGTGGTAATGTCTGCTGAGTTTATTCTTGCAGGGGCTGCCATAATGGAGATTGTTTCACTATGAGAGTTCTTTCTGAAACTGAATAGATGGTAGCTACAACTCCAAGTTTATCTGAATCTGAGCCCAGTGGACTACAGGCTGAAGTTGTCATTCTCCAGCAGCCCACCATCCTACTTTTCGGGGTAGGGAAGAAGCTGAGGGAGGTCTGTATAGGCAGCTGCACTACCCGGTTATATCAGTGCCACAACATGAAGGCATCCCTAACTTAAGTAGCCATCTGGTGGTAGCAATAATAGGATAAATAGGCCATCTTACTGAAGGGTTTAATTACTTCATCCCAAGTGTCTTATTTATAATATTCTTGCTATCTCTAGACATTTTATTTTAGCATCAGATGGACTTTAAAATCTGGAGGGGTTGCAAACTTTGTCAGTCCCTTCACTACCAGGGGCTCTCCTAAGCTGAACAAAATCATCTGGTACCTGCAAGAATATCAAGAAGACAATATCGTAGTGCAGGAGTTTAAGAAGCATGGTAGGTAGGATGGAGAGGGATGAAGTCTGGAGCAAGGATGGATGAGCGACAAAGCAAGGAGAGAAGGTAGGAAGCAATGCCTTACTTCACTTGTTAATTTTAATAGCACTGACCAGAGATTATGACCCTAGTAACACACATATTTAGGATATTTGAACACAGAACAAATAGGTTTTAATGACTTCCATGCCTTTTATTATTTCTCAATATTTTTATGCATATTTTTTTCCCTTTGTGGATCCCTTGTCTATAACTTTTTTAACTCCTTCAGCTCGAAGATGTCTTTTATAATCTTTTCTTGCTAACTCCAGACAATTTTCTGCTCTTGAGAGATTTTTCAAACTGGAGAGGTTAGATGTAACCTTCATTAACCCTTTCAAAACACATGGTCTTCTTAGATTCAGCTTAACTCAGTATGAGAAGGGAGAATAATATTAATAAGATGTAATAATTGTGAAATGGCTAACACTCATTATCATTACATTCATTTTTATTTATATTTTTTTCTACTCAATGAGGATTTTGCTTAAATCAGGAAAGCCTTCTATACAATGTTTAGTAGTAGTACCTGTAATAGTAATAGCAACCCCTGGCTCATCTCAGTGTGAGCCCAGTGGACTGCAGTCTAAAGCTACCTTCCTCCTGTAATCCACCATCTTCCTCTTGAGGGATAAGGAAGGAACAGGATTGTTTGTATAACCAGGCAGCAGAGCTGACTAGTAATATCAGTGCCACCACATGAAGGCATCCCTCATTAACACCAAGTATAGTATTTAAAAGGTTTACTGAAGCCTATATCTATATCTAACCTCCCCATTTTGAAAAGTCTGAGCTGATTGAAGGTGTCAGGAAGTAAGAAGAAGCTAGACATCCTCATTCTGAAGTGGCCAATGGACAGTTTGTGGAAAGTATGGGTATTTATTGCTTGCGGTTTATTTATTTGGCTCGTTTGGGGCCCCGATCAAAATGTTGTTGATGGGAGTGAATCCGTATTTATGATGTGGTTTTTGGTATCGGTGTTTCTGTGGCCATAAGAATTTTTTGTTGGGTGTTTTTAGAAGTCTTAGTTGTTATTATTATTATTATTATCTTCATTATTATTTCTTGCCCCATCCTAAGGTGAGGAAAAAAAGGTCTGAATTATTATTATTATTATTATCATTATTATTATTATTATTACTATTATTATTATTATTAATTATCGTTTCTGTTATTAATTGTATATTTGTTAATTATTCGTATCATATGATATCAATATTTTTATTTGATATTTGGTTATATACGTAGTTTTAAATGAGAAATCTCAGTAATTCTATTATTACATTTATAATAATTTAATTCTATAACCATCTATATTAGTACATTATTACTATACAGTACTTCTTTATTTACCCCTTCTCTGTGTCTTCTTAAATTGTATTTTTGCTTTTTTTTGACATTTTTATTCAGCTTATGAGACCTTTTGATCTAGATGGGTTAGACATTAATTCCATCAGCGTTAGAAGGTCTCCCAAGCTGAATAAAATGATCTGATAGTAACAAGTATATAATTTAAAAGTCATTATGTTATTGAAGGTGTTAATTATACTGATTATTAACAATATTGTGATTATCAATGCTGTTATTCTGTTGCTTACTAAACCCCTGGCTGCCCCGCCCTCTGTATATGTCCTGTACAGACCCACACTCTAGGTTATCAAAGGTTTATCAATGACAAATGTGTCTATATATTTTAAATAAATAATTGAATTGATTATCATTTATTCTTATCATTAGTTATGTTATAGTAATGATGGAAAGTTTGATTACCTCATACAGTATTACCTATTTATTTGGCAGTAGGTGGGGGTGCCCATCGTCTACTCACTTGATGTAGTTGTTGCTTTCAGGTGACCCTACACTGAGTGACAAGCCTAATGGTTTCCTGTAACCCAGGAAGCCATTTACAATGCTGGGTGGTAACATATAACCAAATAATGGGGTAATGTGGAGCCTACTATGCTGCCCCGGTTAAGTAGGTGGAGAGACGTGAATGTGGCATCCATTCAGGAACCAAACCTCCACTCTTCCCCATGCCTCACTGTTGTAAGGCACTGTCTGCCACAGGGAAGCATCAGTTCACTACATAGGATGGCCCTGCAGGAACAGTTGCTTGCTTGTGGTTGGTGGGTTTGCTTTGTCAGATACTCTGGGGTTATCAACAACTACTACGAGGGGTGATTAGAAATAAATGACAGTGAGTCCATAAACTTTTATTAGCATGAAGAACTATCAAACTATGACTCACATTCCTTCTAAGTACTCCCCTCCAACCTCTATGCAGCGTTCCACTCTCTTTCTCCACTTCATGAAGCAAGCGTGGTACTCTGAAGACGGTATACTTCGGAGTTCTGAATTGACGGTCCGTGCCAAGTCTTGGATGCAATGAAATTGCTTCCCAGCGATGGCAGATTTAATTTTTGGAAACAACCAAAAGTCACAGGGAGCCAGGTCAGGGGAGTAGGGTGGGTGGGGGAGCAGAGTTATACCTTGTTGTTCCAGGTACTGCATAGTGAGGCGAGCTTTGTGGGGTGCAGCATTGTCGTGGTGCAGCAAAAGGCGAGACCGACGGCAGGTTGGTGCGGTGTTGGCCTTGTGTTCCAAGACTTGTGGAAGGACCTGGTCTGTGTAGTATTAGGCTGTGATAGTGGACTTTTCAGGCATCACATCCATGCATATTGGTCCTTGAGAATTGAAAAAGATGGTGAAAAGGCGCTTCCGGCTGCGAAATCCTTCCTTCAAAATCTGAGGTCGAGGGTCTTCATCGCCCAACCACACCATGTTTGACTGCTTGTCACGGGTTGTGAAGAATGAAATCCAACACTCATCTCCAGTAGCAACATCTGAGAACCGTTTTGGACCATTTGGTTCAAATTCAGCAAGCCAGACACGACAAATCCTCACCCGTTCAGCCTTTTGCTCATCAGTCAACAAATGGGATATCCATCGACAACACTTCTTCCTCAGGTGTAATTGTTCATGCACGATGTCATATGCACTCCCATAACTGATATCAAGCTCCAAGGCTAAGAACCTAAGAGTTACAGTTGGATCCTCGTCAATGATGGACCGTGCACGGACAGTTGTTGCTTCGGTCACGGATGTCCGGGGGCGTCCAGAGCGTTGTTCATCTTTCAATTCAGTTTTTCCTGCTGTGAAAGCACGAATCCAGCGGGAAACAGTTTCCAGGGAAGGAGTAGTGTCTGGATAAACTTGTAATAATTCCCCTCGAATCTCTGTTGCTTTCTTTCCAAGTTTCCACCTCGTAAAAATGTAGAACCTGCAGCCTTCTTTCGAGTAATCCATGTTTCTGGCCAGAGAGCAAAAACAAGAGTGAAGCATTCACTCACAACAATAAAACAAGAAAAGTCAGGCATACGGCGACAAGTTCAAACTCGTAAGGACAGGCAACTCTGCACTCTCCTTGCTCCCCTACCTCCCATCTTTCAAGGTTTTCATGTTATACCACGAACTGTCATTACTTTCTGATCACCCTTCGTACTTGCTATGACTCACTCAGACTGATAAAGTCATGAACCATTCCATCTCTTTGCAGCTCATTTCACACAGCTGTGTGGCAGGAAAAGACAATATTACTGCTCTACATCTTTTCCATAACACTTCTTCATTACTACTGTAGTATCATATTTTAGTGTTAATTAACTGTTACAAATCAGTATTCAGTATGGACAAATGGCAATTTTAGGCCAAGTTAAAATAAAGTGAGTATAGTGTTGCATGAAACATTTGTTGTGTCACTCTTTTGTTTACAAGCCAAGATTGGCCAGTGGTACAGTGCTGAGACACAGAACTTCATAATTACGACTTGATATTTCCTGAGTTCCGCATGGCACGTAGCATACACCGTGGCTGGGATGAACCTGGAGAAATACAAGACTTTTAATTACACAGTCTTGCCATTGAGATGATGCATTGTTACCCCATTAATCTGATGGTTATTCTATGTTCTGTTCATGCTGTTTAAAGATGATTATGTTCAGTTTAACAGACTCCCCTAACAGTACAAGGGTTAATGAAGGCTAAATCTAAGCTGTCTGGTCTGGAAAGTCTCCTGATCAAGATAAAATTGTGGGATAATTGGAAAAATTATAAACAATAAAAAGAAAAAAGTTGCATGAAGGGGTTAATTTTTCTGAATTCATGTGAAAACCACTCTTGTAGCCTGTTTGTTCTCCAAGGCCCTGCAGTCCTACATGCCTAAGACAGCAGCACACCTTCATGTTACCTCTCAGACACGATTACCAGCCCAGAGATAGGTGTGATGGTGTTGACGGCATTGTTTTTATATCAGGTTGGTGTGGTAGAACAAAAAAGACTGTTTTCATGAAACTGTTGTCTCTGAACTGCTCCTTGCTTCATCCTGGGTTGTTCCTTTGATCTTATGATCTGCAGCTCAGCTTCTTATCTATACCTGTAACACTTTATATGAAGTCCCATGCAGAACTGGACCTCCCCCTCAGAGGGAGAGTGGTAACTGGAATTAACCCTTCCCCATGCTGGCCAAGTACAAATTGGGAAGAGGTGACTGTAGAAAGACAGTGCTTGTGAAAGTTGGACTGGTTATGTTTGTGTCTATCAGTCTGTATATATGTTCAGTATGAACCAATAGGGTGCAGCACTAAGCATTGGAAAAGATATACAGTACTAACAGTGTCCAGTCTCATAGTTTGGTTCATTCTTTTATTCATCATTTAACTCAGTGTTGCCCCATGAGGAGCATAGGAGTCCGGGGCAAGGCAAGTTGGTCCTGACATTTAAGATGAGAGTGACCGTCCTCACTCATCCCTGAGTGGCATTTTGTGAGCAATAAACCCCAACCATCCCTTGGATATATACCTGCACCGGCTCAATCCGATTGGAGCACCTTAATTACCCACTAAACCACGAGGCGCCTAATCTGGTTACAATATATGGGTACCACCCAGCATAGTAAATGGTTTCCTGGTGTACAGGAAACCTTTTGGCTTGTCACTTAGAGTCACCCATAGACAGAAGCAAGAGGAAAGAATGGAGGAAAGAAAGACAAAGAAGGAAGGAAGAGAGGAAAGGGCAGGCACCCGAGAGCAGCACTACATCGAGTGAGTGGATGGTGGGTGCTCCCACCTCACAGTTTGGAACTCAAGGTATATACAGGTCATGTGACAGAGTTAGTACCAGGAGTTATTCATAAAACTTCATTAACTGACAGAAGATCCTCAGTCTTCCCCCAGAAGGCATGAAAAAACGGTTAAAAATGCTTACCTTCCCACCAAGATACATTCTACCATGTCTGAATCTTCCAATGTAAAGTTTTTCCCCAGTCTCTGAATGTCCTCCTTGTAGTGCTCCACGTGGAACCTGTCCATTGCTTGCCTGCTGCCACACCACACCTACATTCCCAGGATTGCTCAGCATCTTTATGGACAGCAGAAATACATGTACAGTCAATACAAAACTCCATCCTCCTCTCCTGCATCTTTCTTTCACTGTTGGGTTCACAGGAGCTTGACTGAGACATAGCTGACAAAGGTGCATCATCACTCACAGACTGGGAAGGTGTGAGGTGCAAACTTTGAAAACAGCTGTGAGAAGTAGATCAAAAAAGGCCTGGGAAAAGGCCATAGAGTATGACCTCAGGGTCATGCAGTGTGGAGACCCACTATTAGATGACCAAGACTGATGAGGGCAAGCATGTTGAAGCCTTTATAAACAAAATGATTGGACAATAATATACACCTCTGTTCACTATGTCATATTCAATGCATCAAGGAATCTACCAGTGAAAGCAAGGAAGAAGAGATGGATGGACTTTAATATTTGATAAGGAAATTTATCAGTAACCATCTGATCAATACTGCATTCTAAACTGATCTGGAATTTGATCAACTCTGCATTTTGAATTTTACTTGGTTCTTCCTACACCAATGAACATTTTCTAAATCTGTTTAAGTTACTTCTTGAATGCTAAAGGATAACACAGACACTAGGATTTTATTAATGCTACTGATACTCAAAGATAAATTTTATGTTCAGCCGAGGGAAGCACCATCACCTCAAAGAATTAATCCTACAAAGAAGGAGATGTATGAACCACTGCAGGTCACAGGGCATTGATATAACTAGTGGTTGTCAATAATAGTTCCAAGTGTATCCCTTATGTACTCAACTACTAGTATGTATGATACTACTGTATTAAGTGGATGGAATAACACCTTCAGGGAAGCATCTTAGCACATATACAGTAGTTTGGTATTATATTGATTTTGAATGCTAATCTTCACTTTTTTGTAAAAGCTGGCAGGAATGGGGGGTTGTATTAAAAAAATCTACAATATGTTCCTATGACAATGAGTTGTAATCACTGTGATGAAAGAAATGACACCTACCATTTTATAGTGCTTGGAGGATAAGTAAATCATCAGTGATGATACTAACTGTTTTGACACTGATGTCAGGATGGGATTCAAAAAGGACAAGCATGCTTACTTGATCCCTTCTTTGTTGTAAGTCAGCACCTGTGAATGTTAAGCACGTATCCTACAGAACTATAAACCATTGAGTGAATTCACCTGGATTTACTCACATAGTACTCAGTCTTAGCAATGGCCTGGCTGCCCCAGGGTATGAGGCAGGTGGTGTTTCCGGGTGTGATCATTCCTGGGATTAGGCCACCGTTGTGTCGCGCTGCTACCACTATAGAGTTTTCATCCTGCACCTGAGCCAGTCCACGCCTCCTTCCATCCATCCATCCATCACGCTTCTTTCCAAGCCGAGTGATTCTATAATTTGGCCCATCTGGATTAACCTTGACTGGAGAGGGACAGATTGACCCTGATTCGCAGGCAACCATCTTGATCCCTGCAGTTATTTCAGTGTCTTAAAAACATCTTCTCCATCAAGCAGGCAATATTAGTGTATAGAATATAATTTTTGTGTGTGTTGTAGAAGGCAACCAAAATGGACGGATAAGGGAGGGCTACAACCTTGTTCTTGTGGAGTTTTACATGATTTGGAAGAAATGAAGTATGTTTTGACAAATGTGTACAGAAGAACAAATTTAAATTCAGCAATGCACTGAAAGTAAGGACAAACAACATATTATATGGTGGTAAAGATTTTACTAAATAAACAAGAATAATTTTCCACCTAATGTAAAGGTTACCAACAAGGAAGAGGAACAAAGAGGTCATGAGATGGAGTGGCTAAACTGTTGAGAGATTCAAGTGTGACCAGTTAGGTGGGAGAGTGACAGATGGTGTAGTACCAGTTTTGACTGTGATGTTAGCCTTGAGGGGGCTTGGTCTTTCACTTTCCAGTCCCACTTTTTCTCTTACTATTATGTCTGGTCAATACGTGCAGAAAGAATGATGCCATTTGTAAGCTTCATTATTTATAGTACATAATCCTAAGTACATGATACCATCCAGCTGCCCATACTGTATTCAGTATTGTTCAAGGATGCCACTCCAGTCGTGCTGGATGGTCTTGGTGGGAGCACCTTCATCAAACTTGGCATCACTTCTGCCAGGATGCAGCTCATCATCATGCACCTCTTCCATCTCCTTCAGGTGCATATGCAAAGATAAGAATCTCACATAGGGTTCTCTTGTCCTCAGCAAATCAAGGGTAAATTGGACATCATGGCTATATGGTTTCTATGGTTCTTATGTTGTCAGACACCATTTGTGGCTGAACAGGGTACTGGTATGTCTCAACTGCTGTAAGACCTGTAACTCCTGCCATTTGAAGTCGTAGTCAGGAAAAGAACTGTGAGAAACAACTTTGTACAAGAATCAGTCCAGCCTGAATATCAAACCTGGGTCCTTCCAGTGGCCAGGGCCATTGTAGGCTTCTTGATATCTGGTTTCATTGGCATGGTCATTGACGTCTAGTTATGGCTATGAGAAGTACAGTACATCCACCACACACCTGTATTCTGATGGTTAGGTTCAGGACTCTGTATGTGTCTCGGTGTTTGATTTCGCTGGGGGTAGTAAGGCTCAAGAAAGATGGATGCTCATTTGTACTGCAACATACTCCTTCTCAGAAACAGCCTCAGTCCCAAACACTGGAGTAAAATCATGGTTAAGTGGACTGTGGTTTTCATGGCCACACTTTCAGTCCCAGATTTATTGTTTGAGGACTGAAGTTTGTTATTCTCAACACAAGGGAACCCCACAAAACCCCTGGGGATATTCAGGCAAAGCTGGAGAGAGGGGAGAGAGAATATTACCTGTTTATACTTTGAGTGCCATAGAATCTGCAGTTAAGTGTCCCTCCCTGTAAAGAACACCTACTGTAAACATACTCTTTTAACTCGGCCTAAATTTGCCATCCCTCCCTGCTCCGTTGTAACAATGAATTAAAACTAGAACATGGTGCTAGTCATGAGGAAGTGCAATGGGAAGAATGTACTTGAGCCACAGCATAGTCTTTTCTGCCACTGAGCTAAATGAAATGATCTGGAAAAAAAGTATAGAAATCTAGGCCATGTTAAGGTGAAAAGACATTTGTACCAGGCAGGGTTTATTATTCCAATATCCTTTGGAAAAAAAAAAAAATGCTCCACAGATATAAATGAGGAGTGGAAAAAGAGGGAGTTGGGTGAGCAAAAGCAGTTGATGATTATGGGTGTGTGGATTGGGTTGAACGAAAGGGGATGCTTGCTTGTATAGAATTTATATGGGAACAGGGAATGACTTATATGACCATTAATGTAGTAATATCTGGGACAAAGGTGCAAAAGTGATGGGTGAATAGATGTAGAGGAAGACAGGAAGAAGCCTGTGTTACAAAGAAAGTAGAAAAGTTCCAGGAGGGGAAATGAAGTACTGTGGCGGACATGGAGGGTCAATTGGAAGGGTATAATTGGGCATAGATGAAGTAAAAGTGTAAAATGTGTACGAGAGAGAGAAAGAGAGAGAACTGGGCCAAATTAAATAATCAGAGCTACATTGTGTTTAAAAAAAAAAAAAAAAAAAATGAAATGAAGGTGATAATCTCAAGAAAATTTGTGAATACCACAGTGAACTGGACACGTTCAGACCCACCCACACTTCACTCTTATCTTGACGTTTTTGTTTTGCGTGATACAGTAAAAAAAAAAAAAAAAAAAAAAATCTGATTGAGACTTGCACACGCAGCACAACTTTCTATTGTTTTATTGTTTATTATTGCCAGACCGCCAGTTTGTTTCATGTGACGGACTGGGGAGGGTGTGACACCTTGATGTCTTTGCGTGAAATTCGTGGTGCTGTAGTTCTGAGTAAGATTGAGTCTCCTTTGTTACTAAATTATAGTCACTTTATCTTCATCCGACGGAACAAGGCCACTCAGCTAAAATCTTACGTCGTGGTTACTTGAAATTCGATGAGGTTATGATACTGGAATGACTCCTTGGTTACAAATCACATTTATCCTCTAATCTGACTCCACCTGGCCATCAACCCGATTCAACCGAGCAGAAGAGGGTTTGTGATCTTTGTCAGGTTAGAGCGAATGCACAATGGATGTCTGTGTAAGAGGTACTGGAAGTAGAATAGCTTTGTTAGGTATAGTCTATTTAGCGTAGAATCTGTTCACTTGAACTAGGCATTCTTGAATGCCGAGCCATAACAGATTAACACTAGAATATGTTGCTAGTCATGCAAAAGATCTGAGGAAAGGATGTTGAACAGTGGTATTGTTTTTAAGCCGCTGAGCCACGTGACATTTGGCAACAGGATGAAATTGTCCGCATAGTAAAAACTAGTGAACTGTGGCTAGTTAATGTAACTAGTCGATATAGAGTATTCGAGCTAGTATGGATATAGGAGTTAGCATGGACTGCATGGGGTTGTCAGATAAGTTAGATGTGTTTTGTCTAGATTTCAGGGAATGAATTAGTCCACTCCTATTATAGCGAGCACTTACCCGCCATGATGCTTATCCTGTGTGCACTGTGTGTACTGATTACACACCTCTATCTTCCTCCCCTCTCCTCCCACCTTCTCCTCCTCCCTTCATCACACTGCCCCCTCCTTCCCCCCCCTTTCCTCTCCCCTAGCTCCCCCCTTCCTCTTATCTCTCTCCCACCCTCCCGAAGTCATGATTCCCTCTCCCCTCTTACACCTTATCTTCCTCTGATACCTGCCTCCTAGTCTGTTGTTTCTAATGTTTTGCACTAAATTTAAGTCATTACTGAACAGAATCATTTTATTGCCACATCTTTTTCGTCTTTTTTTTTTTTTATCACTTGATTTTTTTTATGTGGTTCGTTTGATGCTGCAAGAGATCGGAAATAAGTTTTGAAAAATTAACCTAACTTCGTCTATCCCCACAAAAGGTGTTATGAAGGGGACAGGTGTTTAGGTTGGTATGTATGCGTCATAATCCTTTTCCTTGGCGATTTATTTTACATATTACACCTTAACAGTCTCTTGTATTCTTTTATGCAATTTATGTCGTTTTCATATCGACTCAGTCTGCATCAGTAGCATACAAAATAGGATACTGAGGCGTAATGTGCAGAATAATTCGCTAAGAAAGATGTTAGGAAATTTACAAAGCAGGAATATGACAATGTTCTGTTGTGATAGGCTGCTTCGTCTCGTCAAAGATATGCTCTCTCTCTCTCTCTCTCTCTCTCTCTCTCTCTCTCTCTCTCCGTCGCGGTGCCTTTGCGTGGTGGCATTAGTATGATCTGGTGGCTCAACTGCAGTGTTACTCAAACGTCCCTCAGTTCCCTCCCTATCCCTCTGAAAGTGGATAGTGGACTGCAGGAGTGGGCAACTTCAGCCTGCAGTCCACCGGGTTCACGTCCAGGTTAATCTGGGGTTGCAGCAACTAATACCAATACTTAACTTCAGGTACTACGATTACTGCTACGTCTACTGCTACTGCTACTACTACTACGACTACTACTACTACTACTACGACTACTACTACTACTACGACTACTACTACTACTTCTGTTCGTTGCCCAGTATATACCAAGGGCAGTAAAAACAAAAGATTCTGCGAACTTATCTCTTTTTGGTTTCCTGTGTTTGTTGCGTCGCGTCACTCAGATATGCTCTTACATGAGAGAGTGGCTTACAGAGAAGTCAGAAAGAGGCGTGATGATGAAAAAATAAAGTTGAAAGTCGAAATAAAAGAGCAGTCATCAAATTATGGGGAAATTTATGAGGACACGAGTAGTAGTAGTGGTGGTGGTGGTGTAATTTTATTTGTTGTAGCAGCCCCAGATTTTTGAAACGTGAACCCAGTGGACTGCAGGCTGAAATTGCCCCTCTCCGACAATCCACCATCCTCCTGTGTGGGGATAGGGTGGGAGTTGAAGTTGATGGATGTTTGATATACGGTAACCAGGCAGCTCCACCACCCAGTTATATCAGTGCCACCACATGAAGGCGTCCCTCTTCAGAACCAAGAACTTTAAACACACACACACACACACACACACACACACACACACACACACACACACACACACACACACACACACGCACACACACACACACACGCCCTTGGGGTGGATAAGAAACTTTTGAGACAGGCAAATGAGGGCAGTAATAAAGGAGAGGGTATATGGATGGAGGTAAGTAGCAAGTGGAGTCGCACAGGGCTCGATGTTAGCTCCCGTAATGCCCGTAATGTTCCTGATTTACGTAAACGCTATGGTAGGTAGAATGAACAGTTATGCACGTCTGTTTGCTGATGAAGCAAAGACCATGAGGAGAGTAGAAGTTGAAGACTAAAATGCTGCAGGAGGACCTGGATAGGATTCATGATTGAAGGCGGATGTGGGAAATGAAATTCAACGGAAAACAATGTAAAATATTGGAAATGAGTAAAAGAACCAAGAGACCATCACTGAATTATTTGATGGGTGATCAACCAGTCACAGAAGCGAGAGAAGAGAAGGACTTGGGAGTGCTGGTCCAGGAAAATTTGTCACCCGAAAAACACTTTTAAGATAGACGTATAATCTCGTGACTAACAAAGAGTAGCATTTCATTACTTGGATGAGGAGATGAAAAATTTGATAATGGCCATGATCCGCCCCAGGTTGGAATATGCGGTAGTAGTGTGGTCCCCACATAAAAAGAAACATATAAACAGGATCGAGAGAATACAAAGAACAGCAGCCAAGATGGTCTAGCCTGGCAGATCTGTCGTGAAGGATATCAAGAAATATAGTTTTCCAGATACAGTAGATACATAGGCCTGTGGAATAGCCCAGAAAAAGAAATCGTCCAGTCTAAAAACGTAAACGAGTTCAAAGCAAAATTTGACTTATTGAGAAACGGAGACGGGACACTACGAGCATGGCTCATTTCCTGTATATCACAACTAGGTAAATTCAACTAGGTAAATACACACAGGATGACGTCAGGAGAAGTTGTGGGAGGGAAAAATGTAGCTGAAAGACGAAGCATAGGAACATTTACCGACTGGTCCATATTTATCCCTTCCACTCCGTCGGGTGATTTTTCGTGTGTTACGGGCGCGGCATAGTCAGTATATCCATGCTTATCCCTTATCCTGATTAATTTTCTACTCCCACTGTCACAGCCACATCAGGAGAATGAGCCGTCCCAGCGACACATCAGATCCCACCAGCTGAGTTTTTAATGAGTCGGTATTTATGCCCCACCCTGTAAATCAGACCATAAAAAGTAATACGCAAGATTCAGAAACATTTTATAAAGAAAAAAAAAAAAAGATCAAGGAGTGGCTAACATATTTCCCAGAGAAAGAATTGGGAAAAATTTAAAATAGAAATAGAACAGATGGATTAAGAGGAAAAATATGAAAACGAGTAAAAACAGGAAAAAACATTCATATAAAAAATAAAATCAAGGAGTGGTTTGCGCATATCCTGAAAAAGGTTAGGAAAAAGTTGGCTGAAAGTTGAAGAAAAGAGCATATATATTAAATTATGAAAACACGAGTAAAATACAAAATTCAGAAACACGTATTTAATGATCAGATCAGGCAGTGGTTTTCAAATATGCCAGGAAGAGGAATGACAAGAAAAAATATTGAAAGTCGAAACAAGGGCATAATGAAAGAGGTCTAACAAAATTGTAGGGAGTTCTAGTGAGAGGAGCATTGGGACCATCTTATCCACGGTGTCCTCAGTATATCTACCTGGCAATATATACAACACGGAATAATAAAGACGCCATTAGGATATGCCAGGAAAAGGAATATTAGGCGAAAAAGTAGCTAAATGAATGCCGACACACGAGAGAAAGAGTGTGCAGACAAGGATTTCAAAACGCTTTTCAGCTCATTTGGTGGCCAGGTGTAGTGAGACGGGAGGGTTGATTTGACTAGAAACCGTAGTGATTTACTCCTAACTGATAACCAAGGCTCATCAACTTCAGTGCAACCACAGCTTAGTATCTGAGTGGCCTAGTTCTGTCAGAGGAAAACAGAATAACAAAACAATGGCACTGAGATCAAGTGGCTTAACAGATATGCCAGGAAGTGTTGAGATAGTGTGAGACAGGATACACTACCACAGCCACTATCACACTCACTCTCTCTGCATCCAGCTCACCCACACCTACGTCTCACCTCACTGGGAATGTCTGGTAAGTTTTTGCATCGTTTTCAAAGTTTTTATCACCCATTTTGGCCCGGTTTGGGAAATATGTGTTATTGAGAAGGATGTGGTTTAGTGAAGGGTAGTTTCTCTCTCTCTCTTTCTCTCTCTCTCTCTTGGGGGAGGATATTTCACGTACGGTACCTCACTGGGAGATAAAGCTATACTCTTCACGGTAACCTGGCCCAGTTTTCGTCTCTTTATGGCCAATATCACGTAGCTCAGGCGAAATAAGATAATACTACGGCTCTACATCCTTTCCATAGCACATCTTCACATGACCAGCATCAAATTCGAGTATTCATCTCTTGTACCAGCTCAGCATTCAAGATGGAAAGGTGGCAATTTTAGACCAATCTAGGTAACAGGAGTAAATAAAAAGAAGACGCTGGTAAGTGAAGGTGAAACTCCAAACACAATGCCCTCTTGATATACTGAGCTTGATGATACAGGTGTGTCATATCAAATTGATTGATTGATTGAAATATTTGTTGATGGAAAGGTATAAAGAGGACATATAAAATAAAAGACGGTGATCCATGCCATATACCTTCAGCAGATACAGTTACAGGCACTGGTTACAAATTCGTGAGTCTAGCCACACGCCCCTGAGCGAATAGTAGATACACAGCCATAGATACACAGACAGATACTAGACAGTGTGTACGCAGTGTTGTAAACGGAAATGAATGATAAACAAGGTGATCTTACGTCTACCTTTCCCTCCTCTGACGAAACATCCCAGAAAAGCATAATTCTGAAGTTTTAATATATGCGATAGTGTGGTAAATTTAATAACACAAGTGTCGTAATTAATATATGAAGTAAAATTTGGTACGGTCGCAAAATGATGATACGACTACTACTACTACTACTACCACCACCACCACAGCTGCTTCTACTACTACTACTGCTGCTGCTGCTGCTGCTGCTGATGATGATGATGATGATGATGATGATACTGCTGCTGCTGCTACTACTACTACAACCACAACTACTACCACCACTACTACTACTACCACTGAATCTGAATAAGATTGATCGTAGCAAGAATGAAACAAAAATGGGATCCTTGGGTCGAAGGGATGCCAGCCTGACTCCGGAAATGTGTGTGTGTGTGTGTGTGTGTGTGTGTGTGAAGTCATATGCAGCTACATCCCCCCGCCTCTCTCTCTCTCGATTGGGAGGGAGGGAGCGTATACCCCTTTCCCTTATTGTAAGCCCACCCATTATTTAACGTAAACTACCCTAACCCGACTGGAGGGGTTGTGGCGTGATAGTGTGCGTGTGATGTATATTTTTATAATTTTATGTATTTATTTCTTTATTTACTTACCCATTTATTTCATCCTGATATGTGAATTGTCCTAATTTATCCTTATTTCAGAAGGGTTGTGGCGTGACGGTGTGTGATAAGGTACATATTTTTATTACTTATTTTGTGTCTTTATTTCTGTTCCATCCTGATATGCGAACTGTCCTATTTTATCCTTATTCCAGAGCGGTTGTGGCGTGACGGCGTGCGTGACGGGCTGACGTGTGATGTGTGTCGCAGTCCGTACCAAGCAGGGCCTCGCGACCCCATCACCCTGCCCTGCGGTCATACTTTCTGCCGATCGTGCCTGGCCAGGGTGGAGCAGCGTCTGGTTGGCCTGTCCTGCCCTACGTGCCGCACCCCGCATCATGGCCGCCGCGTCTCCCTCTTCCCGCCAAACTACGCCATGCTGTCCCTGATCGACACCTTCAGCACCACTGTCCAGGTACGTGATAAAATTCCATTATCCTTTCACTTTAACTTGGTGGCAGCTTTTTTATTTTTCTATTTTCTTTTTAACACAAGGAAGATGGAACCAAAAGCCAGAAGCCCGCAAGATTATCCCCCCCCCAAAAAAAAAAAAAAAAAAAAAAATGAAAATAAAAGAAAGCCAAATTCAAGATCCATTCTCGACTGTCCAAGTAATTGCAAGAATTCTATAGTCCTGTCGCTTGAACTTGGCGATAATTTTTTTTTTTTAAGGAAGAAGGAACCAAAGGCCAGAAGCCCACAAGATTGTTCCCTCCTAAAAAAAAACATAAACAAGATAAGAGAGCCAAATTCAAGATCCATTCATTTCGAGATGCCTGGACACAGTTGTAATTTTGTTGCTTATTTCCCGTTCTTCAGTGGGAGGAGAAGACAGTACTGACACTACATTCTTTCCATGGCACTTCTTCGTGACTAGCACCATATTTCTGGTGTTATTCTCTATAGCTGTACATACTTTCCATGGCACTTCTTCGTGACTAGCACCATATTTCTGGTGTTATTCTATATAGCTGTACATGCTTTCCATGACACTTCTTCGTGACTAGCATCATATTTCTGGTGCTATTCTCTATAGCTGTACATGCTTTCCATGGGACTTCTTCGTGACTAGCACCATATTTCTGGTGTTATTCTCTATAGCTGTACATGCTTTCCATGGCACTTCATCGTGACTAGCAACATATTTCTGGTGTTTTTCTTTATAATTGTACGTGCTTTCCATGGCACTTCTTCGTGACTAGCACCATATTTGTGGTGTTTTTCTTTATAGCTCTACATCCTTTCCATGGTACTTCTTCGTGACTAGCACCATTTTCTTACATGCGATAGACTGGTCTGCTCAGTAAGACGGTCCGGGTATTAACAACAACAGCAGCAACAATAAACTAATGAACATCTTGGTTATTAGATTATCATTTTTGCTTTGTTAGGTTTAAGACACTGTTAAGCTAGATTTCCTATATTAACATTGTGGTAGGTGGGGACGCTCACCATCCACTCACTCGATGTAGTGCTGCTTTGGGTATTTGCCCTTTCCTCTCTTCCTTCCTTTCCCTTCTGTCATTCTTACCTTCATTCTTTCCTCTTTTGCCTGCCTACGGGTGACTGTACATTCCCTCTTCTGTCTTTCGTTCAATCTTTCCTCTTCTGCTTATGGGTGACTCTACACCGAGTGACAAGCCACTTGGTTTCCTATACACAAGGAAGCCATGTACTACGCTGGGTGGTAACCATATAACCAAACTATGGCGGCTGGTGGTTTAGTGGTCAATTAAGGAGCTCCAATCGGATTCAGCCGGTGAAGGTTTATACCCAAGGGATGGTTGGGGTTTATTGCTCACGTAATGCCACTCAGGGATGAGTGAGGCTGGTCACTCATCTTAAATGCCAGGACCAACTTGCCTAGCCCCGGGCTCCTACGCTTCTCGTTGGGCGACATGGGATTAGATGATGGATGGATGGATGGACAATTTGGTTTATGAGGGGCGCCTTGCTGGATTCTGCACATTAACATTTTTTTGTGGTGGAGGGCGACGCCTTCACGTGTTAGCACCAATATAGCCGGACGGGGAGCTGACCGATCATGTAAACAATCCTCAACTCTCCCCATCCCGCGAAAAGAGGATGGACTGCAGAGGGGCGTCACTTCCAGATGAGGAGCAATAAGACCTACAACAGCACTTTAATGTATGGATATGCAGGTAATCTTATAATCTATCTAACTACTTTTTTTTTTTTTTTTTTTTTTTTTTTTAAGGATGAGAAGTGCCTGCGTCACAAGAATCAGCTGATGAGTTACTGGTGTCGGAAATGTGAGACATTGGCGTGTGGTCTGTGTATCTGGCACTCACACAACAAGGTATCCTGTGTAATAACTTGATTCAGATGTTTATAAGGGTGATTTTTTTTTTTTTTTTTTTTTTTGGGGGGGGGCTTTACTCATGCAGATTTTTTCTATCTTCATTCATCCTGCGTTTTGTATGTTTATGTTTATTCATACAGCATGTTTGTGTTTAGTTCTGCTTCCTACTGCTTCCCTGCATTTTTGTCTTCATTCAGTCTGTTTAGAGTTTGCCTTGTGGCACTGCTGAGGGGGGCGCGGTAGCACAGTGGTAGCGCGCTGGACTCGTAATCGGGGAACTGCGAGTTCGAGCCTCGCCCGGGCTGCCGTGCTGGGAGTGGTAGCTCGCTCCTGTAACCCTAGCGGGGCTATGTAGTCCAATACAGGGCTTAGCTCGGGGGAACTCCATTTCTCCCATTTGTGGCACTGCTGTACAGAAGGCTGAGGGGCCCGGTCTTCCTCAGCCAGACCCTTGCCCCCACCCCCACTAACCTCACAATTGGAATTTCGAATTATTTAAATCTTGCCGAACTGCAGACCTCATAAAAGGCACAGTGAAGGTCTGCTTAGACCAATCTGTAAGCCTCATATAATGTATAGTTAATATTGTTTATAACACAATGACTCAGGGAAGATAAGCCACCTTACATTGACTGAAGGGTGAAGGTGTGACACTGCAGCTTTGGACCCTCCCCATAATAGGGCATGACCCACTTGGTCTGCCTTTACTACTCCATTAGTGAGGCCCTGGCTACTTTACCGGTTTGGTCTTCAGAGTGTTTCATCTTCAGATAAGCGTGTTGTTGCATTCTTATCTTACTGTTAATAATCTTTTTATCTTCATTTATACTGCATGTTGCATTTTCCTGTTTCTTCTTGGTCTCTTTCTTGCCAATGCTTGTTGCCACGGCTTCACACCCTTTGTTGTGACTATTTTCTTATGAGTCACTTGAGAAATGTCATGCGTTTGCTCACGAATGTCTCAAGTTATATACTGTACAGTCTTCATTTGTATTGTATTGTGTCTTACTGGTTACTGCATGTTTTGTAGTGTTTATCTTCATTCAGAGTGCTAGTTTACATTCTTAACTTTGTTCAGGCTGTTTTGTTATATGTCTGCATTCTTTCAACTGACATACACTGCACATCCAAACTGCAGTTAATATTGAAGTGAAAAATGTGACAAAACAAAATGATTCCCGTTTGTACAGTATTTAACTGCTTTGGAGATTTTAAAGTGATTAGTGATTTTAACTGTAGTGGAAATTATCGTAAAATTCACGTAAGATCAACACGACCCCTGCAGAAAGCACACGTCATAGTTCCGGAGGCGATCGCGAGGGGGGAGAAGAGGAAGAAGATGGACAAGCAAATGGAAGGAATGGAGAGGAGCGTGGAGGCGGCGATAGTGGAGGCGGAGAGAGAGGCGGTATATCAGCTTCTGCAGGTAGAGTTGCCAAACCAGATTCTGTCTACCTATATATCTGTCTATTGCCAGACGCCTTAATCCCGTAAGGGGTGGCCACAAACAAATTGCCTCCATGTCGCCCTGTCCCCTGCCATTTCAGATTCTTAGAGGTTAATTAACTTACTCTGAAAATGTGTCAAGAGGTCGTCAGGTACAGATATCTCGAGAAATTCCCAAACTGTCAAGAATTAAGCTAAACTGGAAGGAATGGGTAAATATCTGTAAAGAAAATGGTAATAAATATTTCATTATCCAGGTATTAAGTCATAAAATTGGCGCCACTATTCTGCAGGGTGCCAGGAAGATGGGTGCTATGGTTGAGGTGAAGGAGGCTCTAGATAACACAATGAAGGTCCTCAAGTCAGCGCCGGGGATGGAGATGCTGCTGGCTTGTGAGGAGAGGCTGCGAGGGATGTGTGTTTCTGAACCATTTTCATCGGAAGTCACACATCACATGCCTTCCCAGAACTGCATGTCTTCTCCCAGATCAGAAAATGGAAATGAAGCACATTCCCAGAACTCCTGTGTGTCATCTGTCTGTTTGGAAAGGGGAAATGAGGAGTCTTCCCTGAATTCCTGTGGAACATCTCCCAGATCGGAAAGTGGAAATGATGCGTCTCCCCCAAATTCCCTGCCATCTTCTCCCAGCTGGTCAGGCTCAGATAATACACCTCAGAATTCAACAGCATCATCTAGTTTGGAAAGCACAAATGAGACACCTTCCCAAAACCCATGCGCATCATCTGATTCAGAAAATGGAAATGAGACATCCTCGTGCAGTTATGCATCCCCTTGTTTGGAAAGCGGACATGAGAATTCTCCCCAGAGCTGCTGTGCATCTCCAAGTGTGGAAAGCAGAAACGAGACACCTCCCCAGAACTCCAGTGCATCTTATAATCCAGTAAGCAGAAATGACACAGCACTCCAGAGCCCCTGTGTGTCATCTAGCTGCCCCCTTAAGCACAGAAGGCAGCAAGCAACCCTGGCTGACCACTTCCCCGATGTCAAGCCGCAGAGGTCATTCACAGGACGGATGCGGATTCACGTACGCTTTGGGAAGGAGCTGTGGGGCAGGGTAGAGGGGGAGGGCGGCAAGGTGCTTCTCTACACCTTCTCTTGCTTCATCCCGGAGCCTTCCCACTTCTCACTCAGCGTAAGTCATTTTGATGCATGTTGTATTCAGGTAACTCCATCAGCCAGGTGAGTTATTTTATTAGTTTAGAACCTCACCATACTGAAGTTGGAATTGGATATAAGACAGTATTTGTAGTTGCTCCTCTACACCCTCTCTTGCATCATCCCAGCACCATGTCACCTCTTGCTCAATGTAAGTCCCTTTGAACCTGTTACATTCAGTGAACCCCTTGAATTAGGTGATACAGGAAACTCGTCAGAGTTTTCGTATGCATTTCATGGGTATAGATGCATTCTTCCATTAGGGTTTTTTATACATGTTACGCTGCTGGTGTGGGATATATTCATGTGGTTGCATTGATATAACCGAGCTGCTCCACTGCCCTGTCGCATAAATGCTGCAAATGTTCCCCAGATCCCTCCCTATCCTCTGAAAGGATGATGATGAGCTGCAGAAGAGGGACAGCACCAGCCTGCAGTCCACTAGGTTCACGGTTAGATGAGCCTGGGGTTACAACTACTACTACAATATGTGTTAAACGCGTAATTGCTTTTGTCTCAGTGGCGGATTGATGGGGACGGGGGCAGGGAATACAGACCTATTTTCATTAATTTTTCCAAACTGTCAGAAGAACAAACCTTCTAGCTTTTGTTTTAGTATTTTCATCATCAGTTGGCACAGATTCTCGTTCTTTTGCGGCATACTTCACGTAGTCTAGTAGCATAATTTGGCTGTACATCCAGTCTGTACCCCGTTTTGTGATTAACACTATATCCCAGTGTTAATTTATTGTTACAGCCCAGATGGCAGTTATAGGTCAAGTTAACGTTAAAAAGAGTGTAATGCGGACAACGGACACACAACCCGCAAAGGGTATGCAAAAATGTTTGAAAAGGAAAAGCTGACCTTGGTGACGAGGCTTTTATGGCAGAGAGAGAGAGAGAGAAACATTGGACACTTCACTAATTGCTGGATTTGCCCCCCTGTGCTGTCTCTGTTTCAGTGTTGTATTTGTCTGTTGTATAATTATGTTTTTGCAGCAGTAGTAGTAGTAGCAGCAGCAGCAGCAGCAGCAGTATTAGTAGTAGTAGTAGTAGCCTCATGTTCATCTGAAATGTGAACCCAGTGGACTGCACATGGAAGCCTCCCTCTTCCTCCAGTCCACCATCCTCCTTTTGTGGGACATGGAGTTGGGGTTCATATAACTGGGCACTGAATCCGCATGGCCAATTCAGTGCCACCACATGAAGGCGTTCCCAGGCAGCAAGTTATGTTTTTGTATTTGCTGTATTTGTGTGTGTTGTTTTTGTGTGTGCCTTATGTGTAGTTGTCCTTCCGTTACAGTCGTTAGTGTTGCATGTGTCTCTGTCTGTGCTGTGCTTGTCTGTGTCTGTTGTCTTTGTGGTTATGTTGTTTTTGTGTGTCAATGTCGTATTTATCTAAGTGTTGTATGTCTGTATTGTATTTGTCTTTGCATGTGTGTGTGTGTGAGAGAGAGAGAGAGAGAGAGAGAGAGAGAGAGAGATTGTATTTGTTTATGTGTATCGTCTTTATCAGTGTATGTGTTGTATCTCTATTTGTGTGTCCCCAGTGGCAAATTATGGCCTCATCCCTACGCATGGAAGACTGCCTGGCCTTCCTGGATCTCTCAGTGGACGGGAAGCATCTCGGGAAGGTCATCATTCGTCTGTGGACACATCTACGTCGCGCAAGACACTTTTTAGGCTTGTGTCTGGGTCTGTGGGGCGCGAGTTTCAAGCACACCACCTTCCACAGAGTCCAAGAGACCGAATTCTCCCAGTTCCTCATCAGCCAAGGCCACCGCTCTGAAACCACCGGGAAAACGGGTTCAGAAGGACTTATGAGCGACCTGGAGTGGGATGGAGAATTCGCCGGACCAGACCGAGTTGGCCAAGTAGTTTCCTTCAGCGGGGGTCACGCACACTTAGATGCCGTGTTTGGTATCTGCACAATGGACAAGAAACCAGGAGGTCGCAGCAGATGCCCCTTTGGTGATGTGGTGGAGGGGATGGACGTGGTGCGCAAGGCCGTGGCTAACATAGCAGGAACCCTCGTTACGGTATCCAGTTGTGGCCTTGTTCTAACTAACTCCAGTGAAGCAAGGTGCAGGGATGAGATGGAGGAGTCTTAGGCAGTTGAATGTAGACACTTTTGTATTATTATAACTGAGGCTGTGAAGGTGTAGGTAAGCCCAGATTATAGACAGATAGTGAGCCTGCATCCACACCAAATGCTGACTGGTGCAGGTGAGAGTTCTGCACTACTACAGTCGTTTTACATTAACTTGGCCCAGATTTTTGTTCTGTTGCAACTTATTTCACGTATTTCAGTGTCAGAATAAGCCACTCTCCTTTCTACAGCACTTCTCACGACTAGCATCATATTCAAATGTAAATCTAGTGTCACAACTGAGCATTTAAGATGGACAGAGGGCAATTTTAGGCCAAGTTAGAGTAAAAAGAGTATGGCAGTTCTCTCCCACACCCGCCTGAATTCACTGGGGAAATATGTATGGGTTATTGTGATGCGGACTCCCACCTGCAATCGTCAGCACAAGCAAGAAGTTGGTGTGGACGGGCCTTATGTGAACGCCTGTGGTTATTACATCTGCCTGCACCCCACGTGATCTGTCATTTGGGAAGGAATAATAAATATGGAAGGCAGAACACAGTGCTAAGGGGATTGTTGATGAAGTTTCTTGTCTGTACTGTATTTAAAAACTGTCTTACGAAATACAGAAAGCAGGACATAATGCTGACGGGATTATTGATAAGGTTTTGCTCTTGGCTGTACTGTATTTAAAAACTTTCCTAAGCTTAAGTTTTGTATAATTGCTTGGTATAATATTATCTTTCATACACCTACCCTAATTTTCAGAACCAAATTATAGAAAATATTAAAGTAAAGGAATTTGTAAAGTAAAACGATTTCATATAATATTGTCAGTTTGTTTACATCTGAAAACTGAGTCACTCTTACAGCCTTAGTGAAAAAAGAAAAAAGAAAAAAAATGAGTGTTTGGTTGATGTACTCCATTCACCTTAACTTGGCCCAGAGTCTTGTCCTTTTGCAACTTGTTTCACGCAGGACAATGCTACAGCTCTACCCCCTCTCCCTAGCACTTCTTCGTCACTAGCATCATATTCTAGCGTTAATATAGTTACAACTCAAGCATTCATGATAGAGAGGTGGGAGTTTTCAGCCACGTTAGAGTGAAAAGAGTATAGTCAAATCAACCCTCCAGTCTGACAACACCTGGCCATCAACTGAACTGTGAGGGGCTGTGGATCTTTGTTAGGTTAGGAGCACTCTAGTCACGAAGAAGTACAATGGAAATTTTATAGAGCCGTAGTGTTGTCGTATTCTGCCACTGAATTACAGGAAATGAACAGGAAAAGGACAAATTTCTGCCAAGTTATAATGATTGAACTATAGAAAAGCAAAACTGAATCTAATATTTTCTTCATTTTGTCGACCTAAAATTGCCATCTCTCCATCTAGAATCTATCTATCTATTGCCAGACGTCTCAATCCCATTTGGGGTGGCCACAAACAAATCGCCTCCACGTCGCCCTGTCCCCCGGCATTTCACTGCCATGCCCCCAACTCACACCCCCCTCTCTCATAGACCTCTCCACCCATCCCTTCATCTCATCCTCGGCCTCCCCCTCCCTCTTCCCCCCTCCACCTCACTCACATACACTCTCTTCGTCAGTCTTTCACCCTCCATCCCCTCCACATGGCCAAACCACCTCAGTGTGTTCCTCATAACGCTTCCTATCACATCCACATCCACACCACAACGCTCCTTTATATCCTTATTCGTCAGCCTGTCTTTCCATGTGACTCCATAGGCTCCTCTTAAATAACTCATTTCCACTGCTCTCACTCTTGACTTGTGTCCTTCCAATAACGTCCAAGCTTCACTTCCATACATTAGAGTTGGTATCACAATACTGTCATGTAGTAACTTTTTCACTTCCATGCTCACTTCCCTGTTTCTTATCACTGCTTTCAAAGAACCAGCAACCTTTCTTCCCTGCTGTACCCTTTCAAGCACTTCACCCTCCAAACCTCCATCCTTACTCATCACACTACCCAAGTACTTAAACGTACTCACATTTTCCAATTCCTCACCATCCAACCTCGCTGTACATTCACTGACTTCACCTCTCTCAGAGACCATCACTTTACTCTTCCCTACATTCACCTTTAGATTCCGTTTCTTACACACTCTCCCAAACTCATCCACCAAGCCTTGCAGCTCCCCTTCGTCTTCACTCAACAACACAGTATCATCCGCAAACAACAGTACAGGGAGTTTCCAAACACTATCCTCTCTCACCAGGGCCACTCCAACATCCACTACCCTACCTTGTACCTCTTTTATTACCCCATCCATGTACAGATTGAACAACCATGGAGACATGACACATCCCTGTTTCAACCCAACTTTCAAAGAGAAAAATTCACTTAGTTCACCATCCACACGCACTGCAGCTTTAGCACCATCATACATACTCTTCACAGCATTCAACAACTTCCCATCTACTCCATATATTCTTAACACTTTCCACAATCCTTGTCTATCCACCCTGTCATATGCTTTCTCCAAATCCATGAAAGCCGCATACAACTTCTTTCCCTTGTCTAGAAACTTTTCCACTAAAGATCTAAGAATGAATATCTGATCTACACAACCTCTTCCCTTCCTAAAGCCTCCGTGTTCTTCTCCAACTAATTCCTCTGTTCTTTCTCTAACTTTGTCAATAAGTATCCTACCATACATTTTTCCTATTATACTAAGATCACAAATGCCCCTATGATTACCACACACTTTTTTTTTTCCCTTTTCCTTTGTACAAGGGAATAATTATACCTGACTTCCAATCCTCTGGAATCCTGATCCGAAATTTAACACTTGAATTTTTTACTAGTCACGAAGAGGTGCGTGGAAAGGGTGTAGAGCTGTAGTATTCTGCTACTGAACTACGTGAAAGATGCTTTAAAGGGACGGTAATCTGGACCAGGCTAATGTGAAAAGACCATAGGAAACTGCTACTATACTTGGTTGTTCTGCATAATTGTTAAGATAATTGATTATTACCAACCCTGGCAGAAGTAGTAGTCGTAGTGGTAGTAGTAGTAGTAGTAGTATAATAGTAGTGGTGGTGGTGGTAGTCGTAGTAGTTTTCTTTATGCAAGGAAAAAGGAACCAAAGGTCATGAGGTCGCAAGGTTGTTCCCACCAAGAAAAAAATAAAATAACAGAACCAATTTCTAGATTTGTTCATTACGAGTTGCCTGGACACACTGCGTTTAAAAGACTGGAGATCATAGGAAGTAGGAAGTACAGACAGAGGAAGACAGTTCCAGAGCTGACCTGTTGCATACATGAAGGACTGGAAGTAATGGTTAGCTCTTGCATTGGAGAGTTGGTCAGAAAAGGGATGAGACTTTGCTGCTAGATGGGTGCTACGCGTCTTCAGAGGAGCGTGGTGGTGGTAATGGTGGTAGTTGGTGGTGGTGGTGGTGGTGGTAATGATGATAGTTGTTGATGTTGGTGATAATGGTGGTGAATGTTGGTGGTGGTCGTAATGATGGTACTTGGTGGTGGCGGTAATGGAGGTAGTTGTTGGTGGTGGTGGTGGTGGTTGTGGTGGAGGCAATGGTGGTAGTTAGTGGTGGTGGTGGTAATGGTGTTAGTTTGTTGTGGTGGTGATAGTGATGGCAGGTGGTGTTGGTGGTGGTTAATAGTTGTGGTTGGTGGTAATTGCGGTTGTGATAAGCCTGTTTGAGATCACAGTCATTAATATTGGTGTAATCATCATCCTATCGATAAGTGTGTGTGTGTGTGTGTGTGTGTGTGTGTGTGTGTGTGTGTGTGTGTGTGTGTGTGTGCTTTTGTCTATAGCTTTGTCTATTAATAGCCTTAATCCTGTAAGAGGTAGCCACAAACAAATCCCCTTCATGTCACCCTATCTGCCATCAAGCTGCCCTTTCTCCAACTCATTAATGTGATGAAAATATCGCAACATCAAGTGAGTGGATGATAAAGACCCCTTATTAATGGGAAAGATGAACTAATAATTTTCCCCTTTAACTTTACCGGTGGAATAGATGGGTAGATAGATATGGGTTGAATGAGAGATGATGTAGATAGATTGACGTGGATAGATAAAGTGATAGATGGGTAGATATGGGTATAATAAAGGTTCAGTGGATAGATAATTGGATAGAGATGTGGTTAGGTAGATATAGGTAATTAGCTGGATTGATATGTAGATAGATAGATGCACCTACCAAGCCGAACGCCGGATAGTGGAATGGCAAGGAGAATGGGAAAAAAAATCCATTTTTTTTTTTTTCTATCCATCTAGCTAGACGTTATAATTCCGTAATGGGTGGCCGTTTGTCTTTGGGTTAGTTGTTTTACGGGGAGGAGCACTAACTTGGTGACACGTAGGGAACTCGTTTGGGTTGGTTGTATGGTTACCACTCAGCGTTGAAAATGGTTTCCTTGCATACAGGAAACCATTTGGCTTATCACTCAAGCCATCTGAAAAAGGAAAGAATAATAAAAAGTGACAGGAAAGATGGAAGAAACAGGAAGAGAGGAAGGCAGACACAGAAAAAGAATGATTAAGGTGAAGAAGTTGACAGCACTACCTCAGGTGAGTAGATGTATTTGGTAAGATCATTCGAATCCGCTTCCCCCCCCCCCGTTTGCCTTCGATTTTATGATAGGGAATTGAGGGACGTTTATATAACGGCAGTGGATCTGCCTGGTTATATCAGTGTCACCACGTGAAGGCGTCCCGGCCTCCAGCACATAACTGTACAGCCTTGAAATAAGACTTAATACTACAGAAGATTTATTCACCAAAAATATCCAGTTGCAAAATGAAATGAGTAAATAATAAGTGGATTGGCCATATATTAACACTAAGGCACCTGTAACCCATTCACTTGAATGTAATTAGCAGGTGTAAGATAAAGTGCTCGAGTTGAGCCGACTGAGGTGATAGAAAGAAGAATGGTGGGAAGATCGTCGTGTGTGTATGTGTGTGTCTACCCCAAATGCCATTCAATATACTGGATTACGATAGCCTAGCCTCTGCCCCTACACCGCAAAATGGGTAAAAGGGGGTCGACTTGCATCTTGTATTGTCTGTGTGGAAAAACACTAAACTATATACCCAATTAACATGTGGGAGGGGAAATACGCAGATTAGACGGTTTAAATTTCCCGCGTATTTAGCAGGTAAAGTACGCTGTTACAAAAAGCATGAAATTTAGTTCATATTTCAGATAATTTTTTGTTGAATATAGTTATTTTGTTAGCATAAGTATGTACGATGACTACATATTATATAACATCATTTGTTCTGTGTCAGTTTTATCACGTAAGGAATTTTGATCTTTTACTCCAGTCCAGAGTCCAACGTGTTTAGTGTTTCTCTGCAACCCGGTGTCTGTTGGGTGTTCAGCGTCCGACATTAGTTTATACAAATGAAGCATCTAATTGGAACTGAAACTGTATTTGAGTTGACGTCCCTGAACTATGCATCACAGAGGTGAGTTAGTGTCATTTTTTAGTACTGTAGCAGAGAAATAACAAGAAATTACGTCATTTTACAGTGGACAAGCAATGGCGGTCGGTTGTCAACACTTCAACCATTACGAGTAAAACGGTAAATGTACTGACTATGACGTCTTGAATTATAATATTTTACCAGAGGATGTATCAATACGCCCTGCAGAAAAAATAAACGAGAAGCTTAGTATAAGATGAAAGTGCCTAAATATAGATTTGGACTGTTGCTTGGAAAACCTATAAACGAGTATGGCCATAAGCGGAGCATCTTTGTTGACTCTCTCTCTCTCTCTCTCTCTCTCTCTCTCTGTTTTTCCCTTTTACATGAGGAGACACCAGATACATGACCTGGCTTTACTGAAGGGCGCATACATTTATTTCTTTTACTGAATGTACTGTACAGCATAGTTTAAGCAGCAGCAAGGCCATGTAGTCTATATACTTTGATACAAGTGACCGTGTGTGGCAGGTAATGTGAAGCCCATCAGCACAGAAAAGGACTGTATTGCCTTATTTAACATGCTTTCACGCAACATCATTTTGCAATATTAAGTAGCCAGGATGTGCAGTGATGGGGCAGGATTGAGGCTTTTCACACCATCACAGATCTTAGTATATCTTCTGCCATTTAGACTCAGGATGCCCTCATACACCTAATCAAATTAAACTCCATTTTGATGATTATTTACAGCTTTGATCCCTATATACATCTCAGAGTGTAATCGTATAACACAGCCATCATGTAACACAATGGTTTGAAGGAAGGCATGTAAAGTATTATGTGGGGAGTTACGGTACATGCATATGATTAAATCAGTGAGGTGGAGGTAAATATTGCAGGCATTGCAGTGGTGTGGCAATGAGTGTTTGATTTCACTGGTATGCAGCGGATGGTTCTCCCTCCTTCATTTTTTTTGTTGCTTAATGAGCCTTATTCATCCCCTGTCTTGAGTGGAAAAAAGAGACCAGGGTGATAAATAGTAACTTCTTTGTATATAGCCTAGCAGTTGTATTTGGCAGAATATACCAAATGCCTATCATTTAAATTTAGCATAATACCTACTGAATATTCATCAGACAGACATCCTAACAATCGTTTTATATGGCACTGTGGTTGGAAAGGAGACTGGACAATACTCTGGTATGAATGGGTGGGTGAATTATGAAATCTGTATACAGGTATAAGCCTTTCCATCTTCACGCTTCCCAGTACTTACAAGATTGATCAGCTGTCATTTACTTGTGTTATTATGTGTGTCTCAGAGCTACATTGGGTTTTCTCTCGTGTACTGTGCCAGCCGTATTATAAACATTTTGTAAGTATGGTCCATGATTGCAGGGTCAAGATGTTTTCACCTGCTGTTGAATGGCGTGATGATTTGCAACATTCCAGTCAACACCTCATCCTCAGAACTTCATGCCACAGTTTACATAGTGTGGCTTCAGCGGCCGTCGCTTCCAGCCTCAGGTGTGTACAGCGCTTCACCAAATCACATTCTGTCAACACGTCCACACTGTCACTCCCTAGCTGAGGGCATCATTTTACCCAGTCACATTCATCGTGCCCTCACTCACACCCTATACTCCATTTCACCAAGTTTGGCACCATATTGATGTCATCAACTCCTATAGTGTTGATGTTAATCCTCTGCACTGGGTGAACCTCTATTTATTATCTTGAGAACCAATATATAAAGGCAATACAAAAAGGTATATACAGTACTGAGGACCTTTATCAATGCTACAGGTGTTGATGACATCACTGATGGTGCCAGACTTGGTGAAATGGAGTATAGCTGAGTGCATCACTTCACCCAGTCACATTCTGTCAACATGTCCACACCACATCACCCTAGTTGTGTGCATCACTTCACACATTTATTGGCACTGTTCAATCCACACCTGTTCCATACCTCACTGTGGCACTACTTTTGGATCTCACTGTTGTCACTGCATTGTGCTCAGATTCTTCACACACATCCTGCATTGTTACTGTCCATGTTTTCTCCATCATTCAGCTCACAAGTTTGTACAGTACATGCCAATCATAAAGTTGTCCTTTGGTATGCAGATGGGGGAAGAGGGGAGGGGGGGCTGGAGATAACACACCTTTAAAATACTGCACTGGAGGGGGACAGTGGTATCCTAAATGACCAGTGTACCTCCAGGTGTCATTATATTAAAAAAAATAAAGATGTGACATTGCAATATTGACAGACTATAATATGTAGGATAGGAATGCAGGTTGTTAGGCGTGTGGGGTGGATCTGGTTTTTGTTGGTATTGGCAGGGTATTGAGGTTAGGAGGACAGGTGTTAGGCCAGTGAGGTGGAGTCAGGATCCTGGGGCCAGAATGTTGGTGTGGCATGGTTGACCAGGTATGCTGTTCATAGTTCTTACACTTTTGTACAGTGCTTCCCCCTTTTTGGATTATATCTCTTCACATCCACTCCTTACATCACATTTAGAAACCATGAACCATGCTATAGTGTGTTCTAACCATTCAGCTCACTTGTTTGTGTTTAGTACATAATCCCAGTCTTTCCAGCTGAGCAGTCCTATCAGCTGCTGGTAGGCAGTCACCCTTGTAGGGCTTTCTTTTATAGTGAACACTGCCTTGTGAAGCAGTGTGTGACAACAAGTACAGTACTGTAGTCACAATGCAAGGTTGATTAGACCAGTAAGCTGGGAGATTCATTCCTGTTCAAAGCTCATCAGAAAGTACGGCAGGTGTAGCAGTAGGTGTAGCCCCAGTGGATTGCAGGCTGAGGGTGTCATTCTCCAGCACCTTTGTTTCAAGGGATAGGGAGAGAGTTGAAGGGTTTTTGTATAGCTGGGTAGTAGAGTTGCTTAGTTACCCCAAAGCCACCACATGAAGGCACCCATGTAACAGTAAAAAGAATACAATGTAAAGGACACCATATTGCAGGGTTTGGTGTATAATTTCCTTAACTCTTACAAAATAACCAGGGGCCCCATCCAAAGGGGAAAAAACTAGTGTGTCTTAACAAGAGTAATATTGAAGGTGTTAGGTCCCAAAAGGTTGATGTGTTGTTTATAGTTTCCAGAGAAGGGAGAGTAGTGGCTTTATGGACTGTGAAGATGTATTTTATTTTTATTTATTTTTTATTTATTTTTTTTAGCTGAAGAATAGCATGTGAGTGTATTATTTTCTTTAATATAATGCCACCAGTGGATGTACACTGATCAGTTTATCTTATACCATTGTTGTTGTGTGAGTATGCTGGTCATGTATCCTACCCTACATGATTAAAAGGATGTCACTGGATTGAAAGGGTTGTATGTACTAGACTGCAGTAAGTGCCACAGGACCCAACACCTCAAAGGCAGTAAATTGGGATACACTATTACTCTTACTGTATGATACTGGCTGGGAGAAAGTAGCAGAAGAAGATGAATATACTGTTACCTGTTCAGTATGAGACTATTCCAGCCAGGGAGTTAGATACAGAACAGGGAATACTGGATGGGAAAGTAGCAGAGGAAGTTGATTACTGTATACTGTTACCTCTTCAATATGGGTCTATTCCAGCCAAGGAGGTTAGATACAGACTAGGTGAGAAGGTAGCAGAGGCCGATGAATATTCTGTAACTTGCTGGATACGAGACTGTTCCAGCCAGGGAGGTTCGATGCAGACGAGGATCTATATGCTTGTCGGTTAAAGAAACTTCCTAGCGCCTCTTCCTGTGTTATTTAATTTTGGATACAGCTGGTTAATAATAGTGTGTGTTTTTGTGCTGAGCATGGTGGTATTAGAATGATATGAACAGAAGAGGAGAGTAAGGAGTAATAAGCAAAACAGATTGCTTCGGAAAAGGTGGTAAGAGAGCTTCCTTAACTGATGAGAATTTCAGCCCGGGTGACTGTAGAAAAAGTAGCAGAAGACGATGGGTATAGTGTAACCCCTTCAATGTGAGAGTTTCCTTGCTTATAGAAATTACATAAAATCTTCATTGGTCCTGTCACTGCTCCCTCTTCAGTATGAGAAAATTTTGCAACTAGGGAGGTGATATGCAGACTGGGTGAAGTGAGAAATTGTTAGAGGATGATGACTATGATATTCAGTATGAGAGTGTTCTAGTTTAGAGAGATTAAATACAGCCTTCATTTTTCCCTGTCACTACAAGAGGTCTGACCTAAGCTGAATGTTTGTTGACTGGTACTGGAATTTAGTGAGTGTTTATTTAGATGTACAGTATACATAGCACAGAATGGCTGTGAGTAGGGTATATACAAATGCTATTGTTAGGGAAGAGGTGTTGGGACTTACCAATGTGACAGCCATCTAATTCCTTATTTGTCATTTTTTAAAGTCCTCAGTATTTTATGGAAAACTTGTGTGAGTTCTGTTGCTACTGGTAAAGCTGATTTACTTGTTTCTGACAGATTACCACGGCAGTTGTGTGTAAAGAATTGTGATATTTTGGAACATCCATGGTATATAGTGAAGACTTGGTGCATACTGATGTGGCTGTGTGACAGGGAGATCCTGTTCTTGTATCTACCTGTAACCATGTCTGGGTCTGTCCCACCTCATATTTGAGTGGGTAGGAGGGTCAAAATGTATATGATCTTAAATGCATCTTGTAATTCAGTATCACTGAGCTCTATAGTATGGAGAGGCATTCTCATGGGTAGCGCTGTGTAGCTTGTGTGCCCACCGCCAGGAGCCCAGGGCGGCACTGATGATGTTTAGGCACTACACGCGATGCTCGCACCTTTTGAAATCAGCTGATGACTTCAGAAAATACAGTAATACCTCGATATGCGATACTCCGGCTTAACGATGGCGGTAGAAATACCACCATACCCCGCCTAACAATGGCCAAACCCCAGTTTGATGATGGGATTTTACTTTTTTAAAATCTGATTTTGATGTATTTTAGACTAAAATTGTGTGTTTAGGCTGATTTATAAACTGCTTTAAGATTTAGATTAGTGTTTTAGCCATAGGTGGGATGAATATTGCCATTTGGGGGTACAGTTTACTAAGCTTGATTTTTCCCAGACTTATATTTGATGATATTCATATTTTATTTGTTGGTTTTAGTGAGTTATTCACAGGTTTTAGGCTTAGGTTAGCTTCCTTGACAGCTGTTAGGCCATTTAGATTGGCTTTAAAATTGTTTTCGGGCTCCTTTGGGTGGGTTTTGGGCTTGGTTTGGGGGGAAACCCATGGCTAGTAAACGCTCCACGTTACTATACATGTTAAAACCATCCCGATATATGATACCCTGCCTAACAATGGGGTTTTACCTAACCAGTTACATCGTTAAACCAGGGTATGCCTGTATAGTGCCATGGTCCACTGCGCAGCTAAAATATAGTGCCATGGCTCACTGCTTAGCTTATGTAAGCAATAGCAAAACAGAAACAGCAAGCTAAGAACAATGTTCCAATTGCATTACCATGGTGGAGGCGACGAGTGCTGGTGTTTCAATGTGGCGGCCAGTCACGCATTAGCTGCGGAGATAGCCCCTCCATACTATGGAGCTCAGTGTTCAGTATTAACCTCTTCACTCCTGTGCTATATTTTTAAATTTTATTCTTATTGGTCTTTAGAAAGACTTTCAGTTGAAGGGTTGAATATGACATTAACAAATCCTTTTAGTTTGAAAGGCCTTTCCTAAACTGAATAAATTGTATCAGCAAGGATATGCCTAAGTCAACCAGACTGAAGGATAAAAATTAAACATCTGTTCAGTATATGTCCAGCTATAATTTTTTATAATTATCTCGTGGGCAGCTTGTATGTTATTTTGGTTTAGGTGATGTATGAAGTTGTATGTGAACAATATAAATTAATTCAATGCTTAAATAAAATGTAAATTAATTATGTTTTTGTTCAATGTCTTTGTTTGTGATGATGATGATTGTATACTCTTGTCTGTACTGTGATAAGGTTATTATTAATCTTAAGTGTATCATCATTGTCCTTGAAATTTCTCTAAGTACCTGCTTACTCTATTGCTCATTAGTTACTGTATTGTCTGTATTTTCTTCTAAGTACTCATCATAATCCATTGCTCTTAGTAAATACTCTTAAGTTCTCAGTCATAAATGTATCTCGCATTGTCTTCTGTTCTATAAGTATTCTTTGTCTTTTACATATTCCTTGTCTTTTAAGCATTCTTCGTCTTCTGTTTATGCTTTGTCTTTTATGTGTTCGTCATCTTAGGTACTCATCTTTTCGTTTATTCTTTGTCTTTTTATCTTTCATGTGTTCTTTGTCTTTTTTCCAAAGTATCCTCTGTCTTATAAGTTCTGTATTCTTTGGCTTTTACGCATTCTTCATCTTTTACTTATTCTTCGTCTTTTACTTATTTTTCTTCTTTTACTTATTTTTTGTCTTTTATGTATTCTTTGTCTTTTACTTATTCTTTATCTTTTACACATTCTTTGTCTTTTACTTTATTCTTCGTCTTTTACTTTATTCTTCGTCTTTTACGTATTCTTCTTCTTTTACGTATTCTTCTCCTTTTACTTTTTCTTCGCCTTTTACTTATTCTTCGTCTTTTACTTATTCTTCGTCTTTTACGTATTCCTCGTCTTTTACTCATTCTTTGTGTTTTACTCATTTTTCGTCTTTTATTTATTCTTCATCCTTTACGTATTCTTCGTCTATTATGTATTCTTTGTATTTTACGTATTCGTTGTGTATTAAGTATTCTTTGTCATTTACTTATTCTTTGTCTTTTACACATTCTTCGTCTTTTATGTATTCTTTGTCTTTTACATATTCGTCTATTACTTATTCTTCGTCTTTCACTTATTCTTCATCTTTTATGTATTCTTTGTCTTTATGTACTCTTCACCTTTTCTCTGAGATATTCTTTATCTTTTATTTATTCTTCATCTGTTAAGTATCTTCATGTTGTTTCTCTTATATTGTCTTGTACTCTCAGATCTCTCTTCATTAGTCAAGTTTCTGTTCCCCAGTTGGTTAAGTAAAAGATAAAGTACAATACATTATTTTATTTTATTTTATTTTATCCATCTCATACAGCATTACAATTGTTACATATCTTTGAAGGAACACACAGCAAAATGGAGTATAATATTATAGTTACCTGCAGAAAAAGTTCCTGAGCATTGCAGCTGTAAAGGTAAGGAAAGGGGTAAAGAAGGAAGGAGGACACATTCACACAGTGGTGTGTGGAGTGGTGGTGAACCTGACCAGCTCAGGTCACCCAACACCCACCAGCTGGCAGGGTAGGCCAGTGTGGTGGAGAGAGTTTGTGTTGTGGGGGGGGGGGGGTGTGGTGGTAGTGGTAGTACTACTGACTACTAGTAGTAGTAGTCAGTAGTACTACCACTACCACACCCTCAACACTAACTCTCTCCACCACACTGGCCTTCCCTGCCATGTGTGGGGCAGGCAGGGTGGTGAGGTGGTCTAGTGTTGAGTGGGGGAGAGGGGGTGGTGGTAGGCCCAAGGACTGGACTACCACCACACCACTCAACACTAGCTCACCCCACCACACTGACCTACCCTGCCATGGGTGGTGGTGGTGTGGCTGGGGGTGAGTGAGGCCTGTATGTGCTTGGTAGGCTACAGTTAGCCTTGCCACACACAGACTCACTCACCCCCAGCCACACCACCACCACCACTACTGACACCATAAGCTGGTGGGTGCCGGGTGGGGGGGGGGAGACCTGGAGCTGGCCAGGGTGGGAAGAGAAAGAGTTCAAGCTGTGAGAAGAAGGAGGAAGCACAGGAGAAGGGGGGGTAGAAGGGGCAGAATGCCCTCTCCCCCCCTCTCCCCGACCCATCAGGGAGAGGACATACTGTCCCCGGGTTCCTATCTACCCATTCCCTCCCATGCCCCTCCCTCCCAGCCCTCCCTCTCCCTCCCCCCACAGACCCCACCACTCCACACACCAGGAGGATGAATAAGGGACCCACATACACACCAGGGAAAGGATTTAGGATAAGGAGGAAGGATTTGGGATAAAGGAGTCACACATACACACGAGATAGAACAGTGGCAAGAGAGGACACACACACACACACAGTGGAAGAGAGAAAGAGGTGTTGAGGGGAAGGTTGGTGATGATGCTGGTGACTTGGCATCGGCATCAGAGGCTGCAACATCCAGGACCTGCAAGTACAAGGACAGGACATTGGGACAAGGATGAAGGTGGAGGAGGGGGGAAATAAGGCAGGTGATGGAAGGTGTAAGGGAAAGGATGAAGGAATCCACCACCTGAAACAAAAGAGACAACTGTTACTTTTTTTTTTTTTTTTTTTTCTCTACTATCTAGCAGTACTCAGATATAAACTAAATTCCTACTTAACCACCCCAGTCCAGGGGTTGATTTTATTCATTAAAAGAGAACTGAAGGAGGATATTCCTTGACTCCACTCTTAGAGGCTCTTTCTAAGTTCAGTAAGTTATTAGGCAAGACTCTGAGTAAAGTGTATGATAAATCAGAATGAACATGTTCACTGTCAGTTTAAGCTATTCAGACACTCCCTAGTAGCTATATATTTTGTTACTAAATCAGCCACACATGCTGATGCACTAAACCCTCGATATCCTTAGATTCTACCTGCTTTACTCTAATAAAACTTACTCATTATGCTTCCTATTCTCCCACTGAATTTTGCCATTTCATCCTGTTCCTGTCAGCTCATCACAATGTCTCTTTACACAACAACACTTCTGTAAAATCCCCATCATTCTATCTTGGGCCATTTGTATCAATAATACAACAGCCAAATAACATCCCCACCAATCTCTAATGGGTCATGCATACCTAAACTATACAAACACCTGATTTACCTGGCAAACACCAAGGATTTCATTAGGCTAATTATGCATTTTATATTCAGTGAATTAATCTAGAGACATCCTTGAGGAAGAGGATACTAGAGAATTATGATACCACATCGGCAAAGTGAGAGACCTGAGGAGAGAAGCACCACAACTTGTCTTTGCCAGTTATAAAGCCTCATAAGGCATGATGACTGACCTCCAGTGTCAATGACGATTGTTATTAACCTGCTTGTACAGACAGCACTTGACTAAGCAATCCATTTGTAATAACCACAAACGTTTCGTGTGTGTGTGTGCACGTGCGTGCGTGCGCGCATCTGCCTCCAGACTTTCTATGACATGGGAAAGAAGAAACAACTCCTCAGACAGGGTCTACCAAGAGTCACACAATTTACTGTGTAAGAATATGGGACTTAATTTTTTTTCTCCCCTCCCCCTCCCCGCTTCATGATCTCTAAAGGCACAAGCGAGGAGAAGTCCCCAAAGTGGGTGAAGGAGAAGACGGTATGATGCCCCAACAAGTGTCATGCACTAATACACACAGACTGGGGTTGTCTGGTGTTTCTGATTAGCTGACCACAGTCGGATGGACATCAGCATAATCCATAAGCTAAGTTCAGTGGCAAGTCTGTGAAGTTGTCACCAGGAGAAAATGCCAAGTCCTGGTCAGTGTGGCTTGGGTGCTGCCATGTATATGCAGGGGTATGCCAAGGGTGTGGTACCTATTGCCTACAAATCCTTGTGTAGTCCCTGGGTAAACACCTCTCCCTACAGTGTAGAAGAGCTGTGTATCGCAATGCCAGGTGCAATGAGATGTTTTCCCTGACTTAACCTACTGAGCCCAAGGATGTGTACCGTATTTCATTTTATTCTTGCCCTCTGACTATTTTATGCAGATGAGTACAGACTCATCACACTGGAAGGGTCTGATATGGTTTTAGTAAACCTCTTCAATTAGACAGGGCTTCCCTAACTGGAATAAAACTGCTACTCTTGGTGGCAACAATAACAGACTAAAAAGGACCACCACATTTCAGGTGGTTAAGAGTAATAATTAAGCTGTACATACAATACCAGCTCCTACAGTGAGTGGGGTGTGGAAAAAAAGGCTACCAGTCGATAAATTGGGTATGGAGTGAATGGAGAGAGACTGGAATTGGTGAGAGTGTTCAAATACCTGGGTGCAGTGATAGATAGGAAAATATGCAAAAGAAGTGGAAAGCAGAGTGACACAAGGAGGGAAAGTAGGTGGTGCAATGAAGGCCTTGATAAGAAACGGAGGCTCAAGTGTTGCAGCTGCACGAGGAATACATGAAGAAGTGTTAGTGCCAACTTTAACATATGGATTTGAGACTATGGTGTGGCATGAAAATTAGAAGTAAGGAGTAACAGCAGTGGAGATAGGACTGCTGAGGAATGTATGTGGAGTACAGAGAGTGGATAGGATACAAAATCATGTGATTCATGAAAGATGTGAAGTGAGGAAGTCTGTGGACACAGAATCAAAGAGAGTGTACTGAGATGGTATGGTCATATGGAGAGAACGGATAACAACAGAGTGGTGAAGAAGGTATCTCTGAGTGAATCTGGAGGAGGAAGAAGGTGAGGTAGGCCAAGGAGATGGCAGAGGGATATGGTGGATGGGTGTTTGAGGAAGAGAGGTTTGGATGTCAGTGAGGCTAGGGAACTGACAAGCGATCGGGCTGGCTGAATGAACGTTGTGAGAAGTGCACGATCAGGGATTTTGGCACCCCTTTTTAATGTGACAGCATCTGGATTGACTCTATCGAATATGTTTATGTGAAGCTACAGAATGTGGTGAATGTTTTTGGCATATCAGATAGAGCCAGGATTCTGGGGGCTTGAATGAAGAGTGAATGGAAGTGTGGCCCATTGGACTGGGCAAACTTGGGCTATCTGGATGCTGCTACTCCTCACCCTGCTCTCGGGTGGGAAAGGAGGTCTGGATGATGGTGGTGATGATGATGGAGTAGAATACGGCCCACAATTGACATCTAGGTCTAACAGCACAGTCCAACAGCTGCTACTTGGCTTGTGGTAGCAGTATGCACTAACAATCAAAGAACCCAGACTTGCAATGATTTACAGCTTACATTACCAATACATATACACTCAGCCATAATTATCTGTCCCACCATACAGTCCTAAACGTGACAACAGATAATCGAATAGGCTGACTCCTGGATGGCTAACAGTATAATAAAGACATCCAGACAAAGAACTTGCTCAATCCGCCACAGAGTTAAAACAACAAGAGCGAAGATGTCATAACCTGGTCCACTGACTGCTGTCAAATGTACTGCAGGCAATGTGAGAGAACACAAAACAGAATGCATTAGTTACATGTAGTTGTGACCTGAGGTTCGGTTGGCACAAGTACTGAAAGCATAAGTGAGCAAAGACAGAAGAGACTACATAAGTAACAGGTTTTACTGTGTGACCTGAGGTGCAGAATCCATTACCTCCAGAAGCAATCAATGAGGAAAAACTGAGAGGGGCAGTGACTCTGTGCTTGACACAACAAGTGTGTCTTGGGACAGAGTCCTTACTTCCCCATCTCTAATAGGTAGTGGCATAGTTGATATAACTCTGGTGGCACTGTTACATACATGATACCACAGAAACTGTCTCACATACAGGTACTGTAACTGTGTGGGGCATGCTTCGCTTAAGCAACTGAGGGAGCACATGACAGACAACAGCCAGTGTGGTCTTGTACTTCTTAATGTCATGGTGTAAGTGATTCCCCTGGACTAGCCTCCACTTCCTTACATTTCAGTCAAGTATCTGGGACAGTGGACTGATGAAGAAGCCTGACAGTCCATGGGCTCAGAAGTCCTACACTTGGGCTGTAACAGTCTAGACAAGAGTGGGTGAAGTCTGCCACACGTCTCCAAGCCACCACAGTAAGTGATGGCCCCAGATGCTTTTTCAGTGTTCCTTGCACAGCCACGGGACCAAGTGAGTGACTTAACTGGTATGCGGCTACAATCTCATCTGTCCTCCTGCCTGGGGCTATAGCTATAATAAAGTACTGTACTGTAGTGCTGTATGCAGCATGGCATGGGTCACCACCAAGGAGTCAAAAGTGTGAGTGTGTCGTTGGTCAGTGACTATGTGAAGGGGCCACTGACACTGTACATCCCACCGGGGCCTGGGTTCATTAGAATGGGCAGAGTAAGGTATTTTCAAAGGCTAAATGAAGGGGAAACAGGTTCAGGTCTATGAGGCTGAATGGATAAAGAACAGGGATAGTTCCTTGGGTAAAATAAATAGGAAACAAGGTGTCTATCCTAAGGAGAGAAAATAAGTCCTTGGTGAGATTACGATGGCTAGTGAGAGATTATAACGTGAGATAATAAGTCATGAACCCCGTCATCAGTTCTGTAAGTGTGACAGGATCCCATCATCACCACTTGTAATGCCTATGTGGTGTCAAAAGCACGTCAAAGCCTCTTCCTCAACACTGTCTCCAAATGACCAGCCAGGAGTGAAAAGGACAACATGTAACAATGACTGACTGCATCTACCATTACATAATACTAATCAAACCTGTCTATTACATCCCAGCCTATCTATGTCTAAACTCCCTCCCCCCCTCCCTCAACCTCACTCACATACTAACATAAAAATCAGTAAAGAGTTATCATATACTAACTACTAAGTAAAAATCAGTTATAACTCACCACAGTGCTGGAGTGTTCCTTCAAAGACTTAATGCAGCAAATTTGCCATAATAAAAAAGTTTAACAAAAGTATGAGATGGCTTTGAGGAATTAATAGGATGAAGCAACACTATCTATCTATCTATCTTTAGCCAGACGCCATAATCCCATAAGGGGTGGCTGTTTGTCTCTGAGTTAGATGTTTTATAGAGAGGGGCACTAACCTTCCACCAACCCACTTGTACCACTAATGCAAATATAAAGAGATCAACTTTTAACCATTACTTATTTCTTATCTATGTTTAACACTGTACTGATAATATAGATGGATGCCTTCATGTGGTGGCACTGATATATACCCAGGTGGTGGAGCTACCTGGCAGTGCAAATATCCCTCCATACCTATCCCATAAAAGGAGGATGGTGGGGTGCAGGAAGAGGGCAAGTTCAGCCTGCAGTCCACTGGGTTCACATTTAAATGATCCTAGTGCAACAACAAGAGGGCAATATTCTACTAGTAAAGGCAGCAAATAAATAAATAATGGTAACAATAATGATAATAATAATAATAATGTAGGCTTGGATGATGAATGAATGAATAATAATAATAATAATAATAATAAAAAAATAATAATAAGAAGAACGGCAATAAGGTTTAAGTGTTGATTCATCCTTTACAGTGTCATCAAAAGTCGATAAATTTAAAAAGCCTTGTTCCCTGCTGCACTTGCCACAGTGATGGGCACCACAGCCAGACCCAAAAGGTGGGTTCAGATCCATGGGATGGTGTATTGCGCTTGACGGGTTACCATGCTCTGTAGAGAGAAGAGTAATATAATTACCTGTCAGTATTATCATCACCATCATCATCATCACTTTTTCTATCATCATTACATCATTTTTTTGGTCATCATCATCATTATCTCTGTCATCACTATCATTATCATCACTTTTTCTGTCATCATCATCATCATCATCATCTCGGTCATCTTCATCACCATCACTGTCCGCCATCATTAACAAAGGATAAGATGGAGTCCAGAAAACAAAGAAAGAGAAAACATGAAAGAATGGAAATAATCATCATCATGACCTTTTTTTCCCTACTTACAATGTGGGTGAGGAAGGTTCCAGGAAATGAACAAAAAGAAAGCACAACTGAGGAATATTATTACTATCATCATCATCATTCACTGTCGTCATAATCATCACCACACCAGCACCATCATCATTCTCGCCACCACAACCACCACCATCACCATTAGTACCACCATCATCATCAACACTGCCACCACTACCACCACCATCCCCACCACCACTACCACCACCATCACCACCACCACCACCACCATCATCATCACCATTATCATCATCATCACCACCACCACCACCACCACCAAAGCCCTTCTTTTCACTTATGGATGGGGTGCAACAGGTCAGACCAGGGCTCTTCCCACAGCATACTAAACTCATATAACAGCCAACATATAATAAAAAGTAACTATGCCACAGCTAACGACATAATGCTGCAGGCAATTCTTACAGAAAATAAAACTGTACATGATCCATTATGACAAGAGGAGATGTTTGGTGGGTGAGAGATGGTTACAGCTTGAATTTAACATTTTGGGCTACACAGAACTCTGGAGATGGGTTGTGTAGCCTGAAACATTAAAGAAAATAAAGAATTCAAGCTCCAACCTGTGTGTCTCTCCCACAAAATAAAACAGTCTCAATTCTCACCTATAAATGTTGCATCCTGAGGTAAGTGGCATGCATGGGTCCAGTGATGTCAAGGAACTGGAAATTTACACCCTACAGTGCAACTCTCTGTATCCTACACTCCACTGCCCTGTAAAATAAATAATAAATACTGCCCTGTAAAATAAATAATAAATACTGCCCTGTAAAATAAATAATAAATACTGAAGTGGCAAATCTGCATGAGTTGTGATTATACTTCATACATTTTACCATGCACTTAACTGCCATGTATAATGAATAACAAAATTTATAAGTACTGTATATAAAAAAATCTTCTTTGTTTTCCTACCCCCAACATTCCACTAGGTACTGTACATTCATGTCATGGGCTGTTGTTTTTGTGGCCCTAACTGTGAACCCATTGGACTGCAGGCTGAAGCTGCCTTTTACCTGCAGTCCACCATCCTCCAACAGTTAGAAATTTGAAATGAAAGAAGGCTTCAGTACAGAACATCCATCTATCCATCATCCAGTCCTATGTTGCCCCATGAGGAGCGTAGGGAGCCTGGGGCTAGGCAAGTTGGTCCTGACATTTAAGTTGAGAGTGACCAGCCTCACTCATCCCTGAGTGGCATTACGTGAGCAATAAACTCCAACCTCCCCTCGGATATAAACCTGCACAGGCTCAATCCAACTGGAGTATCTTAATTACCCACTAAACCACTAGGCACCATAATTTGGTTATATGGTTACCACCCAGTGAAGTAAGTGGTTTCCTGGTGTAGAGGAAACCATTTGGCTTGTCACTCAGTGCAGAGTCACCCATAGGCAGAAGGAAGAGGAAAGAGTAAAGGAAAGAAAGACCGAAGAGAGAGTATAAAGTCACCCGTAGGCAGAAGGCAGAGGAAAGAATGAAGGAAAGACAGAAGAGGAAGGAAGAAAGGAAATGGCGCACACCCAAAGCAGCGCTACATCGAGTGAGTGGATGGTGAGTGCCCTCACAACCAACTCAATTTTCCAGAGCTGTTTTCTTGTTCCGTAACCCCATCATCAACAGGTAAGCAACTGTTACTGTGGTGCTATTTTACAGGTACAGTACAGTAAATACATGAATGGCTGAAGAGTCACACTAACGTGACCATGAAATAGGATACAAAAACCCACACTGGCAGACGAAAAAAGATGTATTCCAAACAGTTTCGGCGACAGCTGTCACCCTCTTCAGTGGATCTACAGACAAAGAATGGTATATACATATGCTGAGAAGCTGCTTATATGCAGGGTGAGGACACGTTTTCCCAACCACACCTGATGTGACCTCACCAGACTCTCCCTCCGACCTGAGTGAGGGATTACCAGGGGCGACAGCTGTCGCCGAAACTGTTTGGAATACGTCTTTTTTCGTCTGCCAGTGTGGGTTTTTGTATCCTAAATACATGAATCCTGTATGTGGTCAATACAAGAGGTGGGTGTTAATGATGTGCGGGGGGTGAAAGTTGAGATCCCACAGCCCCTTCTTGATTGATCAACCTATAGCAATAAAAAAATCACAGAAGCGTAACAACATACGTCACAGCTGCTGTACAACAAGAGTAAAAGCAGAACAAAGGTACAGTACAGGTACAGTATACCCCGGTTTAACGATGCAATTGGTTAAGTAACAATGCATCGCTAGGTAGGGTATCGTATATTGGGGTAAATTTAACACGTAAAGTATAGGGATGTGTTTTTGAGCCTTGGATTTCCCCCCCAACTAAGTCCTAAACCCACCCAAATGAGTCCAAAAACAAGTTTCTAGCTCACCTAAATCCTCACATAGCTTTAAAACAAGCTAAACTAAGCCTGAAAGCAGTTTATAAATAAACAAAACCCAAAAATAAATTTGAAAATCGTCAAATAAGTTTGGAAAAAATCAAATTTAGTAAACTGTACCCCAAAATGACATGTTCACCCCACCTATGACTAAAACACATTAATCTAAAAAGTTTACAAATTGACCTAAACACACAATTTTTGTCTAAAATATCATCAAAATCAGTACAAAAAAACATCAAAACCCACTGTTAAACCAGGGTATGGCCATCATTACGCGGGGTGTGGTGGTACAGTATTTCTACCCCCATCACTTAGCCGTGGTATCACATCTGGAAGTATCGTATATCGGGGTATATCTGTACTGTACTAGTGCTACAACTATGATAATTAATTTTAGCAGACATGGTAAGGATATATCACCTGTAGCAGCTTGAGATAAAAGCTGGATGGATGTCTGCCAATGTCATGCTTGTAAATTAATTCACGTTCATCCACCTTAGGGTACGCCTCCACACATATTTCTTTCTCCAACGTCATCTTTTAATCTTCATGTTCGTGCATTTGTTCCTGCTGGTAAAAATAAACAAATTAATTCTGGTTCACCCCATAACTGATCCGGTTACTTCAAGATGTCCTATACGGTACTGTAATTAGACCAACATAATTTCTTCTTTTTCTTCCCCTACACTTCCCTTGAAAATCATTAATAAGGGAGATGTAAGACTGGTGGCCAGGATGTTGTGTGATTTACTTGTGTCAATCACCGGCTGAACTGCTGCCTGGCAACTCTGAGGCTCCCATTCTTGTCAGGTAAGGAGGCTCCCTAACACCTCTTCCTAACTGATTTATTTTTGGATATGGAGGGCCAATATTGTTTAGCAGTACTGTATTGTGACATTAGAATGATTTAAGTACCATAACACCAAAGTGGATGGCAAAGTGTAATAAAATAAATTGCTCAGGAAGAAGAAAAAAAAAAAAATTGCTTAGGACAAGATGTTAGGTACTTTCCTCAGCTGTCACAAATAGCCTACATGCCAGTCAGCATGGCCTCAGTGAGCAACAGGTGTTCTCCCATTCCCTGCTTAATTATTAGGAGTGAGTGAGAGTGAGTGAGTGAGGAGTGAGTGGAGAATGAGTGAATGAGGAGTGAGTGAGAGTGAGTGAGTGAGTGGAGAGTGAGTGAGTGGAGAGTGAGTGGGGAGTGAGTGAAGAATAAGTAAGTGGAGAGTGAGGAGTGAGTGAGTGGGGAATGAGGGAGGAGTGAGTAAGTGGAGAGTGAGTGAGGAGTGAGTGAGATCCAAGTGCCAGTTAGCAAATATCATATGGCACTGTGTTATGATTAGAAGGTATAGTAAGGAATGGGGAGGACACAACAGAGGATAATTAGAAAATGAATTAGAGTTTCTAGATTAGGCAGAGGATATGTTTGTGAAATAACGTGTTGCCAATAACCGGGGTAATTTGTTTGGGTCAGAATCAAACTGCTCAGGTCAAGGTTAAATGAAGTGGGGTCAGGGTAACTAATGCCTAAAATGTCTATCTATCTACTGCCAGACGCCTCAATCCCGCAGGAGGTGGCCACAAACAAATCGCCTCCATGTCGCCCTGTCCCCCGTCATTTCACTGTCTAAAATCGCTTTGGTATAATTCACTCATGGGTGGGAGATCTCAAATACTAATTAATAATGGAAATAAAAGGTGAAAATCATAGGCTATGGATAAAAAAATAATAATAATACTAATAAAAAAAAATAAATGCCATAGACAGTACCATTATCTTCAAGGTAACATGGGATATCTCTTCAATATTAACAATAAATTTTACCTACAGTACATTTGCTTTGATTCTGTGACTATAAAGGTGGACAGAAGTGCGTTTTGAAGTGTGAAGAGCAAATACAATTTATATAAGGAATAGGTGAGGTTAGGCTGAAGTTTGGTTAGGTTAGCAAAATAAAGGTTAGGTTAGGATAAAACAGGTTAGGGTGAGGTTTGTTTGGTTAGATTAGCAAAATAAAGGTTAGGTTAGGATAAAATGAGTTAGGGTGGGATTTGTTTGGTTTGGTTGGCATAAAAGTAGTCAGGTTAGGACAGGATAAATTAGGTCAAGTTGTGAAAATTTAGGTTAGGTTTGGATAGGTGCATAAAATGGGTTAGGCCGGGGTAATTTTAGTTAGGTTAGCATAAAATAGAAGAGGATGGGATAATTAGGCTGGGTTGTAACAAAAACTTAGGTTAGGTCTGAAAAAGTGCATGAAATGGGTTAGGTTGGGGTAAGTTTGGTTAGAATATCATAAAATTGGTTAAGATAAATTAAATTACACTGGATTAAGTTACGGAAATTTACATTAGGTTTGGAAAAGCTAGTGCTGATAAGGGTAACTGCGAGACAAAAATGGTGTTCATAGCATCTGTATCTCCGAAAACATTGGGGACTGTAAAGCCATTGGCCACCCCATCTGGGATACATGGCGTCTGGCAATGAATGAATGAATTTTTAGACATTATTCACCAAATACAAAAGCACCAGCAAAAACTGAAAACAATAAAAAAATACTCAAAATCACATGAAGGGCTTTGGTATAAAAAAAAAAAAAAAAATGCAAAATAAGATGGTCCACATCTTGAAAATTGACTAAAATCATACATATCTAAAAAAAAAAAAAAAAAGTAGCATATTCTAGTATAAGCTGAAAGAAAAAAAAAAAAAGCCAAAATAAGGTCAATTAAAGTAGTATCACAAAATGCTGAATTACTATAAAATTACTATAAAATTTTGCCTTGCCTCCTGTTGATTGTAATACGGCCAATGTAATTCAAATCATCACATATGTTACATCAATATAAAACGTTTCTTGATAGCTCACACACTTGGTTCTCTTGGTAAAATAAGGCCATTAAGGTAGTAGCAATGAGTACGTGCAAAATTAGTTTGTAATTTCGTGAGGGACTCAAAATTGTGATGAGGGTGAGGTGAAATCTCCCTTGGTGGGTTATTTCCTTGCTTCTGTGACAATATACTCTACCACAGCATACTATAAGCTTATGACAAACTCTCACTGTTTATATCCTTACCTCTGTTGGTGAATTTAGGGCCAAATGCAAGTAGAGCAGCAAAAAAATAAGTTCTTAAATCACAAACGTCCCTCCAGTGTGCCACAAACATGGTGAATCCAAACCTCACTTCCAATCACACTGGTTTAATTCAATTATATTTTACTCCTTTCAATGTCATTAAAATAGCATAAAACAAAAATGCAAGAAAAACATTAAAATAGCCCTTTCAATGCTTTTACACGAATACTCCCTCAACTCTCAGGGTCGTCTGCTCGGAGATTGAATTGTTTTAAAAGTAGAGAGAGAATAAAATCGCCTTATATTAGTTGGAATAGAATACATGAGTTATTCCGACCACGAAGAGGTCAATGAGGACAGTATTAACACTCTCAAGCCCCTGTTACAGCTCGAGTTATTTGCAATGCAGGGTAAGGGACTGAAGAGAGAGGCTGCTAGAGATCAAACAGCGTTATGGAAGGATGTTGAAGCCTTCTTTTTTGAGGAGACGTAGGAGGCTTCGATGTAGCACCTGTTCCTTAACGAATTATTTAACACATTAACATTCCCGTTTTAATACCGGAATACGTTGCATCGGGAGTAATAATTATACCATTACAGGAACTTGAAGGAACTCACTTTAATGAGCCAATTTTGAAGGTACAAATAAGACCTTTTATCGACATAGTTTTAATGATATAAAGGCAGATCAGTAGTGTAATCAGCATCATCATCATCATCATGCCTCTTTTTCCAACCTGCATATTCAGAAAATCAGGAAAATTAAAAAATGCGATGATATGAAAACTAATCACCAACATGGTGAAATGAGCCACACACTCATCCACTTACCGCCCAAGCCCCTGGAATCACAATTAACTGAGACCTAATTACCCGTTAGACCTAATTACCTGACGGACATAATTCTGTCAGACATTTCTATTTATCTATCTATCTAAACTATCCGTCTATCACTCTACTTATCTATCTATCTAATCTATCTGTCTTCCATCTACTTATATATCTGTCTGTCTGTACCAGCAGCAGTACACTTGGTGAATCGTGCCAGACCGCCATGACCTGCGTGTTGGCTCGGGTGATGAATCCATTGTAGGGGTTGCACTGGTTGGCTGGCACGCTGCATGACCTGGACCACATTGGCGTCCCCATCATCATCATCCCACCCATCATCCTCATCCCAGCCTGGGGACTGGCAGGGCTGGCTAGACCTATGGGGTTGCTGACAGGCCCAGCGGGTCCAGGCTGCTGGGATGGTTGGCCTAGGGGACCGGGCTGGGATGGGGTTGGCTAGGGTCCGGGCTGAGATAGCGTTGGTGGGGCTGGTTGGGCTTGGTTGACACTAGTGGGCTGTGGGCTTGGGGAGGGCTGCTGGGACAGAACCGGGCACCGGGAGCTTGTCCCAGGCAGTCTACCTGCGCCTACTGGAGTGCCCGTCCCATACCCTTGCTTCGGGGGCTGAGGCTGTGGCAGAGGTCGAGAGGGCTTTGGCTGTGGGCGTGGCAGAGGGCCAGGCTGTGGCTGTGGGGCAGGGGCGGGCTGGGGCTGAGGGAGAGGGAGGGGTGCAGGCTTGAACCGTGTGGTAGGGGGCTTGGGTTGGACTACAGAGGGGCTGTGGGGTTTGATGGGTGAGGGCTGGGGTGTGACGGGTGGGGCGAGGGGCTGGAGTGCGACGGAGAGACCGGGAGCTGGCCTGGGCTGACTGGGAATGGGGCGACCGGGGCTGGGTTGACTGGAAATAGGGAGACCAGGGCTGGGCTGACTGGGAACGGGGCGACCGGGGCTGGGCTGACTGGGGATTGATCAACCAGGACTAGGCAGGCCAGGTATGATGATGGGCAGGCCTGATGGTGCCTCACAGCAGATCATGTCATCACAACTTTCTTACTGGGTGGCCAACTGGAACAACTAATTAGAAAAAAGAAAAAAAAACATTAAAATAGTGGACCTGTAATAATTGTCTCAGGTGTAGATGGGAAGGGTTATGTGACTTTTTGATCAGTATGGAAGAAATTATGACATTCTAGAACTTCCCTAACTTTCAATGAAGACTGATATACTGAAAAGATCCCGAGTGTAAAAATATTGAACAGAAGTGGACTCAGTACACTGTTTTTGTGGGATGCCAGAATGATGTCACCTGGGGCGGTATTTTAGTATGGGTAGGAAGCTTACTGACACTTCTTCCTTATCAATTTATTTCTGATTCTGCTTCGTTACTATATTCCTGTTTGTTACTCATGCAATCTATGTCGATACTGAAATGACATAAGAATCAAACTAGGGGATATTAACGAGTAGTTTGGAAAACAAATCGTTAAGGAAGAGGTATTTGGGAGAGTACGGGCTTGATGTATGATGTTTTTTTACCTGTGGAGGGGTGGGTTTAAGTGGCTTCTCAATCTGTCCTGTTCCGTCGGTGATGAAGTATCCGTTGCGACACAACTACCGGACGATCTTCACCGGACACACACCCATGGCCGGCATCACCAGGTTCTGTACGGCCGATGGGGCTGACCCTGATGCTGTTCCAGGCCGCGGTACCGTCTGATGTCCCGGGGCACCACATCCTGCCCCGGTGCACCTGTGGAGTCATTTATTTGTGTTTTAACCTAAGACACATGCAGATGGACACTTTCATGTGGTGGCACTAATAACGCCGGCAGATCCACTGACTGGTTATAAAAGATATGGCACACTTAAATAAATACTCTCCTAGGGTACCCCATCCCACGCCCATGCACCTGTGAAATAAATATGTGTGTTTTAGTATATTATGTATCTTATCTGAAGTACACTCACATTCAACACTACGGCTCCAATGTTTATCCAGGTAATTATGGAACACTCACAGGACATTATGGAAAGTGTTGGGCTACAAAGATCTCAAGACTGGATTTTGAAAGTTGTTAATCAGTGCCCCTTTCTCTAGTTCTTTCTTTTTATCTATGTATCTACTTCTTTCTACCATTCTATCTATCTGTTCCTTTTTGTAGCGAAGTGGATCAGTATTTATGTCCAAAACTAGAGTGTGACCTCAGGGATACGGGACTGAATAGGGAGGCTGCCAGAGACTGAACTATAAGGTAACCAAGGCTGACGTATACAAGCATGTTGGAGCCTTCATAAAAGAAGCGAAACGAAACAACTGTACGAGTGTCTGAAACAACTTCACCATGACTCACCATGGTGTTGCCCCGCCGCCACCCCCGGGCCAGAGGCAGGGCCGGGGGGTTGTTCCTGGGTGACTGGAGGGCTGGCTGAAGGGAGAGTATGCCCCCTACCACCAGTAAGGTCCCCCGCTGCCACCAGTCCCTACGGGCCGATCACATCCTGCCCAGGTACAGTCTGATGTCGCCCTGGTGCTCCCTGGAGATACCCCATGCAGTACTCCCTGGAGATGCCGTGATACCACATTCTCCCTCGGTACAGGTGACGGGAGAGACGGAGTGCATTGCTGATGCTGATGCTACTTGTGCGACGCCACCTCCACCTGCGACACCACCACATCCACCACCACTACCTTCACTGCAGCCACCTGCACCACCTGAAGGTCTGTGGGCCCCTACCCTGACACCATCGACACGGCCAACATTACCACCACTGCCACCACCTGCAGCTGTGTGTACCATGATGTCAGAAACTAAACTTACACACATATACACACACACACACACACACACACACACACACACACATATATATATATATATATATATATATATATATATATATATATATATACACACACACACACACACACATTCATTCATTCATTCATTGCCAGACGCCATGTATCCCAAACGGGGTAGCCAAGGGCTTAGAGTTAATTGTTTTACAAGGAGGGGCACTAATCCTCCACCAACCCCACTTGACATACACGCTTTCTCCCTCCCTCCCTCTCTCTCTCCACCTTCGTCTCACTCCATTATTCCTCCCTTCCTTCTTTTCTCTTTTCCTTTTTTGTCTCCCTCCCTCTCTTTTCTCTCCCTTCCTTCATATTTCCCACCCTCCTACTTCCCTCCCTCACCCCCTTTCCTCTCCAATTTCCCTCCTCCCTCCCTCCCTTATCTCTTGAATACCCGAACTACGAGTTGGAATAGTCTTAAAACACGATGCTAGTCACAAACACTGTGAAAAGGATTATTGAGCCATAGCATTGCCTTTCAATGCCTCAAGTTATGTGACAGCTGGAAGAGAACGAAAAACTGGGCCAAGTTACACTGAAGAGTATAAGACTGTTAGGTTCAGTGCAATGTGATAATTGTTGATGGATATTTAACATGTACCACAACCAGTGCATGTTATTATCTTTAAATCCCTTCAGTACCGCGATGTCTTTTCTCAGTTTACTGTTGCCACATCCCACATTTTATTAAGGTTTATTCTTGCTGCTGCCACACATATATAATTCAGCTGAGAAAGGAATTCTCGCATCATCCTGTCTCTCCTCTCCTGGCTCTGGCCTACTCTGCATCCTTGCTATACCCAGCTGTGCCCTCCCATGTGTAACATGACCTGCCCTACCCCTCCCGTATGAAGTCACCCCCTTGCTATACCCAGCCATGTCCTCCTACCCCTCCAGTATGTCAACCTCTTAAGCTGAATAAAATCGTGTGGTGTTAGCAGGAAACGTCCTTGTACTGAAGGGGAGTCTTACTCAGTCCTCTGATATGTCATTTGTACAAAAATATTTTGTATTGATCGTTAACATGCATTAATGCAAACACAGGCTGCATGGTTGCACAGTGTTTAGCAATGCATGTTAACACAGCTCTTCTCATCCTTTGTTGATTGCCATGGTTACTTGTATAGCTCTGCTCGGTTTTAGCTGGGCAGAGGAATACAAATCATAGTACATAACAAAGTGATGAGCAGGCCACGCTCTTGGAAACATCTTAGGGAAGGGCGCCGAACCTACCAGCCCGTATTTCTCTGGCTCATTTATCGAGATAGTTTATTTTTTCAACTCCACCAATCTTGTGTATATCTAGTGGAAATAAAACCAATGGATTATTACAATGTCTTTCCTATATAACTTTTCTTTACATATATATTTTTTGTAATATATATTAAAATGTGGACTTTGAAAAAATATCAGAGAATAATACCAAGACATAATATATCTTGGTATTATTCATATATTATATGAACAGTACGAAGGAGACATCACTCGTACTATTCATATGTCTTGGTATTATTTTCTTTTATATTTTTTGAAAGTCCACATTTTGTACACATACGAGAAATAGCTGCACTATATATATATATACAGAGAGATGCCGATTGATGAAAAAAAATTATGCAATGAAAATTTTTTGGACTCAAAAATGTGACTTTAAGAAGATACCTCAGAACATAGAACATATGAATTGAAATTTTATCAACTTTGAAAAACACTGAGATACAACATGATGCTAGTAAAACATCGGCTCAGAAAACATGAAACAGAACTTATGAATATGCGCGAGTTGAGTATACACATACATTAACAACAAGCACAATTCTGCATGTGGACTGATAACTATAGAAGCAAAGAGATAAAAATATAATAAATGATATACATGAAGACTAAACAAATTATATAAGGAGCAAGGCAAGGGAGGGAAGAAGAGAGCAGCAAGTGATAGCAGGCAGAGGAAGGACATCACTGCAGATAAACGTATGTCAGAGGGATGGCAGGACAAGAATAGCAGGGCAGGACACAAGCCAAAAATAGCAGGACAGGTCACAAGGCAAGAAGAGCAGAACACAGCAGAGACTGCAGGGCAGGACAGAGCAAGACAAGAACAGCTGGGATGGCAGGGCAAATTAAGTGTGCAAGGAAGGGTATGACTGGGTAAAGCAAGGGTACAGGACAAGGCAGGGATAGCAGGGCAGGACAAGGATGGCAGGGCATAGCAAGGGTGCAGAGCAAGTAAGAGATGGCATTACAGGGTTGGCAGGACAGGGACGGTAGAAATGGCAGGGCATAGTATGGATGCAGGGAAGGTACAAGATAGCATGACAGGACAGGGATAACAGGACAGGAGAGTGGTGTAAGGACAGGAATGGGATGGCAGGACTAGCTGGGCCGGGGGGACGTGGCAGGGCATAGCAAGGGTGTAGGGGAGGGCATGGCTGTGTATTGCATAGGTGTAGGGGAAGGCACGGCTGTGTATTGCAAGGGTGTAGGGGAGGGCATGGCTGTGTATTGCAAGGGTGTAGGGGAGGGCACGGCTGTGTATTGCAAGGGTGTAGGGGAGGGCACGGCTGTGTATTGCAAGGGTGTAGGGGAGGGCACGGCTGTGTATTGCAAGGGTGTAGGGGAGGGAATGGCTGTGTATTGCAAGGGTGTAGGGGAGGGCACGGCTGTGTATTGCAAGGGTGTAGGGGAGGGCACGGCTGTGTATTGCAAGGGTGTAGGGGAGGGAATGGCTGTGTATTGCAAGGGTGTAGGGGAGGGCATGGCTGTGTATTGCATGGGTGTAGGGGAGGGCATGGCTGTGTATTGCATGAGTGTAGGGGAAGGCACGGCTGTGTATTGCATGGGTGTAGGGGAGGGCACGGCTGTGTATTGCATGAGTGTAGGGGAGGGCATGGCTGTGTATTGCAAGGGTGTAGGGGAGGGCATGGCTGTGTATTGCATAGGTGTAGGGGAGGGCACGGCTGTGTATTGCATAGGTGTAGGGGAGGGCATGGCTGTGTATTGCATAGGTGTAGGGGAGGGCACGGCTGTGTATTGCATAGGTGTAGGGGAGGGCACGGCTGCGTATTGCATGGGTGTAGGGGAGGGGAGAACAGTGCAAGGGTGCAGGGCAGGTAAGTGATGGCAGGACAGGAGTGACAGGACATGGATGGCAGGACAGGAGTGACAGGACATGGATGGCAGGACAGGAGTGACAGGACATGGATACCAGGACAAGAGTGACAGGACAGGAGTGACAGGACATGGATGGCAGGACAGGAGTGACAGGACATGGATGGCAGGACAGGAGTGACAGGACATGGATGGCAGGACAGGAGTGACAGGACATGGATGGCAGGACAGGAGTGACAGGACATGGATGGCAGGACAGGAGTGACAGGACATGGATGGCAGGACAGGAGTGACAGGACATGGATGGTAGGACAGGAGTGACAGGACATGGATGGCAGGACAGGAGTGACAGGATATGGATGGCAGGACAGGAGTGACAGGACATGGATGGCAGGACAGGAGTGACAGGACATGGATGGCAGGACAGGAGTGACAGGACATGGATGGCAGGACAGGAGCGACAGGACATGGATGGCAGGACAGGAGTGACAGGACATGGATGGTAGGACAGGAGTGACAGGACATGGATGGTAGGACAGGAGTGACAGGACATGGATGGCAGGACAGGAGCGACAGGGCATGGATGGCAGGACAGGGTTGGCAGGACACAGATGGTAGGACAGGTGTGTCAGGACTAGCACTTACATATACACAACAAAACGCAAACACAGCCGCACACCTCCTCCAGCCTTACCTCAACACACTACACGAATGGTTCACCACAAACAGGCTCAAAATAGCCCCAGCCAAACCTACAGTGACCCTTCTCACAAACTGGACAGCAGAACACAGTCACATCCCACACCTCACCATAAACAACACTCCCCTACCACACACACACACACACACACACACACACACACACACACACACACACACACACACACACACACACACACAAAATCCTTGGTGTAACATACATCAATGTCATCAAAACAACACATCACAAACATTAAAGATAAATTAACACCAACACTCAACACCTTAAGGTCGCTCGCCCATACAAAATTTGGACACAAAAAAGAAACCACCACCACAGTATACAAACAATATATACGTTCAGTGATGAATTATGCAAGCCCTGCCTGGGCTTCTAACCTCACTAAAACACACTACAACACTCTATAGACCATACAGAACAAGGACCTAAAAATAATCACAGGCTGCACAGCTACTACATCCACAGATCACCTACTCCAAGAAACCAAAGTTCTCAAAGTCAAGGATCACCTAGACATGAGAGGCACCCAAATTCTCCTGCAGCCTCCACAAACCAGGAACATCAAAACAACACCCAGCACACGATATCATACACAAATACTGTCATCTCTCCCCCCCCTCAGACCAACTTCCAGAAGCATATCCATACTCAAAACACTCGCCGCTCCATTCAGTCACTTAAGGCAACACACAGCTGCATGCACGGCCTCCTGATATCCACCCTTCTAAACCCTATCTCCCTCATGAGGACAGGGTCCACCTGGCCAGGCTGAGATGTGGGCACCATCCAGCCCTCTTAAGTTACCAGAAGAGGCTGGATGACTCCGTCGCTGATGTCTGTCCAGGATGCAACACAGCACCCCATACTATAAAGCACATTATGGAAGACTGCATTGCACACAATCACCTACGCCAACAACACAACATACACTCCTTCAGAGCTCTGTGGGAAAGCCCGGTCTCGGCCGTGGCCTTCCTTAGAGACTCAGGCTGTACGGCCAGACTGCCTACTAAGGATTTCAGGGGCAGTGTCCAATTGTTTTTTTTAAATAACGTCTCAAGAAAGCGTCGGACAAGGATTTAACTTTGGCAGTGCATGTTTGAGACCCCGACCTAATTTGTAAAATTATGCTTTTGTACCAAATGTGTATGATTAAGGCATTTATAAGAGTAAATGTAGGGTAAACTTAGCTAAAATCGTCAGAGGCATGTAGCGAGGCTAGCTTCGGTCACGATACAAGCCCCGCCCACAATTCGGAACGTGACGTCGGTGTGACGTAGTAGTAATCACCGACGCAAGTGGCAGTTCTGTCTTTATGTAAGCTGCGTCAGATTCAATGCCTCAGGGTTACTCATATTTCTGAGCTGCGGCTGATTTTTAGAGTGACTGTACATCCCTCCAGACTCCCTATTAGTACATAGTATATGCATCGCCCTCTTACACATATTGTGACTTAAAACCACGCCGAGAAAAGAAAGGGATATGAGAGAGAGAGAGAGAGAGAGAGAAAGTACAGTATGTGGGGGGGGGGTTAGAAAGATAGAAATGCCACTTGCGTCGGTGATTACTACTACGTCACACCGACGTCACGTTCCGAATTGTGGGCGGGGCTTGTATCGTGACCGAAGCTAGCCTCGCTACATGCCTCTGACGATTTTAGCTAAGTTTACCCTACATTTACTCTTATAAATGCCTTAATCATACACATTTGGTACAAAAGCATAATTTTACAAATTAGGTCGGGGTCTCAAAACATGCACTGCCAAAGTTAAATCCTTGTCCGACGCTTTCTTGAGACGTTAATTAAAAAAAACAGTTGGACACTGCCCCTGAAATCCTTAGTAGGAAACAACTACTAATACAAGAACAGAAGCAACAGCAGCATGAGTAACACAGGCAGCCCCTGGAAATATGGCAAATTTTGGAAGTTATTCTCAGGTCTGTTGATAATTCAACTCTTTGTCTGAGGAGGAGTTCAATACGGCTATTAATTAACCCCTAGTGTATTTCTTTCAATTGCCCTACTGGTGCTGGAGTGACACTAATAGGTTGGAGGAGGGACTGCCTGATTATCATTACATTCTCAATCCCATCCTAATCCCCCAACAGGAGAATGGTGGACTACAGAAGCGTAGCTCAGCCTGCAGTCCACTGGGTTCATGTTCTGATGTGCCTGTGGTTGCAACTATTGTATTACAAGTACTGGTAAACATGACCTACGATGACCTGATCCATTTTACGTCATTTGTCTGGCTCAGTTCCCTGGTTATAGTCCCTCAAGTACTTTCTTGTTCCCAGCAAGGAAGATGGTGGACTGCAGCAGAACAAGACAGTCCTATGGTTTTGCATTATTAACATAACTTCATGACTGGCATTATTCTTGCGTTTAACTTTTGAGACAATTCAGCACGGAGAGATGGCAGTTTAGAAAGATAGACAGTGGGAAATAGGGCCGTAGATAGATTTAATTCCTTCACAGTGATGGCTCTCTCCTAATATAGATAAAAGTCTGGTGGCAAGAAGTACAGACCATATAACATCAGCAGCAGGCCCCATACTACTGGTCCCGCAGGAAGAAAAAAATCCTGCACACTTTCCCACCCATGAAGGAAGAGGTAAACTTCAATTAGTTAAAATAATAATAATAATAATAATAATAATAATAATAATAATGAGAACTATTCTGTCTCAATTGCATGCCAAATGGACCACACACACCCATACATCATTAAAGCCCCTGGAATCCTGCTATCACCACATAGGCATAAGTATCCACACACACACAATCTCTCTCTCTCTCTATCTATCTATTGCCAGACGCCATAATCCCGTAAGGGGTGGCCATTTGACTTTGTTATTTGTTTTACGGGGAGGGGCACTAACCCTCCACCAACCCACTTGTTGACACGTAGGGAGCACGTATGGTTTGGTTATATGGTTACCACCCAGCGTTATAAATGGTTTCTTGGCTTACAGGGGACCATTTGACTTATCACTCAATGTAAAGCCACCTGTAGAGGAAAGAAAATAAGAAGTGACAGGAAAGATGGAAGAAATAGGAAGAGAGGAGGGCAGGCACAGAAAAAGAATGATAAAGGCTAAGGAAGAAGTAGGCAGCACTACATCAAGTGAGTGGATGATGGTCGCCACCACCTACCACACACACATGCACTTCATAAATCCATCTGATAATCCACCCAACATCTTTCAAGTTAGGCTGTCAACACTCGTCATGTACTCCTCCATACAAAACTCGTCCTCTCACATTTTATCTTCTCCAATTATCTAATCTATTCGTCATCTTTATCTACTCAGTAAAAATTTATATATATACTAAAATGTGATATTGGTTCCTGGTTTGAATAAATCTACACTATCAATATGTCTGTCTATTGCCACATGCCTTAATCCTACAAGGGGTGGCCACAAATAAATCGCCTCCTAGTTCATGCCTACCTAGTTTAAAGATATGGGAGGCTAAGAGACTTTTTCTCTTGTGTGGCTCCCATCTCTCAGTCATCTTGAGAGTGTACATTACATTATTTAAGTGACCTTTATCTTAAATCACTCACTGATAATCATATTCACAATGTTTAAACTTACTTATAATTTCTATCTGTGCACTCACATTCATTTGTAAAACTAAGAATGTCTGTTAAATCCCAAAACTGATCTAGTCTTTCCTTGAAGACACTAACTGATGGGGCATTAATTACTTCTTCAGGTAGGCTGATCCACACATTTACAGTCCTAGTGCTAAAACTATTTGCTCTTACTAATGTCCTCCAATTACCTCTCTTTTTCAATTTCCTTGAGTGTGACCTCGTACCACTGTCACTGTACTCAAAGAAGACATCTGAATCAATGTTCTCCATACCATTTAATCTAACATTCATCAATTAAATCTCCTCTTTGTCTTCTCTTTTCCAGTGTAGGCAGTCCTAAGTTTCTGGATCTCTCCTCACTACAAAGATCTTGAAGTTCTAGTGCCAACTTTGTCATCCTCTGAACCTTTTCAATTTCCTGAATATCTTTGACATAATATAGGGACCAGCTCTGCACTGTAAATTCAAGGCGAAACCTTCCAGAGTGCAGCATAAAGTCTTACCAGTGTCCCTGTCCATGCTGGGGAAATGTCTGCGGATAAAGCCAACCATTCTGTTTGCTTTATAAGTAACACTAGCTATATGCTGGGCAGGTTTTAGGTCAGTTGATATGTGCACCCCCAACACTTTCTCTAATTTTGTTGCCTTGAGGTCCATACCATGGCTGTACACTACGGTACTCCTGGGTTCCCAGCAGAGAGTGTTTTTGATTGGTGATATGAATGGTAAAGTTGGGAATGTGAAGGTGGATGGAATAGTTGGTGAGTGGGGTGTGCCTGCTGAGATAGATAAGAATGGGAGTGAGTTAGTGGACATTTATGCTGGGAGGGGGTTGGTGATAGCCAATACCCTCTTCAGGCATAAAATGATCCACAGGTATACATGGCGAGTGATGAGAAGGGTGGGTGGTGAACTGAATGAAAGGAAGGCAATGATTGATTATGTGTGTGTGGATGAAAGGATGCGAAGATGTGTAAAGGATGCAAGAGTGTATAGAGGTTGGGGGAGTGGACTTTCTGACCACTACTTGGTGGTGGCCAGAATTAGGATGCAAGTAAGATGGAGGAATAGAAGAAGGGAAAGACGAGAGGAAGGAGTAGTTGCAAGGAGAGTGGAAAGGTTACAAGAGGATGAGAAAAAGGCAGAGTATAAGAGAGAAGTGGAGGAACGATTGGGCAAATATGAATTGGAGCAGATGGGAGACGTGGAAGGTGTGTGTAAGATATTTACAGAAGAAATATGTGCAGCATGTGATGTGGTGTGTGGAAGGAAGAGAAGACGGAGGGGGGTGCAAGGAACAGCGTGGTGGACTGAAGAGGTGAAACAGGCTGTGGCACAAAAGAAGAAAGCATACAATGAATGGATGAGAAATAGGGGCATGGAAGAAGTTGAGAGGCGGAAGAGAGAGTTATATGTGGAAAGAAAGAGAGAGGTGAAAAGTTTAGTAAGAGAGAGTAAGAAGAGAGTGGATGAGGAATTTGGAAGGAATTTGAGTGTAAAGTGGAGGGACTGTAAGAAAATGTTCTGGAGAGAAGTGAAAAGAGTAAGACAGGGTGGAAGTGAAGTTAGCAGGGGAGTGAAAGATAAAAATGGTAAATTACTAGTGGAGAAGGGAGAAAAAGTGAACAGATGGAGAGAACACTTTAAGGAATTGTTGAACGCAGAGGATGGAAGTAATGCGAGTATAAGTGGCTGGGGAATGGCTGGGAGAAGGAGGGAGGTGAGAAGACAGGAAGAAATCAGTAGGATAGAAGTTGTGGAAGCAATGAAGAAAGTTAAATCGGGGAAAGCCCCAGGAATTGATGGAGTGTGTGGTGAAATGCTGAAGCATGGGGGAGAGATAGTAGTAGAATGGATGTGGAAGATGTGCAGATTGGCCTGGGAGGAAGGTAGAGTCCCGGAGGATTGGAAGTCAGGTATAATTATTCCCTTGTACAAAGGAAAAGGGGAAAAAGAAGTGTGTGGTAATCATAGGGGCATTTGTCTTCTTAGTATAATAGGAAAAGTGTATGGTAGGATACTTATAGACAGAGTTAGAGAAAGAACAGAGAAATTAGTTGGAGAAGAACAGGGAGGCTTTAGGAAGGGAAGAGGTTGTGTAGATCAGATATTCATTCTTAGATGTTTAGTGGAAAAGTTTCTAGAGAAGGGAAAGAAGTTGTATGCGGCTTTCATGGATTTGGAGAAAGCATATGACAGGGTGGATAGACAAGGATTGTGGAAAGTGTTAAGAATATAAGGTGTAGATGGGAAGTTGTTGAATGCTGTGAAGAGTACGTACGATGGTGCGAAGGCTGCAGTGCGTGTGGATGGTGAACTAAGTGAATTTTTCTCTTTGAAAGTTGGGTTGAAACAGGGATGTGTCATGTCTCCATGGTTGTTCAATCTGTACATGAATGGGGTAATAAAAGAGGTACAAGGTAGGGTAGTGGATGTTGGAGTGGCCCTGGTGAGAGAGGGTAGTGTTTGGAAACTCCCTGTACTGTTGTTTCCAGATGATACTGTGTTGTTGAGTGAAGACGAAGGGGAGCTGCAAGGCTTGGTGGATGAGATTGGGAGAGTGTGTAAGAAACGGAATCTAAAGGTGAATGTAGGGAAGAGTAAAGTGATGGTCTTTGAGAGAGGTGAAGTTAGTGAATGTACAGCGAGGTTGGATGGTGAGGAATTGGAAAATGTGAGTACGTTTAAGTACTTGGGTAGTGTGATGAGTAAGGATGGAGGTTTGGAGGGTGAAGTGCTTGAAAGGGTACAGCAGGGAAGAAAGGTTGCTGGTTCTTTGAAAGCAGTGATAAGAAACAGGGAAGTGAGCATGGAAGTGAAAAAGTTACTGCATGACAGTATTGTGATACCAACTCTAACGTACGGAAGTGAAGCTTGGACATTGTTGGAAGGACACAAGTCGAGAGTGAGAGCAGTGGAAATGGGTTATTTAAGAGGAGCCTGTGGAGTCACGTGGAGAGACAGGCTGACGAATGAAGATATAAAGGAGCGTTGTGGTGTGGATATGGATGTGATAGGAAGCGTTATGAGAAACACACTGAGGTGGTTTGGCCATGTGGAGAGGATGGAGGGTGAAAGACTGACGAAGAGAGTGTATGTGAGTGAGGTGGAGGGGGGAAGAGGGAGGGGGAGGCCGAGGATGAGATGGAGTGGAGAGGTATATGAGAGAGGGGTGTGTGAGTTGGGAGCAGGGCAGTGAAATGGCGGGGGACAGGGCGACTTGGAGGCGATTTGTTTGTGGTCACCCCAAACGGGATTGAGGCGTCTGGCAATAGATAGATAGATTTATTACTTCAGTCCTGCAGTCTATTGAGGTCCGCTTGCATTGTCAACAGATCATTTTCTGAATGTATATCCTTAATGATTTTGGCATCATCAGCAAAACGTAAGGTTGGGAACTCCAGTTCGCTCACCAGATCATTGATATAAACTCAGGAAAGCTTCCTGGCATAACTCCTTCAAAACAGAATATCTAGTCCTGCAGTGGATGAGTGGAATTAATCTGATACTTAAACAGGTACTAAAGTACATGCCTACACAATTTTCAACCAATCCTTGAAAACAGGTGGCTTAAAACAATTATTTTTGCTGTCTCTGATCTTCAAACTTATCCTAAAACAAAGTCAAGAGATAAAAAGGATGGCAATTACGAACGTGTCTGTGACTGTAAAGGATGAAGAGCTGGGTGAATCCCCCGAGCTGGGCCCAGTGAACCACACAGCTCTAGGGCATGGCAAGATCATTGTACAAACCGCTACATCTCTCATCAAAAATACGTTACCGTGGTGCGAGCTCGAACTGCGAAGACAGAAGGCTACAACCTGGGACACCTGCTGTTTGGCCTCAATGCAAGGTCTGACAGTCTGGCCACCATAAGTCAGTGACAGTCATTGTACGGTACTTTATCTTTAATAACACTGACCCCCCCCCTCCTTATATATCCATGCAATACTTGCCTGCCCTACAGCAAAATTCTATATATAAAACACAATAAATCATTAGCGACCTCACCTTCATCCTCCAACTTCCAACACAGTTATATAGTAAATCTTGTTTTCGCAACAGATGTATAATTTCTGTAGGAAACATAAAATAAAAGAGAATTAAGTTAGAAAATACAAAAAATAACAAATAAAAATCGGCCGAAGAAATTTTAAGAGAGAGAAGAAGTACTGTTAAATCTTTAATCGACAATATTACCATCATATAAGCAGGATGTAATGACTTGTTGGGCGTCAATTTTAAAAAGTCCCGAATGAGGGGTCAAATATTATGTGGACTTCATAGGAATCTGTGAATAATAAACCTCACTACAGAAGAAGAACACTGAATAATATAGGTAAAACATGACCTGGATGGACAGCCAAAGGTCAAACAGCCTGGCCATTTGACAGGTTCTGATTCATGACCCTCTTTACTATAGGGTCTCTAGCTTGCATGAGCGAAAAGAAGCTCAAGGTGTAGGAAAGACAACATAAAACACGTTCACATTTTCAATCCCACGGCGGAGAGACGCAAATGCGACGTCCATCCAGGAACTAAACTTTACATTCTTCACCGCGCCTCGCTGTGGCGAGGCGCTGTCCACCATATATATATATATATATATATATATATATATATATATATATATATATATATATATATATATATATTAGGAACATTGGTTCGCTGCACGGGATGGCACTGCAGGGGAGATTGCTTGCCTGTGGCTGATGGGTTAGCTCGGTCTGACAGAGTACTTTTTTTTTTTTTTTTTTATGTGTCCGACTCTGGGCATAGGCTTCACAGCCTGCTATCAAGGCCCAGCAGTCCTCCTACATACCATACACCTCTACATGTCACCACTTCGGCGCTAACACCCACCGTCCATATTGAATACATGCTAGGGCTGTCTCATACAGGACTGGTGTATTGGTATTAGCGGGGGTATTTTTACGACATGTCGGCGGGACTTCTGGTAGATCAGTAAAGCCTGATTTAATGAAATTCAAATCCTTAAACTGTTCCCTGCACCAGCCGGGATTCGAACCTGGGTCCGTTAGGACTGCAGGCCATCTCTCTACCGATTGAGCCACCGCCTCCCCCCACTGCTACTCAGCTCGTCGCACAAGGCTTAACTTTACCGCTGAAATTTTTATTAGCGCTTCGTACCTTTTACAACAATAACTACTTAAATTTCAGTTTAATTTGTATTTATTAGTACCTATGTTATTTTTTAGCAATCAATTTGAAAAGAATAAAGATGACGGATTAGTGGCAACTAATTACATAATTCACTTTCAAATGAGCAATACTTGAAAAGTTCACTAAATAATTAGTAAAGGCCATATAAATAACATTAATGTAACCCCCAGGAAAAATATTGCTGATTGTAAACAAACTACGTCACAGCTGCCATCGCTGAAGACGGAGTTACTTGGGATTTTTCGTTATTTTTACCTTGTTAGTGCATTTAATCACCAGAATCTTTTGTCAGTAACCATGGGAAATACTTGGAAGACTATAACTTCCCAGAGAAGGTTGAAAATAGTGCAGGAGATCGTGAACTCGCTTTAATAGCTTGGGGGAAATAGAGAAAGAGAGGCGGCAGTTCCTCTCGTAGTGAAGTCCCGTGGGTTATTTTTACCTCAGTAGCTTCTTGCCCTTCATCTGGTCTAGTCGCACCCTCTCCTTCTGCTAAGTCTTTATCTTCCTGTTTATTTTATCTCGCTACAATCTGTTTGGACTCTAAACCTCGCCCCAAACCCCTACAATCTCTCTGGACTGTCTTAAAACCTGGCGTAAAGCCCCAACCATGATACAAGCCCTCTGAATCCTAATTTAAACCCGGTCTTTCCCTGGACGCAGACAGACCTCCCTTAAATCCCTTACAGTATTTGTAGACTATTGTAAACCTTGCCTACTTCCCCTGCAATCTCTTGATGCGAACTTAAACTTCACCAAAAACTTCTACAGTCCCTGGCCTCAATATTAAATCTTGCCAAAAACCTTTACAATCTGTCTGAATTCTGACCTAAACCTCACCAAAAATCCATAACATGGATGACGATATGGAAGACGAGATCATTTACGAACTGTTCACGGCGCACATCCACATCATTTGGAGGTATCTGGGCGTCACTTCAGCAGGTCTGGTGGAGTTCATCATGCCGGGACCAGGGGAAAGCTTCAAGACTAAAATATTCCAACCTGGACCCTTCATGTTCCTGATGTTTTTGATCCTCGTGGCGAGTGTGGCATTACAATCAAGCAGTCATGTCATCCGCCACTGGTTAATCAAAGCCCCCTACCTCCTCGGCCTCAATTCGGTGGCCGACTCGACCTTTAAGAAGATCGGCGTTGTTGGATTGGATCTCACGAATGCCACAGAGAATGTGACGTGGGAGTTCAGTGATGGGATTGTTGGGGTGTATGGGATGCAAGGTCGCCGCGGCAACATGGAGGATCGCTTTGCAGTCCTGCAGGATGTTGATGTTGGTGGCAAGAAGATGTCCTTCTTTGGGGTGTATGATGGACATGGAGGCCAGGTAGGAATACAAGTTGATGCTGTACCAGTAGTACTTATATTTATGGTGAATATTAATTTATTTTATTTGCCTTGCCTGTTTTTGTTTAGGAGATTCATTCATATCTTCCATATTAGTTGTACAGCCAGTTTGTTCATAAGTTTCATTTCTTCCAGTTGTTTCATTCTGCCTGTTTTCTTTCATGTTTCTTTCATTTCCTCCTTTTTAAAAATTTGTTCTACCTATTTTTGTTCATAAGTTTTAGTCATTTCTGTGTGTTCTTTTATTTGTTATGCCTGTGTTTTCTTATAGTATTCTTCCATTCCTTGTATTGGTTCTGCCTGTTTCATTCATTTCTTCCTTTCTTTCTGTTTGGTCTGCCTGTTTCTTTTCATAAGTATCTTTAATTTTTCATTCCTACTGCCTGTTATTGTTCATATATTTCTTAAAATTGTACCATTTCTTTTATATTTTTGCCTGTTTGTTCGTACTGGTAAGTCATTTTTATTTCTTCCATTCCTTTCAGTGGCAGTTCCGCTTGTTTTTGTTTGGAAGTTCATTTCACTTTCGTACATTTTCTCTGCCTCATTTTGTTCATAAGTTGTTTAGTTCCGTCCATAATTTCCTCCAGTAATGTTTTCTTTTGATTTTAGTGTCCCAAGAATTTTAATAGCTACATCTTGAATTAAGGTAGGTAAGAATAAGTTAGAAAAGGTTCGGTCTTATCCTGGTGTTAAGTGTGAAGTCAGGCCACATAAAGTAGACAAGAAGTAAATGGTTCATTTGACGGGCCCTTATTTGGTCCGGTCCTCCCAAGGGATGTAAATCCAAACAACAAATGGTTCATTTAGTTTCTTCTAGTATTGTACCTCCTTTTGTTTCTGGTATTAGGTTTTTTGGGATTCATTTAAAGAATCAGAAGTTTTATCATAAGCAGTCCAGGAAGAAACGAAAGAATATACAGTAACACCAGAAACAGCTGGAACAAATAAAAGTAATTTTTATCATAGTGGTACTGATGCTTCTGTTGAAATACTGAATTTGTTATAGAACGTGCTATAATTACCTTATCGTTTGCAGTAAAGTTTTGCTAGTGCTGTACAGTGTAACAATATAGACATCATTACTGGGTAAAAATGTGTAATTCAGTTCCATGGGCATGAAGTGGTATTGCAACATAATTTTCACCCAAGTTTTAAGTATTTCTCTTCTTGTGTGTTTTTAATATCACTGTAAAGGCATAGATGTGGTATGGTAAACACAGTGCATGTAGTAATATTTATCGTAAGCATTTAATGTGTGGTCCCTTAGCTAAACTTATCTGCCTAACTCAGTGTAACTTACCTAGCTATTTCAAATCCTTTATGATGTTACCGTACCAGTATTACTTTGCATGATACTAAACTGGATATTACTGTATATTCTACTGTTTACTACAGTGAACTCAATTACAGTAGGCTGTCTGTCATTGCAGTATCCAGCCCAACTCAGTATCTGGGACTTTTGGCTTGGTTCTGTTAAAGCAACCAAACACAGGTATACCCCAGTTTAATGATGCATTTGGTTAAGTAAAAGCCCATCGCTAGGTGGAGTATCATATCTCGGAGTAGATTTAACATGTAAAGTACAGGAATGCGTTTTTAAACCCTTGTTTCCCCCCCAACCAAGTCCTAAACCCACCCAAATAAGTCCAAAAACAAGTTTCTAGCTAACCTAAACCCTCAAATATCTTTAAAACATGCTAAACTAAGCCTAAAGCAGTTTATAACTCACCTAAACCCAAAAATAAAATCTGAAAATCATCAAATATAGCTAAGTCTGAAAAAGTCACAGTAAACTGTACCCCAAAATGACAATGTTCACCCGACCTGTGACAAAAACACATTAATCTAGGTCTAAAAGCAGTTTATAAATCAACGTAAACACAAAATTTAAGTCTAAAATATCATCAAAATAGATTTTTAAAAATCAAAACCCATCATTAAACCAGGATTTGCCCATCGTTAGGTGAGGTATGGTAGTATTTCTACCTCCATCTCTAGGCCGGGGATTTGCATGTAGGGGTATCATATCTCAGGGTATACTTGTATCAGGTGAAATTATGCAATATCCAGCACCAGAACAGGAGGTAACTGGCGGGTCTATGCAATATCTGGCTCCGAGGTGTATCAACTTGCTCATAAACTTCGGCCAGCCGTTGCTGTATTACTGTATTTTATTGTTACTTTATTGTATTTTATGCTTAATTTTCATCTTTTACTCATGGGAAAGTTTTTAGGATAGAGGGTTGAGACAGATAATAACGCAGTATCCATCTCGATGCCAAATATTGAGCCAATGGGAGGGTACTGTGTAATATGCGCGCAGGGCTTGGCTGAATTACACCGGAAAATTGAGAGTTTACTGTATTGTGGAAATATTCGTGAGGGAGTACGTCTCCAGGTTGGTGAAATATGCTTATACAGTATTGTAATATAATATTGGTAAATATTGCATTCTTTATGTTGTATGATAAAACATCGCTTAATGGAATAGGAAGGTGGGTGTTAGACTGCTTCTAGCCAACTCTAACCCAACTTAAGTTGCCATCTCTTCATCTTGATTAGTGATTTGTAAAATTAGATTAGACCTAACAAAAACACTAAGCTAGTCATGAAGAAGTACTATGGAAAGGCTGTACATCCATAGTGTTGTCTTTTTCCCCCCACTTATGTTCATGAAATAATGTTAAAAAAAAAAAGAAAAAAAAAAAAAGAAAAAAAAAAAAGGCCAGGTTAAGGTTAGTAGAGTATAGCTTACTTGCTGTTTGGAAACAAAAGTAGACAAATGATGTGGATGAAATATAGCATACCCACATAATAAAATAATGTGTACTGTATTTTGGAGTCCAGGTCAGAGCAGAACTGTTTTAGCCTCACCATAAACACAATTTCACCAGTCACTCATGAATCTCATTTAAGAGTAGCCTTGATACAAAACATTTCCCTGACGGACACACATGTAGGCTCATGTCTGCAAATGAGAAAATAGCAGACATTTGCCCGGGCATGATTCAGGCTTGTCACAGATGTGCAGCAGGTGGGGATGAGATACATAAGTATTTTTTCTCAGCTTTAGCTTTAGCTTCTTCTCTGTCAGTTTCAGCTTCCCCCACTCCTTGTGCACTGGTATGTGTGTTGTATGTACTGTGTGTGGGGGGGGAAATACATGCCTGGGCAACTTCACATAGGATTGTATACTATAATCTTTTTCCTGTTTCATATGAGTCAGGTATTTAGACATTTCTGTGTTTTACAGGCAAATATTAATATGTAGTAATATAAATGATAGGTGAAATATAGAGGTAAGGATCATTAATTACCCTGTCCAACAAATTAAGGGTGTAATTCTCAGATGAATGTGCACACCTGTAGCAGATGTGTTTAGGCTATATTTCTTGAACACTTTCAGTCTCCAATGACTCACTCCCAGCTGAACTTAATCATCCAGTACAGGTTGGAATAAAATACAAGCGAAGACCATGATAGGGTTAATGGTAATAATATTAACACTCAGGCTCCTTTGACTCACTCTAAGCAGAATAAAATTATCTGCTGCTAGCGGTGATAAAATAATGTTACAGAAGATTATGAGATATTTATTGGTGACAGTACAGTAAAACCTCGATATAACGGACTTCAGTAGACCGGAATTCACTTTTATCGGACTTGAGGAGCTACCGGACTAAATTCCTATATATCGGAAAAAGTCTGATAAAGCCAGAGGCAGTCCGGACTGCCTGACCACTTCAGGTGTGTTCAACACGATCAGGTAAAGACATGTTTATCAGTGTATAATATAGTATTATTGTATATATTATACTACAGTAATCACTCTAATATCCGGACGCCCAATAACCGAACATCCCCACTAACCGAACCTTATCGTCCTGGGATCAAACATTCCCAAAATGGTCCGAAAATCCAAAAAAATTGGAAAAAAACCCGATTTTTTGCCGTCCGTAATTTGAACTTGCCGCGCGCGCCGCGTGAGAGCATTGTTTTGGTTCGTCATTCCTCCGACGTCCGATAGAGCGCCGCTGCATCCTCCCCACTTCCCGCCTGTCTCTCACCGCGACTGGACCTGCGCTCTTCGTAATGGCTGCCCACGTGCTCGCTTTTGTGGTGGTGCCGTACTTGCTGCAAGGCCTCCTGCTGCTCTCTGCCCTACTCTTAGTGTGTGTGATGATGGCCCCGCCTCCTGAGAAAAGGAAAGAGAGTGGTGTTGACTCTGGAGAAGAAACGGGAGATATTGGAGAAGGTTGATGCGGGTTGGTCTTCTCTCGCATTCTCCGCGAGTTCAACCTGGCCCGGTCGACTTTGTTTGATATCAAGCGTTCCCGAGACAAGCTCATGCAGTACACGGCTGACTTCTCGTCGAGAAGCAAACGCAACGTGGAGAGGAAGGTTATGTTTACTCCCAAGTAGAGATGCAGAGATCGACACCGCTCCAACGTTGGATTTGCAGAGATCGACCGCCTGGGAACACCAGATGCTGTTGGCATCCCTACGTGTCAAGTGGGTTGGTGGAGGATTATAGTAGCCGCAGCGAGAAATGAACGCTGTGGTGGGGCAGCCGGTCATCCGGGGATTCCCCCACTGTAGCCATATCCACTTGTCACCGACCATAGAGGTAGGATGTCACCGACCATCGGCCACCGCTGCAGCCCCGCTCCATGATCCTTACCCTGTGTCTCTGGCTTTCTCTTTCTCTCTCGGTTTCTATATAAACTGCTGTATTTCCGAAACTAATTATGAAATTATTATGACTTTTGTTCCACACCACCACTGAGGTAAAAATCAAGGAGAGTTTTCTGTATAAAGGTTTCCCCCCCCCTTGTCTGAGGGCAGGTCAGTTCTGGCGAGTGTATAATTATAGGTCAGGCGGAGGTATCGGCAAGGCCGCACTCCCCGCTCATATGCCACATTTAGGAGGGGGAAAGACTAAGAAAAGAAATTTAACGCTAACTAACCTTCTTTGTTTTATTGCTTTGAAACTTAAAAAAACTTGGGAAAAGTTAATGTGCAACACTTAAATTTAATGGAACATTATTTGGACTAAAGTGAACACTGTATCAGGAAAAGAACGGACTTCTGTGTGTTAGGACTAGAGAAAGTTCAGTGCAAGACTTCAGGAAGAGTGTAGTGCAAGTGTCTTTAGGAAATGTTCGTTACTGTCAGAGTCCGAGAGGAGGCGATACGGTATTCATCGAGGTCCTCGAGACTTGCTGTAAGTACAAAATGTTTCATGTTGTACTATTTTCCATACTATATTTACTCGAGAATGTTTCATATTGTATGTTTTTTTCCCATACTACTCCAAGCACCACTGTGAGTGTCATACTGTACTTCTAGAGTTCCATACTAAACTTACCTGGAACATGCATGCTAGTAGGAATGGGTTTTTCAGAGTTCGGTTAGGTCCGTAAGGTTAGGTCTGGTTAGAGTCCTAATATACCAGAATGTTTATTAATGTATGAATATTACTTCTACCACCCTATTGCATTTATCCAGTCATTTATATGCCTTATTGGTGTGATTTGGGTGTTAAATGGAGTGCTATGTATGTGACCCCCGTTGTACCTAGGTGTTTCCTTACTCCGTAAATACAAGTCCTTTGACGCGGCCCAATATCCGGACTAACGCCTGATATCCGAACCACGATGCCCAGCACAGGGGGATAGCTTCTGAGTGATTCACCTATGTTGCTACAGTGGGGGAATCCCAGGTCATCCCGGCTGCCCCACCACAGCGTTCATTTCTTGCTGCGGCTACTATAGTGCCCCTCCCTGTAAAACAATTAACTCTAAGCCCTTGGCCACCCCATTTGGGATACATGGCGTCTGGCAATGAATGAATGAATGAACATTTTTGTTGATGATTAAGCTTAAGAGACATATTAGAGTACGGCATCTTTGTAAAAGAAAGCCTTGAGTAGAATGTTGAAAGGCAGTAATATTAAATTTGTTATCAGCTCTATTCCCTGCATATGACAGTACCATCTTATCTTTCTAAATTTGTTGGTATTCTTTTCTGTCATACAGTCAAGTCAAGTTGCCTAATCCACGGCAATTAGAGACTGGTACCTACCCGCTGATTACAAATTCCGCAGTTTACAAAGTTAAGAACCAGTGGGAAAAAAGGATATTTAGTGTGGACCCTCGTGGAACCCCCCTACAGCACCCTACCTACACCTAACTACCCAACAGCAAACACAACCAGACAATCTTAGAAATATTCAGTGCATGTATTTAATAGAAATAAACAATAATTAAGTGGAAATAATAATTAAGGGGCCTCACCTGACTCCAACAAATGAAAATGCTTAAGTGGATGGGGTGGGTAGGGGCCAAGTCTAGAACTCGCGGGGGAACACATGTAGGTGGTGGTTGGTGGGACTGGAGGTAAACAAAACATGGTGGCTGTAGTGTGCACACTTGCCACCAGGGCCGGGCTATGATTGGCTGCTGGGTCTAGTTTGTCTGTGATTGGCTAGCAGCTGCAGAACACATCATGGGTGCCCGGACATTATAAATCTCCTCGGAAATGAGCCACTTTGGAACTTAGGAACTGCGTTTTTTGAGTTTTTTTCTTGGAATAAAAAAAATACTGACTTAGTTGGGCAAAGTACCACGGCTCACAAATACGCGGCTGACAGGTATGCGAATTAGGCGACTTGACTGTACTTATCCATCAGCTTCATATTTCTCTGACCTGGTATGACATGACAGTGCGTGATTCATGCTTTGATTTCATCTTTACTCCTGTAATTTACTGAGTTAAGAAATTGTAAAGTGACAGAAAAAGCAGGTATTTCTGTGGATAAAAGTGACTCAGCTCCATCAGTACAGTGAATATATATTTTTGTAGGTGCTGTCAGACAGTTTGATTTAGCATAGGAGGGACCTACCTGTAATTTAGTGATGAGGTTAAAAGTGTCCATATTGATTTCAGTTTATTGAGTACAGTAGTGTCTCATTTATTTTTGCTTAAACCATATGAACATTGTATCAAAATACAGTACTGTATTACCAATTCTCACCACTCTAATTCTCACTAAAAGATGGGGTGGAGTAGGCTGCAGAAACTAATAGAAAGCAGAAAAGTGGGAGAAATATGAAATAGTATGCCCATTGAAGTTGGCCACACAATCTTTCATACATAAAAATTCACAAATCTAAGCTCCACCTCGCAGTATTATGTTATGCAAGTTTATCTCCATAAATTTGAAGGCACTGTACTTCAAAACGTATTAGGACTGAAGCTGACTAAATTTGCTTAATTATACCTTACATGAATACCAGGACAATATAAATTTTCCAGGTCACAGTAACCTACATACAAAGCAGATTAGAGCCACAGTGGGTAAAAATGCTGACACATAATGATAAGTTTACACAGCAGCAATCTCACACATGCTACCTTTTTATCATAGTTTTTCTTGTATAAATTAGAGGATGACAGCACTACATTCATGGGTAACATCAACCTACATACAGAGCAGAATAGAGGGTGGAGGACAGGAGTATAGAGTCGACGGGGGCTGGTTTCTAATGCATACCAAGTAGTAATAGTAGAAGTAACAGTAGTACTGTAGTAGTAGTAGTAGTTTTAGTTTATTAGTGAGAAGCCAGGTTAAGGTGATGATGACAGAGTTTTAAACAGCAGCCTGTGACACATACAAGTTATGTTGTGAGCAGCGGGAAGTAGGGTAATGACAACAGCGACGATATTCTAATAGGAAAATGTGGTACCGGTATATAGCCTAATGTTGTGAGTTGCAGGAAATAGGGTAGCAATGATGATACTGTACATAGAACATGTGGCATATACAGTACTACTGTGAGCATTGAGAAATACAATAACAATGATACTTTATGAGTTACTTATGGCATATAGTGTTGTTAGTGGCATGAGACTGAAGGGTGGGGAAGTGTGGGGCTGGGAAACTTGCCAAGCTTGCCGGTGACAGAAACATCATTAGGGTAGTGCAGTTTTCTTAGAGGTAATTGTGCCAGCCAGCTACACGCCTCACTTTTAGGTACCTATTGACATTTAGTATCATGTGCTTTAGGTATTTTAACGACTACAGTGTTCCCTCATATACTTTATTTTTGTTACTTCATCATCATTATTACCATCCAGACCTCCTTTCCTTGCCCTAGGATTGGGTGGGGTGGATTCAGAGGGATAGAAAAAAGCTTGATAGAATGAGATATTGTCCAGAGTTGCCAAACTGAATGGACCACACTCCCATTCACTCACCATTCAAGCCCCCACAATCCACCAGACAGAATTATTCACCTCAGGTTAGACTTTGCAAACTGGATGTGTTTGATACAGCTTTCATGAACTACTTCAATATGTGGGGGACTTCCTAAGGTGAGCAATATCATGTGGTTCCATCAAGAATATAGTAAAGACGATGTCACCTAGAGTCACATGGTTAGGGTGGTGGGTTTTCTCCGAGGTACTTGCGCCAGCCAGTTACATGTCTCACGTTTAGAATCATGTTGGCACATATACTATCATGTGTTGTACCTATCTTGTCACTTGAATCAGGTGATGTATTTTATAGTTTTTCATGTTAAATTGCCTCATGTTTGCATTGAAATTAATATCCACATTTAGATATTTGTTCACACTTTTAGTATCATGTGATGTACCCAGTAGCTACATAAACTCATTCTCTCTCTCTTTCTCTCTCTCTCATCTTTTGGTGTGAAAAGAGGTTTGAATGATGATGAGTTTTGCTACTGCTGTGTTCAAGTTGTGTGCCTTATCATATATCCTTTGCCCCAGAGGCCCCTTCACAGAACCTCATCCCTTGGTTTCCTTGGTCAAATTGTGGGAGCTCTCATGTCTTTTCAGATTTGTGCAGTGCTTCAGCCATTTACTCTCACATATTCTTTCCATGTGTCCAGATTATTGTAATAGTGTTTGGCACCTCAGTGTATCAGTCTCATTTGGTTGTAAACTCAGTAGACTGCAGGTTGGCTGTCCTTCTCCTGCAGTCCACCAACCTCTTTTGGGGGGATCAGGATGCAGGAGAGGGTTGTTTGTATAACTGGGCAATGCAGCTGCCTGGTTATATTAGTGCCACAGCAGGAAGGCATCTATTTCCATTGCTATCACCTTGCTAATACGTTACTGTAAATACAGTTACCGAGTGTCATCATAATTCTGCAGACAGTGTTCTTTCTTTCATTGTACCATCACTTTTACCTCCCATCTCTCTCACTCCAGTAGGCAGCACCTGTACATGTATTAGAGTGCTTATAGAGAGTGTTTGATAGATGCACAGAGTTTGTGAGGTGCATTGTTATTGGTTGAAGTGTGGATATACCAGTAGTGATTTATGGAATGCAGAAAGTTTGTGGAAGTTGTGTGTGAGGTGCATATGGTGTGTGTAAGAATGTATTGTTATCCATGTGGTGTATATTGTGGTATTGCCTATAGCTTTTTTGGTAGGAAGTAAATGACATTGAATGGCTGACCATGGCTGAAAAGCCTGAACAAAAATAGTCACTTGTATTGTCATGACAGCTTTCACAAATTTTCAGTTCATGAACATTTCTTAGTACAGTACCTGGACTACACAAATGTTGAGAACTGTCTTGATATTTGTCTTTCAAAAGTTGTTTTCCATTCCCAGCTATTATATGAATAACTATTGAATGAAGCTAGAACAGCAGGACTTTGATGGGAGAAGATGAGAAGTGTTGGGGTGGCAGGAGAGGCAGTGGAAGGGAAAGAATCGGGTTAAAGGCCTTCATTTCGTAGACATTCATACTGTGTCTGGGGATGAGACAACAGTTGAACACCGTGTGTGACTTTCCTGTTTTCTGTAGAGAGCATCCACTCACTGTCAGTAAGGGAAACAACTCCCAAAATAACTTAAAAGCCTTTGTGACTCTGCACCACCTCTGCAGTAAATTGTGTCACGCAGGTTCCATGACTCATTGACACTTCAGAGCCACGTTCCTGACCACGTATATATATATGGACCCAAACACAGAGAGAGAGACTGTGTAGTTGATAGTCATTCATGTGGATATTCAAGGTGACTTAATTAAAGGAAGTGCCAAGGTAATACTGACAGATAGATGAGGAAGTAGACCCATACACAGATTACACAGACTATTGGGCATGTGAACTGGCAAGGTTGTGTAATGACAGACGGGGAAGTAGACTGACAGATATAGAAACTGGTAGGTAAGGGATGAACTGCCAAGGTCGTAGTGACAGATAGATGAGGACGTAGACGCAGATATCACACAGAGAAATGAGTACCGTACATTAACTGTCAGGGTTGTGTCAGTGTGTAATGACGGATGGGGAAGTAAACAGACATAGAAGAACGAGTAACATGAGATGGATATAGTAACTGATAAATGGATATAGAGAGAAATAACAATGATAAAGAAATACTATACTCATTTCACCTTAACTTGAACGAAATTTGTCCTTTTCCATTTTATTTCTCATAGCTCACTGGCAGAAAAATATAATACACTGAACTTTATTGTACATCCTTTACATAGCACTTCTTCTTGACTAGCATCATTATCTAACATTGATCCATTCTTACATCTGAGCATTCAATATGGATAGATGTCAGTTTAAGGCCAGGTTAGAGTGAAAAGAGTATATTAAGTACGGGAATGAAATGCCAAGGTTGTTTGCTGATTGGCGAATGGATATAGAGGGATTAGTATGATTGGCACTAAGAGATTGATGCACACACACACACACACACACACACACACACACACACACACACACACACACACACACACACACACACACACACACACACACACACACACACACACACACACACACACATTTATGAGAGCACGCACATAACACACGCATTTATGAGAGCGCACACACACACACACACACACACACACACACACACACACACACACACACACACACACACACACACAGCATTATGGTAGTAGAAATTGAGATAAGTAGGTAGAAAGGAAAAATTAGAGATATAAGTACTGTAGGTAGGTCAGTAGGAGAGAGAGAGAGAGAGAGAGAGAGAGAGAGAGAGAGAGAGCTTTAGTTGTTTTGAATGACGTGTAGTGATACAGTACATGGGTAGTATTGTTCTGTCCAGTCCTCACAGTTGTAATGATAGTACTGTACTGTAATGATAATAGTTTTGCAAAGAGGGGAATAAAGTAATAGTAATTGTGTGTGTGTGTGTGTGTGTGTGTGTGTGTGTGTGTGTGTGTGTGTGTGTGTAAAAGGAAGGAACCCAAGGCTGATAGTCTGCAAAACTTAAATTCTTCCCGTTTATTTCAAGTAGTAGTAGTAATAGCGGCAGCAGTAGTAGTAGTAGTTGTAGTAGTAGTAGTTGTAGTAGTAGTAGTAGTAGTAGTAGTGGTGGTGGTGGTGGTAGTAATGATAATAAGAATAAAAGACTAATTCTTCGCAAAACATGGCAGGAAGTTGTTTGTGATCATAATTTACATGAAAAAGGAATGGACCTGGTTTCCTGTGTGTGTGTTTGTGTGTGTGTGTGTGTGTGTGTGTGTGTGTGTGTGTGTGTGTGTGTTTCCTCTGTATGATTCTCTCTCTCTCTCTCTCTCTCTCTCCAGTTTGGCATGGGGAGAACTCTATGTTGCGTCTTCTCGCCATCTCATTAATTTTCCCTGACACTTCTGACGTAGAGAGAGAGAGAGAGAGAGAGCGCACACACACACACACACACACACACACACACACACACACACACACACACACTGTATCCGTCTGCCTGTCAGTCTTAATTTCTGTCTCCGATATATTTGCAATGTATTTAATCTCATCGATATGGTTTCTATATGGAGAGGATGGAGAATGAGAGACTGACAAGAAGAGTGTACGTAAGTGAGGAGGAGGGGGAGACCAAGGATGATGTGGAGGGATGGAGTAGAGAGATAGGCAGGTGTGAGTTGGAGGAAGGGCAGCTTAATGCTAGAGGACAGGGTGACGTGGAGGCGATTTGTTTGTGGCCACCTCCTACGGGATTAAAGCTCCTGAGTATGGATAGATAGATAAATAGATATAGGTGGATTAATAGTTTTTTTTTTATAATATCCACAACTATAGTACTTTCATCTTAACTTGGCCCAGATTTTCGTCTTTTTGCAGCTAATTTCCTGTACCTCTGACATAAAAGACTAATACGGCATCACATCATTCCCTAGCACTTCTTCGTGACTAGCACCATATTCTAGGGTTAATCTCTTGCTACATCGCGGAATTTAAATAGAGATGGCAGTTTTACGCCTCGTGAAAGTGAACAGAGTATAGTAGAGGAAATGATTTAACTTTTCGTTTAAAAAAAAAAATCACCCGAAACTGAATCTGCGTGACAATAATAAAAATATAAAGTTACAGACGTCACCGGAGAGAGAGAGAGAGAGAGAGAGAGAGAGAGAGAGAGAGAGAGAGAGAGAGAGAGAGAGAGAGAGAGAGAGAGAAAGAAAGAGAGAGAGAGAGAGAGAGAGTGGTGCTTTTCGCGTTAGCTTGTCTTGGAAGTATTCAGTTCAGACAAGGTATCCCAAATTATCTTCCTGTGTTCCGAGAGAGAGAGAGAGAGAGAGAGAGAGAGAGAGGATGTTTCGCGTTAGCACGTCCTAGAAATATTCAGTTCAGTGTATCCCAAATTTTGTTTCTGAGAGAGAGAGAGAGAGAGAGAGAGAGAGAGAGAGAGAGAGAGAATGGCGTATGGAGTTAATATCTATCCTGAAGTATTTAGACGTTGCAGGCTGAATAAACTCTTTGTTGAGAGAGAGAGAGAGAGAGAGAGAGAGAGAGAGAGAGAGAGAGAGAGAGAGAGGTAAGGTACACGAAAGAAATGGGAAAGATATGGAAGAAAAGGTAGAGATAATCGAATTACAAAAAATGTGTGTGTGTGTGTGTGTGTGTGTGTGTGTGTGTGTGAGAGAGAGAGAGAGAGGGGGGGGTAAGGTATACGAAAGAAATGGGAAAGATATGGGAGAAAAGGTAGAGGTATTCGAATTACAAAACGTGTGTGTGTGTGTGTGTGAGAGAGAGAGAGAGAGAGAGAGAGAGAGAGAGAAGCACTTCTTGCGTGCTGCGGAGAGAGTAGGTTGGCTCAATGAAAATTATTTGATTATTGATAGAATTAAGTCGTAGTTACCTAAGTCCTCCCCCCCTCTCTCTCTCTCTCTCTTTCGTAGTTAGCGTGTTATATCCCATGAAGGAGAGAGAGAGAGAGAGAGAGAGAGCTTGTTCCGGTCTTGGCAAACTATCACACAACCCACCTAAGGCTTTCTTTACCGGGGAGAGAGAGAGAGAGAGAGAGAGAGAGAGAGAGAGAAAATCTAGGACGCAGACACAGCATCTTTCCTTATTACTAATCCACCTACATTTGGGAGCATGAGGGCAAAGATGAAAATTTGCGCTTGTCACCCCTAAAATGGAAGTTGATAGAAAATGAGGTTGTCGCCGTCCTCTTTTGCGTTATCATGACTGCCACCCCCTCCTCCTCCTCCTCCTGCTCCTCCTCCTCCTCCTCATCATCATCATCTTAATCATCATCATCATCATGAGTAGGGTTGGTTCTGAAATATGGAAATTGACACAACGTAGGTTTGATTTAATAATAATGATAATAACGGCAGTAGTAGTAGTAGTAGTAGTTTTGGTTGTAGCAGTAGTAGTAGCAGCAGCAGTAGTAGTAGTAGTAGTAGTTGTTGTTGTTGTTGTAGTAGTAGCCGCCTGCCCTGACTCCTCTTCAATAAAATGCGAGGAATTAAACCAGTGATTGCTTCCACAACTCTTTCACATACATAACAGAAACACCGCGTAATCCTCAGTACATTACACATTAATAAAATAGGAAAAAAAAAAGATGATACGCTAATTGCTTCAAGTCACCATCCTCCCACTCCCTTGTAGACCGAATTCTTTTTTAGATGTTCAGATATGGTACACTTAGTCTCGTTTATTATTATTATTATTATTATTATTATTATTTTGTGCAAGTGTGTCGCCCCAGATTTTTCCACTCTTTTCTGAATGTGGGAAAGTAGGTTAGGATGATGATGGTGATGATGATGATGATGATGATAACGACGGCAGTGGTGGTGGTGATGATTGATAATGATGATGAGGATTGATGATGTTGATACTGGTGATGATGATGATGAGGATTGATGATGATTGGAGGAATGTAGAATGAGATGAAAGTCACCGCCAAGCCAGTTTGTGTTTCATGAAGATTATTTACAAATGGAAAGAGTGTTTACGTGAAAGAAGAATGCGAATGTTTACCAGTGGAGAGAATGGGAATGTTTATAGGAGTGGGGAGAATGTTTATCCTGTGCTTGTTGCCCCTTCATTGGTGCTGTACAAGGACGCCTTCACATGGTGGCACCGATATGACGGGACGGTGGAGCTGCCCCATCATGCATACGTCCCTTAGTTCCCTCCCTATTCCCCGAAAGGAGATTGGTGGGGAATAGAACAGCTTCATTTAGCAGTCCATAGGAGCGCATATAGATGAGTCTCATTATCGTATCGTTTATAAAGGCTCCATCATTCTTGCATGCGTCGGTCTTGGTCACCTAATGGCGGCTCCCCACGCTGTACGATCTCTGGCAGCCTCCCTATTCAATCTCTTATCCCTGAGGTCACACTCTACGACCTAGTCCCAGGTCTTTTCGGTGTGCCTCTCACAGCCCCACCCCCATGGTTCACACTTTATCACTTTCCGCGCCCCGTTGTCATCCTCCATCCTCTCCACATGCCGAAACCATCTCAATCTGCCTCTCCTCATCACAGCACCAATACACTCCAGTCCCATCCTTCCTCCTCTCAACTCCTCTCGTCTTAACACCTTTACATACTGTTTTAAATACGTTACTTTTTTTTTTTTTTTTTAAATCTCATTTGCTAGTGTATCAGCAGTAAAAATCCCTTGGTATTATCTAGATTAGCTTTCCCAGTGAGACATGGAGTCACCTTCAATGGGTTTATTCGTGACTTTGTTTTGTACGTGGGTCTTTCTGTGAATTGGCGGGAAATCCCCTTTTTTTTTTTCTCTCTCTCTCTCTCTCTCTTTCGTTCTCATCCTTCTTCCTCCTCTCTTTCCCATTAACCCCTTCCTCCCTCCCTCTCTCTCTCTCTCTCTCTCTCTCTCTCTCTCTTTCTCTCTCTCTCTCTCTCTCTCTCTCTCTCTCTCTCTCTCTCTCTCCATCTCATCCTTCTTCTTCCTGTCTTTCCCATTAACCCCTCCCTCCCTCCCTCCCCCTCTCTCTCTCTCTCTCTCTCTCCCTCTCTTCCCCTCCCTCCCCACTAACACAAAATCTTATCATAGTGCGTTTCTAAGCTTTAACACGTTATAGATATGATACTACAAAATTTGTGACGTAACATTTTTGGATACGAGAAGATAATTTTTTTTTTCGTGATCAAAGGCGTTGCAAAAAGATATAATTACATTTTAAAAACCTCTTTTGGATCTTGTTCACGGTTTTGTTTTGTAGAGCCCAGTCGAGCGCTCACACACACACACACACACACACACACACACACACACACACACACACACACACACACACACACACACACACACACACACACACACACACACACACACACACACACACACCGGGCGTACTGTCAGGGTCATGTTAAATAGCTTGTGGTCAGTAATGGGCAAGTGCCAGGACAACACCACCAGCATTAACAAAGACAAGAAAATAAAATGTCGGGTAACATAAATTATTTGTGAAAAACACTGCCAAATTTTTCCCTCCCGAAGAAAGTTAACAAAATCATCATCATCATCATCTTCTTCGTCTTCATCATCATAATCTTCGTCATCTTCTTCTTCCTCTTCATCATCATCATCATGAAGAGAAGAGAGAAACCTGTACTTTACACAGGAAAAATCATCCAATATACTGTATTACCGTTATGCTGGGAAGCGAACCCGGGACTCTCAGGTGAGAGCCAAGCAGCATACCACTACACTACGACCTGGTAGAAGTTATTTCACATTGTCACAGTCTTGTAACCAATGTCCCTCCGCCCCCACTGTGGGCATGAAGAGGATGAGTTAACCCCCTGGCACTCGGGCAAGTAGATGCTTTTAATCTGTCCCAAGCACTTACGGCAAGTCAGAATGCCCACAGTGGGGGCGGAGAGACATTGGTTACAAGATTGTGACAGTGGAAGATAACTTTTACCTGGTCGTGGTGTAGTGGTAGCCTATGCTGCCTGGTTCTCACCTGAAAGTCCCGGGTTCGATTCCCGGCATAGTGCATGGATGGATCATCATCATCATCTTCTCTTACATCTTTTTCTTCTTTGAGACGCTATTTCCAGCTAATGCATAAGATGGTAGGGATCCAGATATAAGAACATAAAAACTCAAAAGTCGAAGAACTGTTATCATGGTTCACAGTAAAATCAACCAAACATTCATTCTCTCATTCAGGCTTGCGATATTCTTGGTTCCATCCCACAGATCAAAAGATCCACACAAAAATGCTCTTGACAATGCCTGTGAAATACGTAGAAGACATTTCGTTGACCGCCAAGTTTAAAATTGCTGCCTTTGTTTTGAATTTTTACGCATGGTTCGTTGGTGTTTTGAGTGAACCGAACACATGATAAAAATAAATGGTAGTAGTAGTAGTAGTAGTAGTAATAGTTGTAGTTGTAGTAGTGGTAATAGCAGTAGTAGTAGAAGTAGTAGTGGTGGTAATTGTAGTAGTGGTAATAGTAGTAGTAGTAGTAGTAGTGGTGGTAATTGTAGTAGTGGTAATAGCAGTAGTAGTAGTAGTAGTAGTAGTGGTGGTGGTGGTAGTGGTGGTGTAGTAATGTAGTAGTAGTAGTAATAGTTGTAGTTGTAGTAGTGGTAATAGCAGTAGTAGTAGAAGTAGTAGTGGTGGTAATTGTAGTAGTGGTAATAGTAGTAGTAGTAGTAGTAGTGGTGGTAATTGTAGTAGTGGTAATAGCAGTAGTAGTAGTAGTAGTAGTAGTAGTGGTGGTGGTGGTAGTGGTGGTGTAGTAATGTAGTAGTAGTAGTAGTAGTAGTAATAGTTGCATTCCTAATCTCGTTTGGAAGTGAACCCGGTGGACTGCAGGCCGAAGTTGCCCGTGTCCGGTAGTCCACCATCCTCCTTTTGGGGATTAGGGAAGGGACGAAGCGGAATTTAGTGACACCTTTTTATCTTAGTATTGCTATCTCCAGCCGTATTATTATTATTATTATTATTAATTATTATATCCATTTATTTATCCTTAGCCAGACCATAATCCCGTAAGGGGTGGCCGTTTGTCTTTGAGTTAGTTGATTTACGAGGAGGGACACTAACCCTCCGTCAACCTACTTGTTGGCACGTTGGGAACACGTATGGGTTGTTCATATGGTTACCACTCAGCGTTGTAAGTGGTTTCGTGGCTTACGAGAAACCATTAGGGTTGTCACTCAGTGTACAACCACCAGAAAAGGAAAGAAGACTAATAAAAAGTGACAGGAAAGGTGGGAGAAACAGGAAGAGAGGAGGGCAGGCGCAGAAAATGAATGATAACGGTGAAGGAGGAAGCAACACTACAACAAGTGGATGATGATCGCCACCACCTAACACACATTGTTATTGTTACTATTATTATTATTATTATTAATTATGGAGAATTCGAACTTCAGGGGTTACAGTAGATACAGCTTACGTTAACCTCTGTGTGAATAAAAGCGTGTGAAGACGACTAAAATAAGAGAGAGAGAGAGACTTTATAGTGAGAAAGTTACACAATTGGCATTTACGAGTCTTTACGCACTTACCGCAAACTCACTTTTTTTTTTTCACCTTTTCGTTTTATTTCGTTTATTTTCAGTGTTTACGGAACTAGAGCAAAATAATAGGTCATGGGGCTTCCTTAGTGGTGTGGGGGGAATGGTAGTGGTTGGGTGTATTTCCGAGTATGTGTATTTATCTATTGGGTGTATTTCTGTGTATCTATGTTTATCTATTGGTGTTTTTCTGTGTATATTTACCTATTGTTGGTGTTTTTCTATGTATTTACTTATTGGGTGTATTTCTGTGTATCTATATTTATCTGTTGTTGGTGTTTTTCTGTGTATGTTTATTTACATATCGTTGGTGTTTTTCTGTGTATCTGTATATTTATTTTTTCATGTTGGGTGTTTTTCTGTGTCCGTGTCTTTACCTATTGCTGGTGTTTTTCTGTGTATCTGTGTATTTATCTCGGGTGTATTTCTGTATTTCTGTATTTATTGGGTGTATTTCTGTGTATCTGTATTTGTCTCGGGTGTATTTGTGTCTGTATTTATTGGGTGTATTTCTGTGTATGTGTATTTATCTCGGGTGTATTTCTGTGTACCTATATTGTATCTAGTTATCTGTTGGGTGTCTCTGGGTATCCATAAATTTATCTGTCTAGCTATCTATATACAGACAATGATACAGATAGTCAGATTGATTGAACGATAGATAGATAGATAGGTAATAGATACAGGAGATTTAGGCTACTTACTTTTATACGTGGATATTATTATTATTATTATTATTAGTAGTAGTAGTAGTAGTATTGGTGGTGGCGGTAGTAGCAGTGGTAGTAGTACCGATACTACTAGTACTACTACTACTACTTCCCGAATATACTGTGAGAGAGAGAGAGAGAGAGAGAGAGAGAGGTTGCAACCCCATTGCAGTGTGTATTTCTGAGATGACCAACACGATATTCCCACAGAGTAAATGTTGACGATCCCTAACTGGCAGGGGAGGATTCGTAGCTCCTCTTTCTTAGCGATTTTGTCTGCGTATTACACCTGAACATTCGTTTTCTATGATATTTATGATGTTTTAATATCGATATACATTGCAGCTTAAGTGAAGATATTGAGATGCGCAGAGTAAGTCACTAACGATGAGATGTTGCGAATTCTCCAGAGCAGGGTATAATACGATCGCCGTACTGGTCGATGGTATTATTATTATTATTTTATTATTATTACGAGTATTTCCAGAGTTTTAATCAGCTTAGGAACGACCACTTGTAATTCCTCCTCCTCTTCCTCCTCCTCCTCCTCCTCCTCCTCCTCTTCTGTTTCTTCATATACTTATGGCCCCAAGTTCATCAGAAACGTGAACCCAGTAGACTGCAGGCTGAAGTTGCCCTTATGCATTCCACCAACCCTTTATTGGGGGGATAGGGAGGGAGTTTAGGGACGTTTGTATAACCAGGCAGTATAGCCATCAGGATATATCAGTGCCATCACGTGAAGGAGGCGCCCTCTTACGGCATTGTGATTTTGCGGATTGCCGATTTAGATTTCACGGATTAAATTTTTCGAAATGTTTATATTTTAAAACTGGAACTCACAAGCAAGCCCACTTCCTGTTTAATCCTAACGTAACGAACCCAATGCCTCCCCGGTTTGACATTATTTTCGAATAATTGAATCCGCGAAATCTAAATCTGGCAGTCCGTAACATCAGAATGTCAGCGCTGTTAACATATTCATGGGATTACTTTTAGATATGCTATTTTGGCCTCCCTTACACCTCAGCCTATCTGTGTTGAGGTGAGGGAAGCCTCTTAAACTAGTTGAGGCTAAATATTCTCTCTCTCTCTCTCTCTCTCTCTCTCTCTCTCACACACACACACACACACACGCACACGCACGCACGCACGCGCGCACGCACGCGCACGCACACACGCACAAACACACACACACCCCTGGCTTGACACGTGACACAGGCACTGGCACGTTTCCCTGTCAGGAGAGTGAGAGAGAGGAGGAGGGGGAAAGATGGTTGTGGGTGTGGCAGAGGTCATATGGTAAAGCAAGAGAGAGAGAGAGAGAGAGGGGAGAGGGTAATGGGAAAGAGAGTGGAGGAGAAAGGAAGGATGAGATGAAATCAGAGGAAGAATGGAAGGAGGGAGGGAAGGTATGAGAGAGAGAGGGGGGGGGAGGTTATATGGTAATGCAAGAGAGAGAGGAGAGGGGAGGGGTAATGGGAAAGAGAGTGGAGGAGAAAGGAAGGATGAGATGAAAGCAGAGGAAGAATGGAAGGAGGGAGGGAAGGTATGAGAGAGAGAGAGAGAGGGGGGGGAGGTAATGGGAAAGAGAGTGGAGAAGGAAGGAAGGATGAGATGGAAACAAAGGAAGAATGGAAGGAGGGAGGGAAGGTATGGAGAAAGAGGAGGAGGAAGAGAGAGGGAGATGGGAAAGAGAGAGGGGGAGGAAGGAAGGATGAAATGGAAACAATGGAAGAATGAAAGAAGGAAGGAAAGGGATAGAAAAAGAGGAGGGCGAGAGAGAGAGAGAGAGGTGCCAACTAAATTAAGACACCTTTTTACATCCCTCGCTCACTCCCTTCCTCCTGCCACACACTCCCTCGTATTTCTCTCTCTGCCTGTGTCTCAACATTTTACACACTCCACATTTGTATCCCTCAGTTGTCTCATATTCACGTTCTTCTTTTTTCCTTAGTTTATATCTTGCTGCTTTCACTTATGTACCATTGTGCGGTGGGTCTTTTATTTATATTTTGTTACCTTCACTTATATACATACCGGTACCGGTGGTGCGTGTGTAAAAAAAAGATGTTGGATATCTGAGGGTGATATGGGAAAGTTGCAGATTGATCTTGCCGCCAACCCCATCTGACCCCAAGCCATTCCTGGTTAGATTAGAATAGGTTTTGGTTAGGTCAGATTAAGTTAAATTATATTAAGGTAGGTTAGGTATTGTTTTGTTTGGTTACGTTACGTTAGGTTTGTTTGGGTTAGGTTACAAAGGATGAAATGATGAGGGATGGATGAGTTGCCATTTTCCCTCAGTTTGCAGTGCCAGTTATATGGAAAAAATTGCTGTATTTCGAAGCATATCTTTGGTTTATGATGAGGATAGCCTGTACACTAGGTTTAGGAACATGATTTCTTTAGCTGGAGGGGTCTCCTAATCTGGGTAAAATAAGAATGCAGTTTAAAATGCTAAGTTGTCCATTGTGTGTGAAATTTTTATTAACTGTATTTACCTAATCCTATTCCTTCCAGGGGTTTGTCTCTCCTCTAGTATTGTACATCAGACTGGTGGTAGCTGTAATATTATCATACAAGCATCCATTGCCTTGGAAAGTCTTCATCTCTGTAGTATGATGGCATCTTTTTATTGTCCATCATGGAGTTGCTGGAGTGCTGTATAATGTGGTTTAGATTAAGGTGCACTGGTTGAAAGATGAGAACCGGGCTGCAGTTTAACCTGTTGAGTCCAGGGGTGGATCTTTCTGTGTATTATTGACATTTCCTTATGATTTTATTATTGGAATAAATTTCTTGAACTGCAGGAGTTATTTACAGCCTTAATAAAACTCTTCAATAAAAAAGAACCTTCCTAAGTAAAATCAGTTCTTCAGTCAGAAGTAAAAATAAGCAGGAGAGCCTTCCAGATTCAGGAAGTTATTGATGGGTAATTTGTCACAAGTCATGCAATGTTATCATTTCTCTCATGATTTTGTGTTTTGTCATACACAAATAAGGTCTGGCTTCTCACAACAGTTCTACCTTTTTCATTAACTTAAGTTCCTGTTTCTTATCTGCTTTATCTCATTTCATATTACGGAATTATTTTTATTTTATTACTGTGTATTCTTATTCCATTTTATGTATTCCATCTGTTGTAACTGAACACATCATGGGCTCACTTAATTTTACCCTGGGATATTTTGGAGGTTTGTTCTGTAATCATAGTATAAATATACACTTGCCTGCTTATTCAAACTTAAAGTAATCTTATTTGGTTGCACAGTATTCTTCAAGTCTGATCAACTCTCCTTTCTTTCAGTTCACAGCAGAATATGTCAAAGAAAATCTGTTCCGCAACACGATTGAGAAGATACGTCAACTCCGCACTCAGATGAACAAGGCAGATGAGAGCAAGAGCAAGACTAGTGGTGGTGGTAGCAATGTGAACAGGAGTAATAGCAAGACTGGTAACACTGTGACCCTGAAGAGAAGTAATAGCAAGGGAGTTTGTGAGAGGCCAACCATGGCAAGTGAGGAGAGCAAAGACCAGACTAAGTGTGGATCAGATGGAGTGAAATCAGACAAGGATGCCTCAATAACAGATTCTACATGCAGTAAAGATGATAATCCAGAGAACAAGAAGACTGAAAAGGATACACCAACAAAGAAGGCAAGCAAAGAATCTCAGAAGGACTCCGGATCAAAGAAGGAATCCCAGAATGAGAAGGAGAAGGATCAGACAAAAACTCAAACAGGCAGCTGCGTGGAAAACCTCAGCTCACACTCCTCTGAAACTTGCACCAACGACGTCCCTCTCAAGAAGGACGATACATACACGAATGTAAACCTCTTAAAACGCAATTCAGTTTCCAGAAGCTCCATAGGGGGTGGTAACAATGATACCCCCACCGTCACCCCAAGCATTGACTCGCAAGACACTGGATACATGGATTCTTTTGGAAACCTAAACTATACACGACTCTTGACTGATCAGATCTTGGCGGTGGACAGGCAGGTTGTCCAGATGTGCAAGAATCACAGCGATATGTCCGGTGAGTTATTTTTTTATTGTCATATACAGGATGGTCCATATATTGCACACCACCTTGCCACTCATCGGACAAAGTAGTCATATGCTCTTATGTTGTGGTGACAGAACATTTAGCATTATCACTGTCATCTCAGCCTTACAAAATGTTAATCAGCTATACAGTTAGTAGATGTAAGAAAGCACAGCATGAAAAACTGTACATTATGGGGAAGTAAATAATGGTGCAAGATAGATACGGTACTGGTAACACTGATTGAGCTGTCCCATCAACACACAAGAAATTGTTGACTGAGCAGCAAGGAGGGTCCAGTATGTGAACCACTGTATATATGGTGACATATATTTGTTGCTGCAAATTAAATAATGTTCTTCTTGGTACAGAGGTTGCTAAGTTGCAAGTAATTCATTGTATTACTTGAGATACATTAAAGCGCTACTGTATTTGAGTAGTAAGAGGAGGCTTGGTGTAGTCAGTGCTGAACTTTTAAGCATGAGACTAGATATCCCTTGGCATATTAGACTTTATCTGTGAGTAGTTCAGATTACCTCAGGAGTTTGGTTGAGTTAATTACTGGTAAAAAGAGTTTGGTATAATAAGGGCTTACCATAATGCTTGGTTGGTTTATGTCTCTTTTGTACAGTATAGAACATGTCTGACCAGTGTTTGGCCACATATTTATGAAGCCATGAATACTTTTAGCATACAAATAGCATAAAATTTTTCACATATATTTGTTTACTATATACTGCAACTACAGTATATATATATATATATATATATATATATATATATATATATATATATATATATATATATATATATATATAATAAGACCAGACAGACTAGTAAACCTATTACTGTGTCAACCACCAGGCACGACAGCTGTGATTGGGATATTGGAAGGTGAACTGTTGGTGATTGCCAATGTGGGTGACTCTCGAGCAGTCATGGGGGACACCCGAGGCTCTGCCATCCCTCTCTCATTTGACCATAAGCCAAACCAGGTCTGTATAGGGACAAGGGCCCTTATTTTTTAGTACTAGAATGTTCTGTTGTACTTGTGTATTTTCAAATGCAGGTATGCTTGAAATCCCACTTCAGGGGGGGAGGGGACCCTCAGAGATAACGAACTGTCGGCTTTAACAAACCTGGCTATCCCCTATTAGTCCATTATAATGAGAGCCAACTGTATTTACATGTACACACGGTGGTGAATTTATTAATACTGCCCTGGATTCACAAACACACCTAAGATCAAATCCCAGATGTACTTTGGTGTGTTTTCCCAGGAAGGACAAGGAACAGAGAATGCAAAGTCGTCCCATATCTCAGTCCTCCTGCAAAAGCAGATCTATGTTACAACAGGGAATATATTGTAAATACTTTTAAAAATCGTACGTAGGTTTGGGGTAGTCATAGCATGGAAAAGACGCTGTGTTTTATATTTCATTTTGTCAAGAGCATGGGGCTTGAATGATTGTGTGGCCCATCTTACTAAGATGTTGTTGTTTGGTTCTCCCTCTTTCGTGCTTTCTATTTACTTGTATCTGGGTCCTGCCTCACCCCATACATTGGTGGGAAAGAAGGTCAGGATGATGATGATGATGCTTGTGGTGGTGAGTGACTTATCAAGGTTTGCAGGTTGACACTTGGTCCACATTTAAAGTTGCTTGAATTGAATCTGTTTATAGCAAGACACATAAATTCTGTAATTGGTGGCCACAAGCAAATCACCTCCATATCACCCTATCCTCTGCCATCAGGCTGCTGTCTATCCAGCTCATACCCCTCCCCGTTCTCTCTCTTATACAATGTACCTCCACCCTGTACCTCATTCTCATACCTCCCATTCTCATATACTGTATATATATATATATATATATATATATATATATATATATATATATATATATATATAATATATATATATATAATATATATATATAATATATATATATATAATATATATATATATATATATATATAATATATATATATATAATATATATATATATATATATATATATATATATATATATATATATATATATATCCATTCCACCCTTCTATCTCTTCATTGGTTCTCTCTTCCCCTTTGACCCCTCCACCTTACTCTTATTTACTTCTCTAGCTAGTCACTTATTCTTCATCCTGCCACAAAGGCCAAACCATCTCAGAATATTTCTCCTAACACTTTCGGTCACATGCACATCAACACCACAGTGCTTCCTCACTTCCTCATTTGTCTATCTGTCTCTCCACATAACTTCATGTGCTCCTTAAAGATAACTCGTATCCATTGCTCTTATGACTTGTGGCTTTCCAACCATCAGTTGAAGGAGCGTCGACGAATCAAGGAGGCAGGAGGGTTCATCAACTTCACTGGAGTGTGGCGAGTGGCAGGCGTCCTGGCCACCTCCCGTGCCCTTGGGGACTACCCTCTCAAGGAACCTCGGCCGCTTGTCACTGCCGAGCCTGATGTCCTCACTTTCAGTCTCCGCGACCATAAGGTACACAAGCTAAGCCAGGTACTTGGTTGTTGGTTTGTTTATATTATTATCATCATCATCTTTCATCATCAAATCCAGTGCTGCCCCACGAGGAGTGTAGACGCCCGGGGCTAGGCAAGTTGGTGCTGACATTTAAGATGAGAGTGACCAGCCTCACTCATCCCTGAGTGGCATTACTTGAGCAATAAACCCCAGGCACTGCTTGGATATAAACCTGCACCGGTTCAATCTGATTGGAGCGCCTAAATTTCCCACTAAACCACAAGGCCTTAAAAATTATTATTATTATTATTATTTCTTTAGTGGTAGGTGGGGGCGCTCACCATCCACTCACTCAATGTATTGCTGCTCTCGGGTGTCCGCCCTTTCCTCTTTTCCATCCTTCTTTCCTTCCATCCTCTTCTGTCCTTCTATCCTTCATTCTTTCCTTGTCCTTCTGCCTACGGGTGACTTTACACTCCCTCTTCTGTCTTTCTTTCCTTCATTCTTTCCTCTTCCTTCAGCATGTGGGTGGCTCTACACTGAGTGACAAGCCAAATGATTTCCTGTGCACCAGGAAACCATATGATACATTGGGTGGTAACCATATAACCAATTTTTGGCACCTGGTGGTTTAGTGGACAATTATTGCACCCCAGTCGGATTGAACTGGTGAAGGTTTATATCCAAGGGATGGTTGGGGTGACTTGCTCATGTAATGCCACTCAGGGATGAGTGAGGTTGGTCACTCTCATCTTAAATGTCGAGACCAACTGCCTAGCCCTGGGCTCCTACGCTCCTCTCGAGGCAATGTAGGATTGGATGATGGATGGATGGATGGATGGATTATTTCTTTCATTATACAGTAGTTTTTCTTTGATATTGTCTGTTTGTTTGTCTTCCTTCCTTCCTTTCAAGTTTCTGTTATGTTATATTTTAGCACTCATCCTTGTCTCATTTCTAGGCAGTTCTCAGTTTTACTCAGTACTGTAATATGTTGCAAAATATCACAACCTTTGCTTTTGACTATGAATGTCAGTTGAGGGAAACTAACAATGCAGCTTTAGAGGTAGGAATAGAGCTTTAATAGGCAGCTTTTCTGTTATTTACTGTGGACTTAATAGTAAAAGACTACTCTACTGGTATAAAAAACTACTTATAACAAATATATACGGTAATAACTGGTGCTGGAGAGGGATGCCTTTATGCTGTAGCAGTAATATTACTGGGCAGGTTGTACGAATACCATTTTGCTGTATCCACATCCTCTGAAAAGAGTATAGTGAACTGCAGGAAAAGGGCAGCTTGAGTCTGTAGTCCAGCAGGTTCGCTTTCAGATGAGCCTGGGGGTCACAACAAAAGCAACAACGGCAATTAATGTGCAGTGTATTGATCAGTAGCATCTGTCCACAGGCCCAGTTTGTGATCCTGGCCACTGATGGTCTGTGGGATGTGGTGAGCAATGAGGAAGCAGTGGCATTCATTGCCCCAAGACTCTCACAGCGGGACCACGGTGCCTCCTGTCTTGTGAGACATGCTTATTCCCTGGGCTCCCAGGACAACATCACTGTGGCAGTTTTAACGTTAGGTCACCTGGCAGGCTAGAGAAGGGCTGGGACTTAAAACCAGGGTAAATCTAGGAGCCATACTGTCATCAATTAAGGAGGCTTCCTAGCACCTCATCATAAGTTATTTAGTTTGCCTATTATACCATACAGTACTGTTTTCTGTGTTACACATGTCATTGTAATATCAGCATATTTTGCATAGTTGACCCATGGAGTTCAGTTGACATCCTTTTTAGTGCAGAATTGTTCTCCCATGGGATTTTGTTCAGCTTAGGAAAGGCTTCTTGCACTGAAGGTGTTTATTAATGCTATATCTAACCCCTCCAGTTTAAAAAGTCTGGCCTACGCTGAGTAAAATCATCAGAATATAGCAAGAATAATACATAAAAGACATCTCCAGGCCTAAACGATTAACATACAAAGGGATAATAACAATCTTTATTCAAAAGCAAGCTGGTTAGGGAGAGGTGCCAGTGAGCCTCCATTACCAATAAAAACATGGGCCTTGAGGTGTATGTGAATTGTTCCTTATGTGCTCTGGTTAATCCATGGAATCTGGATGATGTTCATTTTAGTGTATTGTTGCTGTTACCAGATTTTTTTTTTTCAACTTAGGAAAAGCTTCTTGTATTGAAGGGGTTAATTGATATACAGTATTTAACTCCACCAGTACCAAATGTCAATACTACACTGAATCATAACTTTACAAGACATGAGTAAAAGAGATGTCCCTGTCGTAGTGCACTGTGTAAATTCTGTAAAAATCCAGGGTACTGAAGGGAATTGACTTGTCCTGGGTGGGAGGTGGATGTACTGAATGACTCCTGGTGTATATGTGTGTGCATTATGTAGCCCAGATGTGCTGTACTGAGCTTTGGGTAAATATATACCAATTAATGTTTCCTTTTTTGTCAATTCCAGGCATACTGGTAACTGGCTCTTCTGTCTCTACAATTACCTTGTAGTAAAAAATAATACCACAATTACACATTTCACTTTAACTTGGCCTAAGATTGCCATCTTTCTATCTTGAATGTCATTGTAACAATAATTTCATTTTACAAAATGATGCTAGTCATGAAGAAGTGTTGTGGAAAGGCTGTAGAGCCATAGCATTTTCTTTTTGTGCCACAGAAATATGTGAAATGAGTTGCAAAAGGATGAAAATATGGGCCAAGTGAAGATAAAGAAACTATAGTCATAATGTTATTTTTCTCCACAGTTTCATTTTGCCTCTCAGCACAGCCAATCTGTAATTTGTGTACAGTCAGGGAGATAAGTTTTACTGTTCCATTGCATTTGCTTCACAGCTGGGAGATGTCTGTCACTTTTCCCCTTGATACATGGAGATCCTTGGGCAGAGAATCATACCAAGCCTCTTTTGGTGTAGAAATACTAGCCAGCAGAGGGAATTACGATGTAGAAGTGATGGAATACTGTACTGTATTTGGCAAGCATCGTGTCGGAGAATCATCCATGGTCAGAGAAGCATACCAAACCCCTATTCCCATAGAAATACTAGCCAGCAGAGGGAAGATGGAAGTAGAAGTGATGGAATACTGTATTTGGCAAAGTATTTTTCCTCTACTATACATTTACCTCATCATCATCGTCACTTTTCTTGATAACCACACACTGATGCAAGATACCTTTGATACTTGGTTAATTTATTGTATATTTGTATGATTCTTTTCTCACATTTGTAGAAGTTTGAATTCCTTTAGTTGGTATATGTCATTTCTGTTCCTGCTGGTGTCAGACATTTTTTATTTATTTTAGGGGAGATATCATATAGTGAAAGAGTTGCTGAAGTCACTGAAGGCTTTATCTAACCTCTTCTGTTCTAAAAGTCTGTCCTGAGCTGAGTAAATCATCAGGAGGTAGCAAGAATGAAATATAAAATACATCACCACTTGCTACTGCATCATTACTACTTAACATTTTCAGTTCGATGTTGTATATTTTATTTTTTACTTGCTACCACCAAGCAGTTTTTTTCAACTTGACATACCTCTAGGAATCCAGGGGTTAATGAAAGCTATGTTTAACCCCTCCATTTCAGAAAGTCTCTCCTGAACTAAATAAATCAGTTTGTATGTGGCAGGAATGAAATTTTAAAATATGACACTGGATTTAAGAGGTTAAGACATAAAGTTGAAGAGGCTGTACAACTTAGTCATTTGGTCTGGATTCCTTTAACTGGCCAGGATGTTTATGGTATGGTTGGCTATACCCTTTTTTTTATATAAAGGCTTCTTTGACATTCAGGAGAATAAAATATATAATGTTAGCTGGAATAATATACCAGAGTTGTCCTGATTTATAAATGGTGATACTATTAACTGCATCAGGCTTGTATACTGACTAAAATGTTCATATGACTAACTCTCACCTTAATGAAAAACATCTGACATTAGCTGGAAATTGTATTTAATGATGTCAGAAACATTTGGATCTGCTGTTTATAATTTGGGATGATTTTCGTAAGTTGACTCAAAATGGCAAAATTGTGCAGCCTCTTGTTTTCTTTAACAAACCTTTGTTTTAATACATTAAGAAAGTTGTGACTGCTGTGTTGACAATACTTGATGATTTATCAGTTAGAGTTCATTATGTTGAGCTGAATACTGTACATGTAGTGTTTTTCTTTCTCACATGTATTTGTAATGTTTATTTTTTTAGTTGTCTTCCCCACTACCTTGTTCATTTGATGCAGTAAATTCACTCTTGGCCAGCCATGTATATGCAGGATCATTATTTGTCCAGGAGTTTTATTTATGTTGAAGGAATAACAAACTTGAGCATATAGGAAAAACTGGTATTCTTCCATGTATGCAGAACTGTCCTCCTTAGTCTTGTAGTCCCACATAAGACTATGTAATTGAAGAATGAAATGAACCCATCTGTGTCTCGGTGAATTTGTTTATGATGTTGATAGAAAAGAAAAAGATCTCTTATTTTGGGAGGAAAACAGAAATTGATGTCTGAATTTTGATAGAGAGGAAGAGATAGCTTACTACTGTATTTGTTAAAACTTTTGCATCACATACTTTACTGAATTATATGTGAAGCATCTGTCTTTACCTTACTAAGGTTGATGAATCACTTGTAGAAAATATTACGTTTCATCAGTGCTTGCATGCTGGAACCATTTTGTATTTTCTGTCCACCCCCATTGATTTTTCAGGCATTTTAACACCCACATTCATGGTCAGGTGTATTCAGTAGTCTTAGGTTCACTCATCTAGTACAGTTCTTGTCTTCAGGAATAAGTAGGAAAATATGTCTTAACTGTAAGATTGAATGTTAGGTAATTTTTGTTTATATATGGCTAACATATTGATGAATATGCATTATGTGAGTCTGTTCTGTGATACTGGCTATGCTTTGTGGCTTCTGTGTGTGTGTGTGTGTGTGTGTGTGTGTGTGTGTGTGTGTGTGTGTGTGTTTTTTAAGGGTCATGAATAAAAGAAATGTGGAATCTTATTTCCCGCCCATATTTAGGAAAAAAATTTAAGGATGATAATAAATGGATGATATTTGGATTACCTACTTGGTACTTTGGTATTGTTAAGGTCTGTATATACAGATGTTAGAGTTTCCCTATAAAATCATTCTGCTTAATATTTTGTAAGCTTAAGTGTGATGAATAATAGAACGTATTGCATTTTAGTTACTATTGTATATTGTACACTTGTGACTCATAGTTTCTACTTATCCTCTATGCCTAGTGCAAGGTAAAGGGAAGTTGTAGCCATAGTTTCACACTGAATGTAGAGTCCTCTGTTAAGATAGTAGTTTGAACCATCAAGAGACATCACAAGTAACATTTCATGATATGCCTGTTTACCCATACCATTCAGAAGAGCCATGAATCACCAACATTATCCTCATTTAGAGTGAAACCCTAGCCAAGATTTCCCTCCCTCTTGTGGTAGGGGTAAAGAGATGGCCAGAGAAAATGACACAAGTTTAGGTCCTACTTTAGTGTGGTTTAATCAAAGGTCATTGTTGTGGATATACTTGTTAATCAAATGCATTGTCAGAATGTATTTTTATAGAGTAAGTAACAGTGATTTGATATAGAAATGCATCATTATGTTGGAATTACTTCGGTGTGAGGTGAGCGTTAATTTATGATACTAAGACACACTGTTCACAAGCTAAACATTTATATGAGGTGATTTTGTTGGCATGGGAAAGATGTAGTGTTTTCTGTTAATGCCTGAAGTATCATGACCTCTATTTTTTTTCCTTATAGCAACTACAAAAGGGTTTTTGTGGGTCCTAAGAGAAACTCTTTAAAAGAAAGGAATTTATACTTCAATAAAATAGGATTTACTGTATTTGTACGGTGTTTCCACAGTAGCTAACCTGTTCAAGAATTGTAAGAGGTGATCTAAATGTCAGCTGGAATAACACAGGTTCACTTCACTTCCCACTGTTGCCTCTGGGCTCCATTCATAGGAGCCCTGCAACTTCATTAAAAATTAACCATGAACCATCCACTCACTCAATGTAGTGCTGCTCTCGGGTGTCTGCCCTTTCCTCTCCATCCTTCCTTCCTTCCATTCACTTCTGTCTTCTTTCCTTCATTCTTTCCTTGTCCTTCTGCGTACAGGTGACTTTACACTCCCTCTTCTGTCTTTCTTTCCTTCATTCTTTCCACTTCCTTCAGTGTGTGGGTGGCTCTACACTGAGTGACAAGCCAAATGGTTTCCTGTGCACCAGGAAACCATATACTACACTGGGTGGTAACCATATAACCAAATTTTGGCGCCTAGTGGTTTAGTGGGTAATTATTGCGCTCCAATTGGGTTGAGCCGGTGAAGGTTTATATCCAGGGGGTGGTTGGGGTTGGTTGCTCATGTAGTGCCACTCAGAGATGAGTGGGGCTGGTCACTCTCAATTTGAATGTCAGGACCAACTGCCTAGCCCCAGGCTCCTACGCTCCTCATGGGGCAATGTAGGATTGAATGATGGATGGTTGATGGATGTAGGGGCACTTCCAAAGATGTATCAGTAAGATTAAGATGTAGATACATCAAGAGCACAGATTGAATTGATGATGATGGTGATAGTGTTCTACATATCTGATGACAGTGCTTGCCAAATGGAAGAACTATACTCACCCTTGGAAATGTTGTTTATTGGCTCAACATGGACTCAGATGGAAGGTTCACATATAACTAAAGCTGTTGTATCTCCCTGATGAACAGCGTGATGCTGATATCAAGGCACAATGCTTAACCCCTTCATTCCCATGATGCATTTTTAAATTTATTTTTGCTATCTCCAGACAAACTTGTTCATCCAACCATCCATCATCTAAACCTGTGTTGCCCTATGAGGAGTGTAGGAGCCCAGGGCTAGGCAAGTTGGTCCTGACATTTAAGATGAGAGAGACTTGTTCAACCTGGGACAAACTTCTAGTAGTGAAGAGGTTAGTGGAGACTACATTCAACTCCTCCAATTCACCAGATTTCTCATAAGCATAGTAAACATGTATGAAAGTAGCAAAAATAAATTATAATTTTGGCATTGGACTTAAAGGGGTTAAAAAATGTTAACCATAGATGGGTTGCCAGCATTTTCATTCCATTTCTGAAATGGTGGATATTGGGAGTAAAAATAAACCAGTGTATGTAATTTTAGCAAAGAAGATGCCTCATTGATTTATTTATTTACTTGTACATAATGTTTGCATAAAGAATATATAACATGTATCCCTAAAGTAATATATACGAGAAAAATACAAAACTCTAACATTATGCTTTTGAATGTGAGTAAGTGTATATTGTAGATGTAGTGATGTTTGGTACGGAAGTATTTCGTTATTACATGTGTCATTGTTATATAATACTTAAATCATTGTAAGAGAAGTTAGTGCAGGCATATTGTAGTGATTGCATTAGAAATTCTCATATATTTTTCTCAAGGTAAAATGCAGGAGAGCATAAAAGTCTCATATTTTTCTGAAGGTAAATTTGGACACCCTTTGCGGGATTAGGGCGTCGGGCTATAGATAGATAGATAGAAATTTGTAGTAAAGGGTTAAGTTTATTAGGTATGATGAATTATATTGCAACCAAATTTCATATATTTATCTTATGGTAAAATGCAGGAGAGAGGTCATAGAGAAGTATTATTGATTACCTCTATATTATGCATTGTCCATCGGTTTATATTCTCACATGCAAACATAATATGTCTCATTGCATGTACTGAGACAGGAAAATAGGACAATAACACCATTTTCCCATAAGTATTCAGTTGTAGATGTATGGGGAAGCTGGAATACTGCTGAATGAACCAAACCCAGATCCGAGAAAATGGAGGATAGATTAATAAATTTTGAACACATAGCACCTTTGGAGTTCTTCCATGGGATACCATATATTATGTTTATGATGATACTCAGTGAAGGAATTCAGAAGGTGTCCTGAGTATAAAAAAAAAATCAATCAGTGAGTCAATCAGTCAATCAATTCTTTGTCAAACTTCCATTTTCTCAGTGTATTGATTGTGGCACGTTTGGTGTTGGTCCACAGATAGCCTTATATTTTTACAGAGTATGTGTTATGGCCTCATGCATCACTTAATTCTTTCTTTCACAGATGCTAGTTGAGAAGACAGGAGAGCTAAGTGTTCCGTCCCACAGATTCTGTTTTCCAGCCACTCCCTTCCTCCCTACCCTGCTTGTACAGTTTGTTCACTTGACTCACATTTTCTAAGGTCTTTTCTCCCACTTTCATACTTGCTTTCTGGATCCTACCTCACCCAATCCTTAGGTGGAGGGGGGGAAAATCGATAATGATCACTGTGATTTTTCCTTGACCTTCCCAGTATTGTGACATCTTATTTTACTTAAATCTTGGTATTGTTAGATGATTTTATTTAGGTTAGGAATAATCTCATGTTGAATGGGTTAATGAATGATGTATCTAACCCCTCCAGTTCAGAAAAATTCTAGACAATTTTGTTCAGCTTATGAATACAGTACTCTTTTATACTGAAGGGATTAATGAAGGGTAGAATATACATAATCCCTTGTGTTTGAAGAGTCTCTCCTGAGCTAAATAAAATCATCTGAAGATAGGTGGAGATTATCTAACCCCTTCCAGTTAAAAGAAATCACTAGACAATTTAGTCCAACTTAGCTGGTTTGTATACCTAACCCATCCAGTTTTACAAATCTCTCCTAAGCTGAGTGAAATGTGAAAATAGGAGATTACGAAGATGCATCATTGTAGTGAAGGGGTTAGTTTGTACCTTATACTTACCCTTACTTGAACTGTGAATGTAGCTTATGTAATGAAAAGGCATGGTGTTTATATTTTTGTCCCTTCATTTGTTTGGGTTTGCATACAAGAATTATGTTTTTGTAGGTGATGTAGAAGAATGTAGTGATGACTTTTATATTTTCTATTTTGGAAATGAGGTTACTGTTTGAGTACATGTAGCTAGTTTTTATTTCTGATTTTTTTTTTTTTTTTTTTTTATGACTGGATGATTTGTAACTACAGAAACACTGAAGGATTTGTGTAATTTTTCAGCTTTTTCAATAGAGGAAAAAATTATGGTGACAAAAACAGATGTCACATCATTTCCGTTTATCCCTGTTACTTGAATATGCCATAGACCTGGGTTCCCAGTCAAGCTCCGTGTCTCAGTTGTATGAAAATTGTTCCCCTGTACATAGCTCTTCTTAACTTATTGTCATATCTGTTATTGAGTCTGGAGTTGGCTGTTTTATAGATTTATTTGTAGTCCAACCTATCCTGATATATAATATCAGTAAAAGTGATATGCATTTAAGTAAGCTGCATTTTATTGGAATGCATTGCCTGAGAATGAACCAGCAGTGGAAGAGAAGATGACTGTGAAAGGGTTGACAAATGGGCAGGCGGTTGGTGCTAATGAAATATATAGACAAATGGTGAAGTATAATGGAGAGATCCGGCTAACTGTCTATCAGAAATTGGCCAGAAAGCTTGAATGAATGGAACTGTACCTGCAGAGTGCTATAAGGCTCTGACAGTACCCTTGTACAATAGTAAAGGTAACTGAAGTGAGTGCAAAAATGATCATGGAATAAGTGTGCTGAATATTATCTTGAGAAAGTACGACATCTCAGACTTTGTCAATTGAAGAACAGTGTTTCCCAGAGTGGCAGGAGGTATAGGAAGTAGATATCTGCAGAATGACTACAAGGTAATATGGCATTTGTGGATTTAGAGAAAAAAAAAAAAGTATGAAAAGGTGAGCAGGGAGGGAAAATGGAAGATACTATGTAAATACTGCATGTAAAGAATTGGTGAGCAGAATTGTTTATAGAGAAAAGGTGGCCAATGCCATGCAAGGGTTGAATGGAGGTAAATTTAACCCCCCAATTCAAAATCACTCCTACACTGAATAAAATTGTCTGAAAATACCAATAAAATGCAGATCACGCCATCCTTTATCCTGGGAACATCTTTATTTATTTATTTATATTATTGCTGTCTTTAGGCGATTTTATTCAGATAATGGTTGACCTGTTGAACTGGAGGGATTACATATAGCTATTATTAACCTTCTTCACTACAAATGGCTCTCCTAAGATGACTGGAATCGTCTGGTAGAGACAGAAGTATACTGTACAAGGCAATCCCTATACAGCATAATGCTCATCATCCACTCCACCCAGTGACTTCTCTTGTGTTGTGGGGACGGCTCAGTCAGCATTATCAGTATTCATATCCATCCTGCATCATCCAACCAATTCCTGTCCCACTGCTACACCTATGCCCATACCAGCAGACTGAGCCATCCCTATAACACTTGAGATGAATTTCTAGCAGAGCGCTCTGTACAGACCACCCTGTGTTACAATAGGACGCACTGTATTCAGGTGTTAAATACTGACTCTCCTCATTATTACCCCATTTTTCACTTTTTGAAAATGGGTTTGGGAAGGATCCAGAGATAGACATTTACATCTGACTGTCTAGTGAAATGTGATACATACATATATACATACACACCTGTAAATACACGTGGCTACTTACATATGAAAGTACAGTATACCTACCTACCTGCCAATCTACATACTGTACATACATAGGACTAGACAGACACAAATTGCACATACATACATACATACATACAGACTGACAGACATGAACAGTAGACATACATAAAAACATTAAGCCATCATTCAAACCTTAATTCTAAGCTGATCAGAATATGGTTCAGTAATAACCGTATCACAATACTGTACAGTGTTTTCATGTTTACAGTATTAATACAGTACATTGATACTGATACATGCACCACATATTTTCCTTAATAACTGATACCCTTTTTGATTTTAGGCTCTACAGGAAGACGTGGATAATAATGATATTACTTATGCTAGTGTTCATTAGTTCATATCTATAGTTCTTTTGCTTAAATTTGACCAGATATTCCCTTTTCAGCTTATTTTACATAGGTCAGTGACAAAATATGATAATGCCACGCCCTGCACAATTTCCATAGCATTTCTTCATGACTAAGTCCATACTCTAGTGTTAATTTATCACTATAACTTAGGCAAGACAGAGAGCTGTCAGTTTAAAACCAATCTAGAGTAAAAAGAGTATAGTCGGTGTTTTGCTCTACAGTTATATTTGTTAATACAATATTGTTCCTTAAGGCCAACTGTTAGGGGGGTTCTGATGTAAGTGGTTTAGGAGAACTCGTAACTGGCGTAGCTACGAAGGGGGCTGTTTGAGTCCCCCTTCCATTTGAAATAAATTCTTTAATAATGTTGATATGCAATGCCCCACAGGGTTTGGCCCCACCCTTCCCATATTTTGTGGAGACCTTGCAATGCCCCTGGTAAGAAGCCTCCCTTAGCAATTTATTCTTCACACTACACCTCAGCGTGTCTTGTACGAATATGTTGTCAGTTTAAGTGGGTTTGGAGATTGTGTACAACTTCTTTCTTGGTGATTTATTCTTAACATTACACTTCAGTTTCTCTTGCACATTATTCGTCTGTCAATAGATGGATAGATAGTAAAGTAGATAACTAGTAAAATGACTTATGGAAAATACATGTACACAAACCCTTGTTTCACAGTGGTTTGATATGGTAACATACTATGGCAGGTCTCTTCACTGCAAACAGATTTTGCAACATAAGTACAGTACTTGTGCAGTATAATATTGCCTATACATCCATCTGTGTTAGTCTCTTCTTTACCCCAGCCTGTTCGCACCGAGACCCGAAATAGGAACAGGGATTGTAAAGTGACAGTTGCCAGCCACTCTGTCATTTCTCAGCCGTCTGTCGTCACTCACCCTCCGATTCCACTAACATTGGTTCCTCCCTGTGATTCTTCCCTTCCCTCTAAGCATATCCCAACAGGAACATTCCTCCTCTATCTCGATCTTCTGTTTCTCAGGCTCTCTGTTTTATCTTATATCCTCTCTGCCTCTGGTTTCTTCCTTCTCCTCATGCATCCTCCACCTCTTCCTCGTCCTCGTCTTCTTCCAGCCCATCCTCCTTCTCATTGTCATCATCCTCCTCCTCCTCCCCCTTTATCTATATCTTTTTCGCAGGCTGTCTGTTTTATATTATTTCCTGTCTTTAGTTTCTTCTTTCTCTTCTCTTCATGCCTTCTCTTTTACTTCTTCTCCTCCTCCAGTCAGCAGCCCCTCCTCTACCTCGGTCTTCAGCTTCTCTGTCTCCTCCTCCCACGATGACCCATAGGACTGCTTCTTGGTTTCTGGCGGGAATGAATAAGAAAGTAAATAATCTCTCTCTCTCTCTCTCTCTCTCTCTCTCTCTCTCTCTCTCCATAGGGCTGCTTCTTGGTTTCTGGCAGGAATGAATAAGGAAGTAAATAATCTCTCTCTCTATCTCTCTCTCTCTCTCCATAGGGCTGCTTCTTGGTTTCTGGCAGGAATGAATAAGAAAGTAAATAATCTCTCTCTCACCTTCTCCCTCCGGTGGCATAACACGTTGGGATATGAGATGCAGCACAAAGGTGAGGGCGGCCACAACCGCCCCTACTAGATACAGCCAAGGCCCTCCCAACCACGAATATATCAGACCCCCGCCAAACATACCCAGTGCAAATCCTGAAACACAAACAGAAACAGGGCATTAGAAGCTTTGCTATAGTCAGTTTATTTTCATCTGACGGAATTGGAACACTCTCACAGCATAAATAGGCCTATTAATTCGTGACGGTAAACGGCATGAAATTCAAAGAACCTTAGTTATGAGGAGGGAATCTCTTTAGTTACTACCTGTCTTACTGACTACACTTGGCCATCAATTGAGCTGAAAGGGGTCAGGGATCTTCATCAGGTTAGAACAATCATGCCATGCAATCTCCCCCCCCCCTTTTTTTTTTGGCATGTGTCCCTTTTTACGCAGTTTTCTTTTTTTTCGATAACGGCTGTGGCGTTGGCCCCTTGGTAGAGGACTTAGGTTTGGTGTGTGTAGCACTTTATGACCCGATGCCCATCCTAATGTCTACCAATGACCCTTGGATGGACTCGAACTTCCGACTCTTCAGCTGCAGCAGAGCGCACTAAGCCACTGAACCACAGCTGCCACAATCTCTTCCCAGTTTCATTTAATTTATTTTTATATATAACTCCTTCATTACGATGACATACGTTACAATTCATTGTTATTAGATTACTTCAACCATGGAGCGCACGTTAACAGTGAAGGAACTGATGTACTTCCAAGCTCATCTGAAAAGAAATATCATTGGACTGCAGGATTAAGTTTGCAGTTCTCCATCGTCCTTTCGTGGGATGGGGATGTTGATGAGGAACGTTTGGAGCCGACTGTCTATGTCGGTGCCATCAAATGAAGGTGTCCCTCTTCAGCACCGATGGGGTTAATGAGGGATTAATCTCTCATAAGCTAAATAAAAATGCCTGGGAATAGCAAGCCGAAGAACACCTGTTGCACATACACATGTGAAGAAGTTACGTTGATGAAATGAAACAAAGAGGTGTATTTAGTGGATAAAACAAAGCATAAGATACTCATTACAAAAAAATGTAGAATATCCTTTACTCCTGAAAGCTCTAATAATTAACAAAGGATGGTGAGACTGATCGGTGCTGGAGGCGCCCGGCACAGACATACTGACGAACACCACATATCTTTTTAAATGAGTGTAAATTGGGGTATCCATTACGCTACACACCAAAACTCTCATAGCACAGGTTTGTAAGGCTCTGAACGGTGGTGGAGGCTCCTGGTGGGGATATTCTGGAGGAGTAGACTACAGTGGCTGTGAAGCCCAAGCCGTAGCATGGCCCGTTGAGCATCTCCACGACCAGGGTTGTCCACAGTGGCCAGTTGTAGGCCCCTGCCGCACCATGCCCCAGCATCCGCACCACATACAGGCCGAAAACCAGGGATGTGACGTGGTGAGCACCCAGTCGACGTAGGAACCAGTCTGTGCACGGTATGGATAAGTTACACTTAATTATTCTGTTACACTAGAAACTGTTACTGTAAATAGTTAATGAGAATAGTAATTAATATACGGTAATCATGTGCATCCATTATGTTTCGAGATGTGATGTTGAATGGTGTAAAAAAAAAAAAATCCAATAACGCCGCACGATAGGCTACCACAAGGATTAATAAAAGTTAATTGAACCATAGGCCTATATGTTACCCCACAGAATCAAATTTACTAGTGGAGTGCAAATATTAGCCTACAGAGAAGCGAGAAGAGAGTTTGAAGAAGAGATAACAATGTGTTGGGGACAGGAAATGGAATGATATAAAAAACAATATGGATAGAGGTGTGATAGGTAGTATCTATTATAGGGCTAAAGCACTGTGGAGCAGGGAGGGGGAAGGGATTAAGAACTTTTCAACAGGAGTATGGAAGACAAGGAATTAGGCACGCGTTTGGGGAGCCCTAAAAAAAAAAGTAATGAAAGAAAAAGAAAGTTCCGTTACGAAGCTCAACCCCAGGGGAGGGCCAAACTCGACAGGGAAGATACTGTACATACCTCGCCCGCGGGGTGTCGTGGTTGTTTTGGATTGTGGTCGTCTGAAAGTTGTGGAAAGTTTCTGTCATTTAACCTGCATGGAAGACTCAGTTAAAAGGAAAGCCTAGTGCTCATCCTGAAGCAGAAACCTGAAGCTTGTGAGCGTATCGAGAAAGGTAAATATAAACATAATTTGATGTGAATTCACTGTATGATCAGCTGGTGACGTAAGGCGAAAAGTGCTGTGATAGAAACGAAATGTACGGTTTAATGAAATCATTTGAAAAACCTTACGAGTTTATTACTTCTTGTTATAGTTTTTTTTCTATATTTTTTTTTATGGTAATTGCATTGGGATGATTTTGCGTCCCTGTTGTTTCATCCATGTTTTGTGTTCCCAACGCATTTTGTTTCTTGAGTATAATGGCAGACACTAAAAGGAACCGAACTTTACCAAAATTCACATGGTTTTCCATTTCGGCGTGTTTGACTGTTACTGTTGGTTAGGTTTGGTTAAGTAAAATTTAAGTTAGATTGATTCTGGAATTTGACTCATTTTGTTTTCATTTTTTCTTGGAACAATCTTTCTGGAATCTGGCCTTTGGATCGTCCTTGCATTAAAAAAAAAAAAAAAAAAAGTTAGGTTGTTGGGTTATGTTAGGAATTAGGATAGGTTGTTACGTTACTTCTGGTTAGGTTAAGTTTGTGTAGGTTTTGAATATATAAGGTTACGCAACTACAGCTGTAAGAATAGGGGAGCGCAGTGATAGTTCGGCCAGGAGGATGGTTCGGCCACTGGCCTTCCTGAATAATGTAGGGGACCTAGATCACTGAGATTTCACATGAAGTTGCGTGATCTTGCCGACAAATGGCACATGTTTTTTTGTTTTGGTTGGCCGGGAAACAGCAACATCAGGTTAGATTTTATGATTTTTCATGACCCCTATGTACTTTTTCGGTGATCCAACGTAAGCAGTAGCTCCACTAATACTTCAGGATTGTTATCCATATATAGTGCAAATATCATTTATTGTCTATAGGTGACGTGAGAGTAGATAACACTCGAACAGCTTATGAACTCTGGGTTTCGGGGCGCCATGTGTACATCTTTATACATGGGGGATGATTCGCCACTTAAAGTGAGGGATGGTTCGGCAGGGTTGCCCGGTGGCTGAACCATCTCTCATAATTATCTAATGATTTATTTTCTTTATTTAACAATTTTTTTTCTATCTATCTATCTATCTATCTATATACCTAGGCTGCTTCCCCCAAGGAAAGGGAGGTAGCCGAGACAGGACGACACACTCCCCATTTACTCATCCATTCAAACACATTCATTCGCATCTTAGCCCCAAAGGGGAGAATGGACTGATCCTCACCGCACCACACCGCACAAAGGTCAACTGCGCAATGCAATCAGTGACATCTGCAGCAGAGCCCGACAGCAGAACTGGTTTACCCCTGCCACATCATAACAGACTCATCCCCTTACCTTTTTTCTATAAAATTACATATTCTCTCTCTCTCTCTCTCTCTCTCTCTACTTTCCCTCAGAAATCGATGAAGCTTCTGCTTCAAGAAACGCTATAATTGGAGTATTACCTGAACCAGTTTCACAAAGCACTAAGCGAAGGCAAAGGTATTACAACCTTGGATTTTTATTTCACTGGATTTAAAATGCGTTAAGAGTAAACAGCATGTAAGAGAAGTAGCTTTCATTTGACTCGGATATTTTCTTTCACAAAATTATAGTTTTATTTTATCAGAGATAGGCAAGAGTAGAGCCATTTAATTTCATTATAAGGAGATTGTTTGTTCCTTGTTTCATTAAAAGGAGATTGTTTAGGTAAAAATAAATCCAATAAATCATGTCAGCACAGATGAAAATTTGATTCTTAATTTCCTACTGTATTTAATTCTTTAATTGAGCCCCAGAGGCAAATGGCCAAATCATCCCACATGGTGGCCGAACCATCCATCGCCAGTGGCCGAATCATCCACACCAAGAGGGATGGTTCGGCCATTTTGGAGACCTTAAGAGTTTGGATTACTGCCAAGAAATGACGTAAGTTTAAGAACTGACAATAGCACACAAAAGAGCCAAAAGATGTGGCTTCCTCTTGGAATAAGCAGATTTTAAGAATTTCTTAAACTTTATTTATTATGATTTTTTTTTCGAAAAAGTGGCCGAATCATCACCGCCCTCCCCTATATTCCGGTTGATCTGAGTAGTTTTCATAAAGTCTGCCAGTACGCTTGAGAAACGACACGAGTGAATCGGAATGGACATTGATATAAACAAGAAAATCGGCGATAGACTCATTACTACCACAAAAATTATAAGAAAACCAGGGAAAAGAGGAAGTGAATCGGTAAGGTATTTCTGCTACTTAAACTAATCAGCATCTTTACCTTATTAAACTGTATGAAAAACGAAAGTTCCTCAGATAGAAATACTACGCTACTTTATTCAAATGATTTTCTCAACAACGATCAAATAATGCCCATCCAATTGATCATAGAGGCGATTTCTTTTTCCCTCAGGGTTGACTCATAAGGCGAAAAATACGGACTGGGAGCTAACGATAGTATTTACTTTGCACCAAATTCATGCTGGGATAAATCAAAAGGCCTTTGTCATAGTTATAGGCCGAAGAAACCTGTCTTCAAAACATGTCGCAAATCAGCTTTAATTTCATTATGAAGAATATTTGTGTTTGTTTACATTTGACGTTGCATTTCACACGAACATCGCTAGGTTGGGTTAGGTTACGTCGCAAGGTTGGATTAGATTATTTTCTAGGCTGGGTTAGATTACGTAGCTAGGTTGGGTTAGGTTACATTACTAGGTTGGGTTAAGTTACGTCGCCTGGTTGGGTTACGTTACATGGCTAGGTTGGGTTAGGTTACGTCGCTAGATTGGGTTAGGTTACGTCGCTTGGTTGGGTTAGGTTACGTCGCCTGGTTGGGTTACGTTACATGGCTAGGTTGGGTTAGGTTACGTCGCTAGATTGGGTTAGGTTACGTCGCTAGGTTGGGTTAGGTTACGTCGCTAGGTTGAGTTAGGTTACGTCGCTAGGTTGAGTTAGGTTACGTCGCTAGATTGGGTTAGGTTACGTCGCTAGATTGGGTTAGGTTACGTCGCTAGGTTGGGTTAGGTTACATGGCTAGGTTGGATTACGTTACTCCTATCATTCAGGCGGAAATGTCAAAATCGATTGTATCACTATAACCATTGAAGAACTTTATGTATGGGAGTTTGGTGTAAAGATGACCTCAGGGATTATAGTTCATTGACTGTTTTGAAGATTTTCGTCCTTTTGCTGCCTGTTTCCTGTAACCTAGTGGCATAATAAGACAATACCGAAGTCCTGCATCCTTTCCATAGCACTTCCTCGTGACTAGCACCATACTGTAGTTGTCTCATGCTATAACTGGACTGAAGTTGGGTGAGGAGAGTGATGAAATTAAGTAGACTGAGGTGATTACTGCTTAAAAAACAATAACTATACTATGCTTACTTTAACTAGGCTTAAAAATGCAGTCTCATTTGAATACCGATCTGTAACAAGGAATTAACATTAGAATACGATGCCAGTCACGAAGTAGTCATGAAATGGATACAGGACTGTAGTAATGTCTTATTCAGTCACTTAACTACAGGAAATACGCAGGAGAGAGAGAGAGAGAGAGAGAGAGAGAGAGAGAGAGAGAGAGAGAGAGAGAGTACGCCGTTAGAATGAATGAACTACCGTACTGTATGCTTTCCTGGAACAACATTAATTCTTGAAGAGCTTTTAAGTGATGCAAATTTACAGTTACGGATATAACATTTGATTCACGTAATGGGGATAACTGTGAAGTGAGTAGCGACTTGTGGAACGCAGTGATGTATATTCGTAACCCAGTGGACATTTCAAAACACAGCGTTCGAGTTTTATAATAATTCAGACTATAATTGGTGCGATATTACTACTCTGTGTTCACCCTAACTTTCCCTAGATTTTCGTCCTGTTGCAGTGTATTTAATGGCAGAAAAAGAAAATGTCTTACATCCTTTCCATAGCACTTCTTCGTGACTAGCATCTTACCCATGAGTTTATTCTGTTGTGAGCGTTTTCAAGATGGAGAGATACCAGTTTTAGGCCAAGTGAGAAAAAGAAAAGTAGGCTGTATTTTCAACTGTATTATGCTGAGAATTCCGAGATGGATGATGATGGTCCTGCAGTTTGTGAAGAGAGAGAGAGAGAGAGAGAGAGAGAGAGAGAGGATGTACTTTATCGTTTATTGGAAGTGTTCGGGTAGCATGGATATTAATTCCAATGAAAATTGAGAGAGAGAGAGAGAGAGAGAGAGAGAGAGAGAGAGAGAGAATGTACTTCGTTGTTTATTGAAATTGTTAAAGTAGCGTGGATATTGATTTCAGCTGGGGTGCAGAACAGTCGATCAACAACAGTCTACAACATGGCATCAGTCAAGCCCACATCACAACATCGGCCTACATCCTACAACAGTCTACAGTGTGAAGTGAGGAAGGAAATTGTACTGTATGCCCTAATGGTGAGTGTTCATTAAAATCATGTAATTTTTCATTTTTTGAGGGGGGGGAGGGGTCAAAGTCTAGGGGAGCTACAATTTATAACTTCATAATCACATGTATTTCAAAGTTTGGCTCTCTTTTAATATTTTCTTTGCGGGAACAGTTTGCGGCCTTCAAGCTTTTGGTTCCGTCTTTGCACACACACACACACACACACACACACACACACACACACACACACACACACACACACACACACAATGAGTTATAGTTTACTGAAAATATAATGGTTAGCTATGCCTGGTAGCCCACCTGGATTTTTACCTTTGTTACGGTACAGGTAGGCAGTAATTAGGAGGATACCTGACACGGTGAATTTCGTTGTTTTCATACTGTGCAGTGTCTGATAAAATATAAAATACAGCTCTTTTTCTTGTATTCATTTCACTCAACGTAACTTTATCAGGGAACAGACTACCGCAGATTTGAACCTCTATTCTCGGGAAAGAAGCATCCCTAGCACCTCTTCCTTAACGATTTATTTCCGAAACTACCCATTATTATTATTATTATTATTATTATTATGCTCCTTCTGACTTGGAGATTTATTTCCAAACAACGCGTCAATAATATCATTGCTTTCTCCTTGTATCCTTTTAATATCGACATAGATTGCATGAATAACACACAAGAATATAGTAACGAAGCAGTCAGAAATACACCGGTAAGGAAGAGGTGTTAGTAAGCTTCCCAACTGCACGAGAATACCACACTAATATTACGTGTCTGAGGGCATTATGTATTAAAACTGAGTGCCCAAAGGTTTAGCCCTCCTTTATTTATTTATTTATTTTATTGATTTTTTTGCAATATGAATGTATGTGTATTGATTTGATGCTTTGTTTATATCTCACACAAGTTCCGAAACATGCAGACTTGTCCATAAATGAATCTAAATATAACCAAACCTTTATACGAACGAATGATAAGAAAATTGTGAAAGAAAGGACGACTGCAGTAAAAGTGTTTGTCCATGCGAGGTGAAGTTACCGAAGTTTATAGATATAGGTAGGTAGGTGGGTAGGGTAGGTTGGTAGGTAGGTGAGAAGTGACATAGATAAATTGATAGTGAGATTTAGGCTGGTAGGTAGGAGATAGATAACTAGACAGTGCGGTAGAGGTGGGTAGGGTAGGTTGGTAGGTAAGTGAGAGGTGAGAGATAGATAAATAGATAGAAGGAGAGGCATAGGTAGGTAGGTAGGGTAGGTTGGTGAGAGATAGGTAGATAGGTGTAAGCTGGCAGGTAGGTGAGAGGTGAGATAAATAGATAGACAGAGGTATTACTAGGCAGGTGAGAGGTGATAGATAGATAGGTGAGATAGATGGATGGAGAGGTATGGCTAAGTAGGTAGGTAGGTGAGAGGTGATAGATAGGTGAGACAGACACACATACAGAGAGGTATAGCTAGGTAGGTAGGTAGGTGAGAGGTGAGATAAATTGATAGATAGAGAGGTATTGCTAGGTAGGTGAGAGGTGATAGATAGATAGATAAACAGATAGAGGGAGGCTGTCATACTTACTCGTAACAGCCATAAAAGGTGCCTCCGTACCACACTGCACAAACAGAGTCAACCCTTGTATCAGTTTTATGTGACTCATGTACCAGGTCCCCTCCGCCATATCCTTTTGCATGCTGAGGGGGATAGGTAAATGCAGGTGAATTATTGTTGTCATTATCTTCATTGTCATCATTATTATGGTTATTATTATTATCAGTGATTCTTGTATGCAAGGGGGAGGGCAGATAGATGTGGGTTTATCATCAGCATCGTCGTCATCATCATCATTATTATTATCATCATCATCGTCACCACCACCACCACCACCACCACCACCATCATCATCATCATTATCACCACCACCACCACCACCACCACTATCATCATCATCATCATCACCACCACCACCACCACCACCACCACATTCTCTTACATGAGCACGAGGGTCGCAGCGATGATATTGAAGGCACCATTGAGCACGACGAAGGCACAGAACACCAAGAACCTGGGCTGCTGCAGGAGGGGGAGCACCGATTTCAGCTGGCCTATGTTGGTCTTCATTTTAGGCACCTGTAGGGAGAGGGAGATTAATTGAAGGTGTTTCTCTCTCTCTCTCTCTCTCTCTCTCTCTCTCTCTCTCTCTCTCTCTCTCTCTCTCTCTCTCTCTCAGTTAAGGCACCTGTAGGGAGAGAGAGATTAATTAAAGGTGTTTCTCTCTCTCTCTCTCTCTCGTGAATATGGTATTCGTAGGTGACCTGGTAAGATGTAAGTCAAAGATTCGCTTAGGAAATTATATATATATATATATATATATATATATATATATAGAGAGAGAGAGAGAGAGAGAGAGAGAGAGAGAGAGAGAGAGAGAGAGAGAGGGCAGCTCAGTGTAGGGTGGACGGTTTCAGAAGGGTGAGAGAATAAATCAGGAATAAATCAGTGTTTTAGTCTTAGCTGGTACAGGAACAAGACCTAAAATGTAACCAGGTACCGCTTCCGTATACCTGGTGTCTTAGAGTCATTAAGTTTTCACATGACTGGGGGGGAATCCTCTCAGGTACGTAAAGTCACCTGGAGGTAGCCAAAAATAATTGAATAGTTAGGACTTTTCGTATAGAGTGCTAGAGGTAAGCTGTGCCCATTCCTTACCTTGATAGTTGAAGCTGCTAGAAGTACATCCGTAATCCCTAGAACGAAGCATACGAGGAAGGCAGGTGTGTAGTCCTTAATGAGTGATGTACCTGAGCACCAGTCTATCAGGCAGCCACTCAGAGGACCCATCAGACCCCAACCAAAAGTACCCCATACACGCTGTGAACCGTAATCTCCATCAGGGCCTGTGGGGCGGGGGGACACAGTTAATATCATCATCATCATCATCATCATCATCATCATCATCATCATCATCATCATCATCATCATCACCACCACCACCACCACCACCACCACCACCACCACCACCACCACCACCACCACCACCACCATCATCATCATCATCATCATCATCATCATCACACTCAGTCCTTGAGTCACTCAAGGACTCAGTTAAGGTTGGCTATTATTTGCATGCACAGATGCACGCGAACATTCCCTCTCTCTCTCTCTCTCTCTCTGTTCATCCATCTGTCCATCCATCCATCAATCCGTCTGTGTGTGTGTGTGTGTGTGTGTGTGTGTGTGTGTGTGTGTGTGTGTGTGTGTGTGTGTGTCTATCATTCTATCCATCCATCCATCAGTCCGTCTCTCTTTCTCTCTCTCTCTCTCTCTCTCTCTCTCTCTCTCTCCATCCATCTTTTTATCAGTCTGTCTATTCATCCATCAGTCTCTCTCTCTCTCTCTCTCTCACCTATAGTGTCGACGGCAATAGCATCATTAATAGAGATAGCTGTTTTGAAAGCTATAGTGCCGGAGTGGAGGAGGGCAGTATATCCCCAAAATTGCCACAGCCACCACACTTCACCACAGCCCTCACCACACCACTCACCGCCACCACACCACACACTGTAAGGAAGAGAATGGTTGAATCAGTACCTGCCGACTGCACGGAGTTTACTGAGGCAGATAATTGATTAGTGTAAGTCTTCTACCACCTCTCTCTCTCTCTCTCTCTCTCACACACACACACACACACACACACACACACACACACACACACACACACACACACTGCACCGCTCGCTGGTGCAGTGGTAACGTTCTCGCTTGCCATCTGGTAGACGGGAGTTCGCGCCTCCCTCAGGTTGCGAAAAGTTTCACTGACGAAGTGGGTGGTTACTGTCCCCCTTGAGCAAGGGGACGGGTGTGTGCGTGTGTGAAGGTCACAGTCTTGCCATTAGATCGGACTATATGAGCTCTCAGCTCCCTTCCGGGAGGGTAAAAGCTGACGATCACGTCCATCATGTGATCCTGACCGACCCGGTGAATTACACACACACATCTCCCATAAAAACAATATTGGTTTCCCTCGACCGTGAGAGGATGCAATGTTGAGTTTCCTGGTAGTGTTACCGTACTTTCGATACATTCCTCTCTTTCTCCACACATAAAAGCACTATCGGCAATAACAGTATTAGTTTCCCTGGACCGTGATCTCATTATGCGATGTTCTGTTTCCCGGTTGTGTTACGTTATATATGCCTGAGCAGGTTTAACCGTCATGAGGACGTGACGTGCATGTAGGATGTTTGTTAAAAGGAGTCGAGGTTAGCGGTGATTAGGCTGGATGACGAGAACAACTCAAGATTAGAGATTCTTCAGTTGGAATAAGATTATTGTTTTTGTTTCATCTCATACAAAAATGAATGAGAACCAGAAAAACATGTCCCTTTCAAAAGAAGTTGAACAAAATTGTCATACACAAAATGCGTTTATATCTAGATGACTATATACATTGAATCTTATTATCATCGGCTCTAAGCAATATATATCTTTATGTATATATACATATAATATATAGATACAGGGTATATATATATATATATATATATATATATATATATATGTGTGTGTGTGTGTGTGTGTGTGTGTGTGTGTGTGTGTGTGTGTGTGTGTGTGTGTACATTTTAGTATCATATTATTACATTTCCATCCCAGTTCCTAAAAGAACCACCACTATACCTGATATTCGATGTGACCAGCTGGTCCGAAATGTTTACACCTTCGAGTCGATACAGTCGCGTCCTCTCACCCACCGTCTGATCTTCCTCCTCTTCATCTTCCTCTCCTCCTTCTCCCCCTCTCTCCTCCCTCACCTTCTCCCATAGCACCTCCAGGCGGGTGACGGGGAGTGGGGGGATGGTGTGGGTGTGAGGGGAGGGGGTGGTGACTAGAGACTGACTAGGAGAGTGACTGTTCCTCATCTCACACGACCATCCCTCCTTCACGTAACACCTGCCTGGGGGATTAGAAATTAATTTAGAGTTTAATTAACCTCTTCACTCCGATGACGTGCTGGAGAGACGCCTTCCTGTGGTGGCACCGATATGTCAGGGCGGTGGAGCTGCCTGGTTGTATAATCGTTCCCTCCTTCCCCTCCCTGTACCCCGAAATGAGGATGGTGGAGTGCAGGTTAAGGGCAACTTCAGCCTGCAGTCCACTGGCTTCACATCCGTAGGAGCCTGGGGTTGCACCCACCATTCCTCCTCCTTCTCCTCCTACTACTACTACTACCACTACTACTACCACTACTACTACTACTACTATTACTACTACTACTACTACTATTACTACTACTACTACCACCACTACTAACTGCTGCTACTCCTCCTCCTCCTCCTCCTAACTACTACCACTGCTACTACTATTACTACTTCTACTATTACTGCTACTACTATCACCACCACCACCGCGTCATCAGACTAAAGGGGTTAATGGTATACTCTGTCCGTTTGAGTACGATGCTAGTCACGAAGAAGTGCTGTGGAAAGGAATGTAGGGCCGTAGTATTGTCCTGTTCTCCCGTTGAGCTGTAACAATATGGTGCTAGTCACGAAGAAGTGCTGTGGAAATGAATGTAGGGCCGTTGTACTCTTATTCTGCCATTGACCTGTAACACTTAAGAGTACGGTGCTAGTCACGAAGAAGTGCTTTGGAAGGGAAGTTGGAACCGTGGTAGCTATTGTTTGACCAAAGATTAACACAAGAATATAGTGCTGGCCTAATCACGAAGAAGTGCTGAGGAAAGGATGTACAGCTTTGTGTGTGTGTGTGTGTGTGTGTGTGTGTGTGTGTGTGTGTGTGTGTGTGTGTGTGTGTGTGTGTGTGTTTTAAAAGCTACAGAACCAGAATCTTTGCCAAGTTAATATGAAAGAACCGTATGGACACGAACCACCCATATCCAGAAATAAATCGCCAAGGGAGAGGTGTTAGGGAGATAATACAAGCCACAGTCACGATCGCCGCGTTACCTGGCCGCTTACACACCTGGTTATCTTCTTAATTAACGGGCATTTAACACCTGTGCAAGATTTCATTGTATATTTGCATAAGTAAATATTTTCTTTGTGTTATTCATAGACTGTAACATAAAACAGATTAAACTGCATATGGCCGTGGGTGGGATGATGATGATGATGATGATGATGATGATGATGGTGGTGGTGGTGGTGGTGGTGATGGTGGTGGTGGTGGTGGTGGTGGTGGTGATGATGATGATGATGATGATGATGGTGGTGGTGGTGGTGATGATGGTGGTGGTGGTGGTGGTGGTGGCGGTGGTGAAGATGATGATGACGGTGGTGGTGGTGATGATGATGGTGGTGATGATGATGATGATGATGATGATGGTGGTGGTGGTGGTGGTGGTGGTGGTGGTGGTGGTGGTGTGCTTTTCCCAACAGTTATAGTCAGGGGCGTAACTAGCTTCCAAAAGTTGGGGGGGACACTGACGATATTAGGTTTGCTAGCTGTGGCAAGCGAAGCGACCCTGTAAAGCTCCCCCTCCCTCCATGAGAAAGCTGTGAGGTTTGACAAACTTTAGAGACGTTTTTGAGGCCATATGGGGTACGTATTTGGTCAGGTTAGTGTTAAGTAAACTCATTGGCGAATCTAACTTGTCAGTGAATTGTTCGAGTAGCTGACTTTAATCATAAGCACATGCAAAGAAAAAAAAAACATCAGTAATAATATTCATCAAATGTAATACGAAACTCAAATGAACGCTTTGCACAGCTACATTTTTTACAAAAGTTACATAAAAAAATAGCTTGCTGCCATCACGTTTAATATGCCAACATCACACGGTATCAGTATTTACCAAATGTAATATGAAAATTAATTAAACATTTGCATAGCTAATTTATTTACAAAAGTAACGTGAGAAAAACAGCTTGCTGCAATCAGGTTAATCCACCAGCATCACACAATATCAGTATTTATGAAATGTAATATGAAAATTACCTGAATATATTCATAGCTAAATTATTTACAAAAGTAACGTGAAAAATGGTCAAAAAGGTAACGCCTTATTAAAACACACACACACACACACACACACACACACACACACACACACGAGAACATGCTGTGTTCCTGTAACCTCTTTAGAATACAGAAAAGCCATGAACCTGCAACATTCGCACACCACGGTCTATGGGCAGAGTCCAGACAAGTTATATTCTGATGCACTGACGATACTGGGTCTAATTTAGTGACCACCTGACGAGCCCCAGGCTGGGCTGTAGTTAGACGTGTGCAGGACCTGTCCAGTTCAGTGCTCATACACTTATTAAACACGGTGGATGAACGAGATTGACAGTTGTCCCGGGTTGCAACATTTAATATCCTTTTCCCTGTAAGTTCTCAGATTTTCGTATGAAAAATGAACATCTCTCTGGTTCAAAAGTTGAGGGGGACGTGTCCCCCCTGTCCCCCCCATGAGTTACGCCCCTTGTTATAGTTACTGTACCTAATAATGAAATCCCACGAACAAGTTGTGTACACTTTCCATAATACTTGAGAAGCTGGTTTTGATGTAAGGCAGATTATATTTGGAAGATATATCGTAAAAGGCTATATAATATATACACGGTAAGGTAAATCAATAGATGTGAAACAGGAGACGTAACATTCACTGCAATTGCAGGCTCAACATTGATCAAAAGAACTACAGTAAAGGAGTCATGTTTTATATTTCCTGTACCCACCGTTCCCTCCTTAAACCCCTCCCTGCCCATTAGCCATACCAGAGGTGAAATGCGGGTAGTTATGAGCGTAGAGTTTTACAAGGTGCTATCCTGTTGATTTTTTTTTTACTGTTCTCGTTCCAAAAAAATGAGTTTAAAAATGTCAGAGAGAGAGAGAGAGAGAGAGAGAGAGAGAGAGAGTCGAACGTGGAGTATAACAGAGTAATAGGCCAAGCGTCAGCAATCTGTAAAACGTAACCGGCAACATAATACAGAAGAGCAGCGCGTCAGCTGGTAGTTTCGTTTATTCATGATCTTTGAAGCTACTGAAGCGAAGCCTTGTGAATCAGACTAATAGATGCTGACCTCTTGGTATAATAGATGTTGACCTCTAACGAAGAGAACAAGCAATGCTTTCTTCAACGAATCTAATATTGATGTTAATTTTCATCAATTTCTAGGGTTATTACTCTCTGTGACACATGGTGTCTTTTAAAAATGCATAGGCAGTAAATTAATACTAAATGTATTGTTTCCTTATTACTTTTTTATATTTCTTCTCAATATAATATATTGAAATAGGAAAAGGAAGACTGCGCTAAGCCACAGTGATGTTGTAGCGCAAAGAAGGAGATTGAGAGGGAGGAAAGCAAGCACGAGGGAAAGAGAAGGAAAAGAGGGAAGGCTGAAGAGGTACCGGTATATAAAACAGGAATATTATTTATCTGTCTGTCGTATAAAGATCATACATGTGATTTTGGAGAGATCATTATTTTATAATGTTATGAGGAATGAATATTTTGTCAGAGGAAATAAGCTTACTGTATATTATTGTGATTTTGTTCCATGCCTACCGTTGATGAGATATATCAGAGTTGAAAAATTATCAACAGTGGCAAATATATGTTAGGCAAAAACAAATCCTCATAACTGATTACCATGCCGTCCCTGTATTCATTTTCACCACATTAAAAAACATGTCCTATTGAATGACTGTTATGAATTTTCTTGGAAAAGATAAAAGGAGGTAAAACCGTTGTGAGATATGTGTTGTAATCAGCGCTGTGCTCATCTCGCAGGTATATCGCACACGGTAAACATCCTGGCAATCGATAGTGATGTCTGTAAGTTATACACAAAAAATATGCAACAAATCAAAGCAAGCAAACATATGATCTTAAAACCCCGTCTACACTATCGGGCAGCGCCCGGCGGGCACGAATGATAAGCCCGTCATCGAAAACTTTATGCCCACTTTGACAGGCACACCAGCGAACTGCCAGTACCCTTAGCTGAGCGAAATCACCAGACACTTCCCGGTGGTTTGGCGCCGGGCGTGGGCCGACGACCCTATCTATCTATTGCCAGACACCATAATCCCGTAAAGGGTGGCCATTTGACACTGAGTTAGTTGTTTTACAGGGAGGGGTACGAACCCTCCACCAACCCACTTGTTGACACGTAGGGAGCACGTATGGTTTGGTTATATGGTTACCACCCAGCGTTGTAAATGGTTTCTTGGCTTACAGGAAACCATTGGGCTTGTCACTCAATGTAAAGCCACCTGTAAAGGAAAGAAAAGGAATAAGAAGTGACAGGAAAGATGGGAGAAATAGGAGGAGAGGAGGACAGGCACAGAAAAAGAATGATAAAAGCTAAGGAAGTAGGCAGCACTACATCAAGTGAGTGGATGATGGTCGCCACCGCCCCTGCCATCCCCCAAAAGTTGGCTCTTTAACCAGAATGTTTTTTTCTGCACGCTGTCATTTATTTAATATTATATAATTGCAACAATTAATATGCTCTACCTAGCTATTGTTTTTTCTTTTCAACTGTTGCGCATGGTGATACCACCCTCAAGCGCTGCCGACCGTCTATTGACAAGTGGCCGACTTTACTGCTTGACCAGCTAGCCTACTCAGCAATGTGGACATCACAGTCATGCCCTACAAACTGTGCCCGATGAAAGCACAGTCCGCCAGCCACTGCCCGATACTGTGGACGGGGCTTAACCTCAATTCGGGGAATGACTAGCGTCAAGCAATATAATTATTTATTCAAATGAGGAGACAACCTCACGGCTACCAGTGTTAATTGACGCTAGTTACTCATTTCATAACCTCTTCATTTCACTGTCTTCATTGCTGTCTCTTTCCCTCACTCTCCTCCAAGCAATGTGGAGGAGGGGTCGGTGTTGATTATGTATTGCAAATCAAAACTGGATATTTGGTCACCTAGACCCTGTGTGATGTTACAAAACGATGTTGTATGCACCTTATGGACGTGAAAGTAATGAAGTGGAGCTGCTGGGAAGAATTTTAAGGTAACCATCCATAATATATGAATGTTACTGATTATCTGACCATATTTTTGAGTTTCCAATGCAGTGCATGTATAATAAGATGAACCCCGTAGGGGAGTATTGCCTTCAGAAAGGTGGGCGATAGTTAAAGGGTTTTGGCGCCCCTTCGGTCCAGAGTCAATCCATTTTACCTCTTCAGCCTTCCCTCCTTTCCTTCTCTTTCCCTCGTGCTTGCTTTCCTCCCTCTCAATCTCCTTCTTTGCGCTACAACATCACTGTGGCTTAGCGCAGTCTTCCTTTTCCTATTTCAATATATTATATTGAGAAGAAATATAAAAAAGTAATAAGGAAACAATACATTTAGTATTAATTTACTGCCTATGCATTTTTAAAAGACACCATGTGTCACAGAGAGTAATAACCCTAGAAACTGATGAAAATTAACATCAATATTAGATTCGTTGAAGAAAGCATTGCTTGTTCTCTTCGTTAGAGGTCAACATCTATTATACCAAGAGGTCAGCATCTATTAGTCTGATTCACAAGGCTTCGCTTCAGTAGCTTCAAAGATCATGAATAAACGAAACTACCAGCTGACGCGCTGCTCTTCTGTATTATGTTGCCGGTTACGTTTTACAGATTGCTGACGCTTATTACTCTGTTATACTCCACGTTCGTTCATTAAATACTGTAGTATTCTCTATACACTGTTTCGTGCCACTTATTGGTTATTAACTTTCATGAACGTATAATATGATGAGAATATTTGCTTCACCACCACTCAAAAGTTCAGCCAGTCACGTTCTACCTGGCACAGACCCTAGGATCAGCGATTCATTCATAAAGATATGTGGGCTTACTACGGGGAATTGCCAGATGTCTCCATATAACCAAGTATTTTTTCGCACTTTCTACAGTACTTGCCCAACTGTACACTCCAGGTCCTTTTTTTTTTTTTTTTTTCCTTCAGCTTTGCGGTGTGTGTGTGTGTGTGTGTGTGTGTGTGTGTGTGTGTGTGTGTGTGTGTGTGTGTGTGTGTGTGTGTGTGTGCGCTCCGTCCCTACAATGAGTGTCTTACGCTAATACAGGGCAGTTTGTGCACCTTAACTCAGTGTTTTTCGTTCATTTGTGGTGTGCCTATTGTAGCGAGTTAACTGGCAGAATAAGACATTACTACGCCTCTGCATCGCCTGCCCATTTTAAAAGAGTCTGCATCGCCTGCCCATTTTAAAAGAGTCTGCATCGCCTGCCCATTTTAAAAGTCTGCATCGCCTGCCCATTTTAAGAGTCTGCATCGCCTGCCCATTTTAAAAGAGTAATTTTTATTGTACTTCAGCCATTCAGTCACTGGTCTTTCAAAATTGCAGCCAGTCATGTTCAGTATTGCCCATTTCAAGGCTTGCATTCCCCCATATTGCCCATTTCAAGGCACGCATTCCCCCATATTGCCCATTTCAAGGCACGCATTCCCCCATATTGCCCATTTCAAGGCACGCATTCCCCCATATTGCCTATTTCAAGGCACGCATTCCCCCATATTGCCCATTTCAAGGCACGCATTCCCCCATATTGCCCATTTCAAGGCATGCATTCCCCAGTATTGCCCATTTCAAGGCTTGCATTCCCCAATATTGCCCATTTCAAGGCAAGCATTCCCCACAAAGTTTGACTATACGTATTTGGAGTTGTAGTCTGAGCGGCTTCCTTGATTCCCCAACACCTCTTCCGTTGGTATTTATTCTGCTTATTTCTCCATACTGCCCTTTGTATGTTGATGAGTGTTGACTGATTATATTTAAAAAGATCATGGCAGCAGTGAAATGACGGGGGACAGGGCGACATGGAGGCGATTTGTTTGTGGCCACCTCTTACGAGATTAAGGTGTCTGGCAATAGATAGATAGATAGATAGCTGGCACCGTAACAACAGAGATGTATGCCACCTCACGACCAGAACAAGATGCAAACTTTATCGAGATTAAAACGATAAGAATAGCACACAAGAGAAATGAACGGTGTAGTATGCTATCATGTTTTTGTTTCTTCTTAGAGGGAACAATTTTGCGGGCAGGCCTTTGGTTCCTTCTTGCATTAAAAAAAATAAATAGGTAAGGCAGAGGTGTTGCAAAATCTCCTATTCCGCCTGGATTATTCTCTAGAGCATCACAGGCACCAGGGCACCGCGTAACGGTAAACGAGGTAAAGCTGGCCATCATGAAGGTCGGAACGTGGGATTCGGCGCTATAGTAGGACTCGCGTACGTTTGCGGCTGTGGTGTGGCCCGCACCTGTGTACAATGGTGCCACGTTTCCCCAACTTGCGATGTGAAACGAAAGCTATTTATGTACAAGGCATCACAAATTCGATAAATTCAGATGAATAAAACTTACACTTGTGTATTTTGATGGATGAATCAACAGTAATCTTATTATGCATAAAATATTTATACAGTAACACAGAAACATGGCATACATATTGTACAGTGTTGCTAAAAGAAATTGTAGTCACTTTTAATGGTTTTTAGCGTAGTTTTAGGGTGGGTAATAATATCACAGTTATAGATATAAGATAATGAGCCTGAAAAAAGAAGAAATATGCCAATATCCAAAGTAAAAGAAATAATTCATGTAATTCTTGTGAGTGGCAACACTTACACATCCAGTCTGGCCTAAGGTAAAGTACGTACCTCCATAGACCCAACCATAGCTTGTACAGGTGTTGCTAGGGAAAAATGCTCACATTTACTGGCTTTTACCGTAATTTTAAGGGCGAGGAATAATCACATTTATAATCATAAGCTAATATGTAGGACAAAATAGTAGGCATATGCCAATACTGAAGTAAAAAAAAAAAAACATTATTCACTCGCGAGCGGCAACACTTCCACACCCAGTCGGTGAGAGAGAGAGAGAGAGAGAGAGAGAGAGAGGCAGGAGAGGGGCATGCATTGAATGCATTGTCGGCATCACTAAATATAACAAAACCAAATTAACAAATGAAAGCTCAATTATAAATAACTTAAAAAAGAATCAAAAGTACTCAGGGTGGCTCACATTTCCCGCCAGGAGAGAGAGAGAGAGAGAGAGAGAGAGAGAGATAACGGTATAGAAAACGTGGCAACACTGTACACAGGTGCGGGCCACACCACAGCCGCAAACGTACGCGAGTCCTACTATACTCGCAAAGAACTAAGCTTCAAGAACCTAACCGCTATTTATTCAACGGTGATGTGATCCTGCATGACACAAGTTTATGTTTCTGAGAGTTAAGATTAGTTAAAAGAAGTCAGCCACCCGGCAGTGAGAAACGTACCCCTTTTGTTTCATCACGTCTTTGTCGTGAATAGCACAAGTTGAAATATATGAAAGTCTTGGGTAAGTTCGTGCCACATTTCACTTAACAGATTTCGATAGGGCAAGTGTTTGATGTGGCTTGAGTTGCTGGCCTTGTCTCGAATAAAGGGCTGCTACAACCTACTTGCAGATTTTTGGAGTGATTGGTGAACTCTAAGTACTTTTATTATCATTTTTTGTAATAGTGCAAACTTTTTTACCTTTCCCCATATTTATTAGACATGGAAAGTTGGCCGGGTTATGGTGGAAGTTGAATCCCAGTAAAAATAATTAATCCCAGCCAGAGTTAAAAGTGTTAGCCACATTACCCACCGTCATCCTTTGTCAACAACACGGGGTCCTCCGGCACGGGTTCCCGCGTCCCAAGTCCCGCATCTGGCACTGACTCCGGCTTCACTCCCTCACCCCCACCATCCCCCACACCCCTCACCAGCACACCTTCCACCCTGATCTCCCTCCCCATGCGCGGGATGAAGGCTATGGAGCTGAGAGACGCCACCATGACCGTCAGGGTGAGGAGGAAGATGAATCGGCGGTGAGAGGGGAACGCGTCGGAGATTGCAGAGATGGCTGGCTTCAGAAGGACGACCATCATGAGTGAAGCGGCGATGAGGGCTCCGGTCAGGGATACAGGCAGACCCAGCTCAGTGCCGACCACCACCAGGAAAGGGATGATGGGAGACGCACCTGGAGGGAAATAACGGTAAAATGATAACTGAGAGAAAATGGTAACGGTAAGAGAAAGTGGTAACGATAGAATGGAAACGGTGAGAGAAAGTGGTAACGTTAAATGGATAAATGTAAGAGCAAATGGTAAGGATAAATCGGTAACTGCATGGTGTTAACGGAAAAATGGTAACTAGAAGAAATAGTAACGGTAAAATGGTAACTGTAACAGGAAACGGTACCCACCACCATCAGGAACGAGAGAGAGAGAGAGAGAGAGAGAGAGAGAGTGAGTGATTGTGTATTCACAGGCAGATCCAGCTTTGAGAGAGAGAGAGAAAGAGAGAGAGAGAGAGAATCATTCCATCAACAGGCACCTAATCCCGGAGTTCATTAGGGTTTGATCAATAAAAACTCCTCCATACTTTTTTTTTTAACCATGGTTGCTGACTATGCACTTCAGCCACTAAGCTCTCTCTCTCTCTCTCTCTCTCTCTCTCACACACACACACACACACACACACACACACACACACACACACACACACAACTACCCTTCTTTTCTGCCCACAAACACCCAATCCCAGAGTTCATTCTAGGCTGCAAACCTCTTTTATCCAACATGTAGGCATATTGCAATAAAACTTAGGGCGTGACCACACTTATTTTATTTAGTTTTATTTATTTTTATTCTCTCTCTCTCTCTCTCTCTCTCTCTCTCTCTCTCTCTCTCTCTCGGGTACTTACAACCGAAGAAGCAGAAGTAGTGAAGTTTCAAGGGAAGTAGTTTGCTGTTGATCCTCATACTGGTAAGTGTCTGGAATTGAAAACAGGACGATTATAACTGATGTAATAATAATAATAATAATAATAATAATAATAAAAATAAGTAAAAAAAAAATAAAAAAAAAAATAATAATAATAATAATAATGTAGATGTGTAATTTCTTCCTGTCCATTCACATACAACATGGAAGCTGCATACCCAATCCTGCGATATGTATGTGTGCCGAGTTCGTTGCCATCGATGTTCTCTTTTTCCCCTATTTCTGGTTGTTTATATTTTTGAGAGAGGGACTGATCCCCCAAGAGTCCCTAGGGGGGTGGGTTCATGTCCCCCAGATAACGTATTACAGGTTAGAGTCCATTGTGCAAACCATTACTAAGATAGCAAAGCCTTATCTGCCTTCCTTTCATTAGTTCTGAGATTTTTTAATTTGGCAAGGGCGCCTGACCCCCTAAAAATCACACACACACACACACACACACACACACACACACACACACACACACACACACACACAGTAGACTGGAGGGTTGATTCGACTAGTAACCGAGGAGACTCATTTCTAACTCACTACAAAGTCCCATCAGATTTTATTCAAACACGGCTTAGTCTCCAAATTGCTAAAATGTCGGAGGTTGAGAGACTAACTAGGAGAGTGTGAGTGAGGTGGAGGGGAGGGGGAGACCGAGGATGAGATGGAGAGATGGAGCAGAGAGGTATATTAGAGAGGGGGGAGGGTAAGCTGGGGGGTAGGGCAGCGAAATGGCAGGGGACAGGGCGACATGGAGGCGATAAGTTTGTGGCCATCCTTACGGCGTCTGGCTGTAAACAGACTCATATCCTTAAAAGGGAATTTGACTAGTAACCAAGGAGACTCTGAAGCCTCATCGAATTTCACAAGCAACCAAGGCTCAGAATAAGTTGGAGAGTAACACAGTACCAGCACATGGAAACAGCGGCCATAACCTGAATGACAACAGTTTGATATATACCGTAGCACGTCTGATGGGCAATGTTTGTGTATGTGATGCCATGTGGTGCTGGTGGTGGTGGTGATGATGATGATGATGAGAGAGAGAGAGATAGCAGGGGTGAAATATATGAATTGTTTGCGTTCTTCCTAGTCTTCAGTTGTAATAATTTTAATACTGCAGTAGCTATAATGTTTTTTTTTATGCTAAGAGAGAGAGAGAGAGAGAGAGAGAGAGAGAGAGAGAGAGAGAGAGATGCAGTGTTATTTAAAACCAGTTCAAGAATGCCAAGGGAAACTGGTTCTTAGGCTTATAATATGTTTTTGCTGACGGGTGTTTTATCTGCCATTACACACACACACACACACACACACACACACACACACACACACACACACACAAAGCACAAATCTTACATACATACATGCATATATACACGTATATACATGCATTTATGCGTACGTGTGTAAAAGCATACGGTACATACATAGGGTTCACATACACACAGCCATACCGCATATCAGGCATCATAAACGTCGTCGTCAATCATCATCATCATCATCACCCATTCCATCATCATCTCTCTCTCTCTCTCTCTCTCTCTCTCTCTCTCTTTCTCTCCCTAATAAGCTGACAATTTCTCCATTTCATTCCCACCATCACCTGTGCGATCTTATTGACACACCTGAGTCTATAAATCAAGTGGAGGTGGTGGTCTAGTGGTAAGGAAGGCGTTTGCGGTCTATATGGACGGGAGTTCGAGCCCGTACTGTGGCAGAGATGAGTTGGATGATTTCAGATTCGGTATATTGAAATTCGCTGATCCTCCTCCAACACCCACCGACATGTCATAGTGTATTCAATATAGACGGTGCGTATCAGTGCCCAAGTAGTGAGTTTTGAAGGTCTATCAACCTATCTATTGCCAGACGCCGTAGTCCCGTAAGGGTTGGCCACAAACAGATCGCCTCCATGTCGCCCTGTCCCCCGCCATTTCATTGCCCTGCTCCCAGCTTACACCTCTCTCTCTCTCTCTCTCTCTCTCTCTCATATACCTCTCCACTCCATCCCTCCATCTCATCATTGACCTCCCTCTCCCTCTCCCCCCCTTCCACCTCACTCACATACACTCTCCTCGTCAGTCTCTCACTCTCCATCCTCTCCACATGGCCAAACCACCTGAATGTGTTTCTCCTAACGCTTCCTATCACATCCACACCACAACGCTCCTTCACTTCCTCATTTGTCAGTCTGTCTCTCCATGTAAAGTGTGGTTTGAATGTATGGAGGAGCGTATATGTTATTTTACTCTTTTTACTTTACCTTGCCCTCCCTAAAATTACCATCCTTCCTTCTTGAATGCTGAGCTGTTAACAGGAGATAGCCACTAGAATACGATGACAGTCACGAAGAAGTGTTATAGATAGGATGTAGAGCCACAGTATTGTCTTTTACTGCCACTGAGCTACGTGAAATAAGCTGCAAAAGGATGAAAGTTTGGGCCAAGTTAAAGTGAATGAAGTGTAGTGCCCAAGTGGTGTGTTGTGAAGGTGTGTGTTGTACATGCTTCTCCAGCGCGTAATAAGATGTCAAATTATTTCAAATCCATTGCTGTTTAATCTTCTTATCATCATCATCGTCGTCGTCGTCGTCATCATCGTCGTCAGCATACTACTACTACCACTTCTACTACTACTACTACTACTACTATTGTTCTGGTGCAAACTATTGTTACATATTACATACAAAGTTGTTTATTCACAATTAACAATGTATAATATACTGTGAATGATAAGCAACCAAACGCCATTTCACTGTAAAGTGTGGCCTGGGATGGGATGCGCAATCAGACATCTATTTTTAATAAAGAAACCTAGAGTAAAGGGAAGGCAGTAGAGAAATATGAATTGTATATATGTTTGAGTCTTGGGGGAAATATTTGCCTTGTTGGTATACCTTAATGTAATCAGTACTATTTTACTGAGGTGTATAATGAACGTGGTATAATTATGATGCTTCTATTCATGTATCAATCCCAGTTGTCTGTGGGGTTTGGCATCTCTATATTATGCTGATTCCAGTGCCACTCCCCAGTGGGGGAAGGCGGCTAACAGCAGAAAGCACGTAGCACTAGAACGAGAGGGACGTATAAACTCTGAGCTCTCTCTGTGTCACAGTTGTATCTTTCTGTGGCCCATAAAAAAAGAGAGATATCTGCTCTATTTCAGTTCACCCTGCACACGCTACCTCTACATTCCTTCAACAGGATTCTACACCGATACAGTGGCGAGATTCCTATGCTGCTGATACACTACTACTACTACTACTACTGCTACTATTAATATTGCTACTACTACTACTACTACTACTGCCACCACCACCACCACCACTACTACTACTACTACTGCTACTACTATTACTATTGCTACTACTTCTACTACTACTACTACTACTACTACTACCACCACCACCACTACTACTACTACTACTACTATTACTATTGCTACTACTACTGCTACTACTACTACTACTACTACTACCACCACCACCACCACCACCATCACCACTACTACTACTGCTATTACTATTGCTACTACTACTACTACTACTACTACTACTACTACTACTACTACTACTACTACTACTGCTGCTGCTACTATCACTACTACTACCACCACCACTGTAACCTGACGAAATCCATAAACCCATTCAGCTCGGTTGATGGCCAAGTGTAGTCAGATGAGAGGGACTGACTAGCAACCAAGGAGACTCATTCCTGCGTTATATCAAGAGTTCATTTAATTTCACGCAACCACGACGTAGTAATCAGGTTGTGTGAGTTGCCCAGTTCCGTCAGATGAAAGCACAGTGAGGCTAGCAAGCACAAAGAAGAAAATACGTACTGGCCTCTGATGACGTGTAATTCCTGGGGTGGAAAGGTGGGCAGAGTTTGTTTATCAGGGAAGGTTATGGTGATTCTGTTTGTATGGGCTGTAGTTTGCTGGGCCGTGGCTAAAACACACACACACACACACACACACACATTAATTATACCTTATCGTACCTAAATCCACACACACACACACACACACACACACACACACACACACACACACACACACACACACACACACACACATTAATTATACCTTATCTTACCTAAATCCACACACACATACACACACACACACACACACACACACACACACACACACACATTAATTATACCTTATCTTACCTAAATCCACACACACACACACACACACACACACACACACACACACACACACACACACACACACACATTAATTATACCTTATCTTACCTAAATCCACACACACACACACACACACACACACACACACACACACACACACACACACACACACACAATCCAAACCCCTTCACTCCGCTAACTTTTTAAAATCTTGGCCCAGATTTTCGTCCTTTTGCAGCTTATTTCACGTAGCTCGGTGGCAGAAAGGGACAACTCTACATACTTTCCATGGCACTTCTTCGTGACTAGCATCATAGTGTAGTGCCAGTGTATTCTCACAACTCAGCATTCAAGATGGAGAGAATGGAATTTTAGGCCAAGTTAGAGTGAAAAGAGTATAGCGTCTCCCAAGGCTTATAGAAATGTCTGGCGGTAGCAATAACTGCATACAGAAGACGTCATCATTCTATCTATCATGCTCTCTATCTATCAAAATTCATCTATAACTATCCATCTATATCTATCTGTCTATATATCTTTCCAGACATGGGGTAATTGTAATCTGTAATCGTAATTGATTGTCATCGATTACAGACTTTTGTGTAATCGTAATCTTAATCGATTACTTTGACATTTTTTTTTTTCAGAGTAATCGCAATCTTAATCGATTACTCTCATATTGTAATCGTAATCATGGTTACTTTTACGATTACAAGGCCCCAGATAAGTTATTCTTCCACAAATATTCGTCAAGAATAAAATACTGCAGTTCAGTGTCAAACAGTCAAAAATACAACATAAAAGTCCATAAATAATATGAAAACAAAAGTGAATTGTAGGTTATCACTCAGACGCTTCCATATAATATCCTGCCTAAGCTGCAATAACATCACCCGGGAAGATGTCAGTTGGTAGAAAAGTTAACCGAATGAAAGAGTCAGGGACAAAGTGAAGAAAAGTCTCGGTGCTTGAATTATTAAAACACATTTGTACTGCATATTGGCAAAAAAATAAAGGAACAACTTACTGGCCATAGCACTGTACAAAATATTTTTATCCAGAGTAACAGTCGCCATAGGTTCTGCACAATCCCAGGTTCTTCCTTACGCAGGCAATTCTTATTAAAATGAGTTGCATACAAGATATATATCCCTAGAAAATATCAGTTTTATATTACTGGACGATGTTTTTGCCTTTATAAAGTAACATCAGCTGTTTACTTAATGTCAAGTACAAAAGAAACATGCTCAAAATTATATAGTGCATTACGGTACATGTAATCATGATTGTAATTATGATTACTTCTTATGTAATCGTAATTGATTACTTTTACTTTTACTGTAATCGTAATCTGAAGTTTGCAAAGTAATCGTTATCGTAATCGATTACAATACCCCTGTAATCGCCCCATGCCTGTACAAGCTCTCTCTGTCTACTTATCTATCTTTCCATCTATATCTACCTATATATCGCTCCATCTATCTTTCTATCTGTATATCCGGACGCCCTAATCTCATTAAGGGTTGGCCATAAACAAATCGCCTCCACGTCGTCCTCATCATCGACGCAACTCATACTCAATGCCAGCTAACTTCAGACGATGTTATTTATCCGAGAGTGAGTTATAAGAGCCTGAGGGGGTTCGTACTGTAATATTAGCTCTCTCATGGTCGGGGTGAATCTAGTGTTATATGCTCGCCCACGACAGGCTGTTAAATTCAGGAGAGAGTCGCGGCAGCCTCAAAATACAGGTATTAAAGAGAGAGAGAGAGAGAGAGAGAGAGAGAGAGAGAGAGAGAGAGAGAGAGAGTAGAAATTATAAACAAAAATAAATTATAGTAAACAAATAAGACTGTGTGTGTGGGTGTGTATGTGTGTGGGTGTGTGGGTGAGAGAGAGAGAGAAAGAGCGAGAGAGAGACAGAGACAGACAGACAGACAGACAGTAGAAAATATAGTAAACAGAAATAAGAGTGTGTGTGTGGGTGTGTGGGTGTGGGTGTGTGTGTGTGTGAAAGAGAGAGAGAGATGGTGTAGAAAATAAGCAGAAATAAGGGCATGTGTGTGTGTGTGTGTGTGTGTGTGTGTGTGTGTGTGTGTGTGTGTGTGTGTGTGTGAATCGGTAGAGAGGCGGCCTGCAGTCTAAATGGACCCAGGATCTAATCCCGACTGGGGCAGGGAACAGTTTAAGGATCTGAATTTCATAAAAGCAGACTCTACTGATCTATACCAGAAGACCCGCTGACATGTAAAAATACCTGTACACCAGTCCCGTTTGAGACAGCCCTGGCATGTATTCAGTATGGACGGTGGGTGTTAGCGCCGAAGTGGTGACATGTGGAGGTGTGTAGGAGGACTACTGGGCGTTGGGATAGGCCTTGAAGCCTTTGCCCAGAAGAGGACACAAAAAATTACAAAAAAATGAAAAATAAAACTCTGGTCCTGATCTATGCCAGTGTTACGCAATGCTCTATCAACTTTTCCACAAACCACCAAAGTAAGAAACAGTGTCAAAGTCAGCTATCCTGGTACAGAGGAGAGTGGCACCCTAGAATTCTACTAGCGATACTTCCCCCAGTACTTCCAAGCAGCCCGGCACTGACCTTTGGGTGAGGTGAGGGGAAGTAACCGAGAGGGACGGGAGTGTGAGAGAATGCAACCACCCTCCTCGCTGGCACGTGGGTAACTAAGTGCTGGCAAATGAGGCAGGGGGTTTTATATGCTTGGTAATACTTTCTTGGCACCTTCTTCATAGCGATTTTTTTTCCATATCACACTTTTATCACATAGGTGTAGGTTTGTAAGTCACCAAGAAGGCTTCGTGGCACTTATTCCATTCAATACGAGATCGTCTTTACTTAAGGGATAAGGGACTGAAGAGGGAGGCTGCCAGAGATCGAGCAGCATGGACACCCGCCATTAGGTGACCAAGGCCAACGTATGTAAGCATGTTGGAGCCTTTATAAACGAAATGAGTCAATCGTATGCCCTTTTTTTTTTCTTTTTTTTTCATCGTGCTATCTCCAGACGGTTTCACTCAGCCTTCACTCTGCCTTTTGACATGGAGGGGTAGATACAGCCTTCATCAATCCCTTCACTGCTAGAGGTCTGTCCCAAGCTGAATAAAATCGTCTGGTGGAAGCAGGAATAAACTAGGAGATGCCTAGGATTCAGGGGGTGTTGTTATGTATGTATGTGTTGTGCTGCATTGTGTGTGTGTGTGTGTGTGTGTGTGTGTGTGTGTTCTTACCTCACCTAATTGTTCTTATCTGATTGTATCTTTACAGGAGTGAGTGAAGCTCATACTATCCCGTGTATTAAACCATTTTTCTCACATATCCTTAACTTTATAAATAGTGTTGGCACACACTATTTCATTCGGTAGTGCATTCCACTGATCAGTTGTCCTATTTGGGAAACTGAATTTCCTTACGTCTTTATCGCCTCTCCTTTTTTGTAGTTTTTTTGCAGTGTCCTCTTGCTGATGCATCCCCATAGGTTATATATTCCTTTATGTCTTCTTTCCCTGAGATGCATTTATATAGCACAATCATGTCTCCTCCTTTCCCTCTCTTCTGTAGTGTTGGCAGATTCAGTTTTTCTAGTCTTCCTTCGTAGCTTAGATCCCTTAAGTTTTGTACGCATCTTGTAGCGGCCCTTTGAACTTTTTCAGTCTTATCTATGTGTTTCTTGAGATGAGGATTCCAGACTACTGATGCATAATCCAGGGTTGGTCTGATGAATGATGCTGTTATCCTTCTCAGCTTGTCTTCATTTATGTTTGTGAATGCAATTCTCAAATTAGCAAGCAGTGTATACATGTTCCGTACCTTCTCACTGATGTGGTCAGCCGGAGTTAGTCTGTTATTGATAATCACTCCTAGGTCCTTCTGTCTTTCTGATGTGTGTAGAATTTTACTTCCTAACTTATAATCCCAATCTGGTCTTTCTCCACTCTTACCAAACTTATTTTCGTGACACTTGGCCACATTGAATTCCATTTGCCATTTATTCCTCCATTCATGAAGTTTATTTAATTCTTCTTGTAGCGCTGTACAAGAGTCAGTGTTAGTAATTCTCCTTTGTATTTTTGCAACATCCGCAAACATATTTAGAGAGCTTCCATTGTCAGTGTTATTGTATATGTCATCTATATACACTAAAAACATAATTGATGCCAGCACTAAGCCCTGTGGAACTCCGCTAGTCACTTCCCTCCATGATGAGTAATTTCACCCTAATACTGTTCTCATTTCCCTTTTTTCTGGGAAAATCCTGCATCCAACAGTACAGATTGCCTTGGGTACCTCCTTGATGGTACAGTTTCCATAAAAGTTTTTGGTGCGGTACTCTGTCAAATGCTTTCTCGGAATCTAGATAGATACTGTCCACTCATCCATCTCTTTTCTGTAATGTTTGTGCAGCTCTATGATAGTAGCTTAATAGATTAATGACACATGATTTTCCCTGTCTAAAACCGAACTGCCTTTCTGTAATCATATTGTGCTCCTCTAGATGGTTTATCCAAACTTTTCTTACCAACTTCTCTAGTATCTTACAACAATGGTTAGTGATGCTGGTCGGTAGTTGAGTGGATTTTGTCTATTCCCTTTCTTGAACAGGGGAACAATATTTTCTTTCTACCAAATATCAGGTAGTTTACCTTGACCCAAGGATTCCTTGAATATTAAATATATAGCAGCCAACATGAAATTTCGTCGAGACCATTTGCTTTTCCTTTGTCTAATTTACTTAACTCCTCCTGTATTTCTTTTTCTGATATTTGTATATCTGGTAATACGTGTGGGCATGCATGTTGACTATATCTCTTTTAAATTATTTTCTTCTGTAAAAACTGATTGGAAATTTGTATTTGGTGCTTCACAAATATCTTTCTCTTGCGTGTAGGTGATCCCCTCATCCGTAATGGATTGTATTATATCCTTTACTTTGGTTTTGCTTCTGATGTAGCTGTAAAATAGCTTCGGTTGATCACTACTTTTATTTATGATATCCTCCTCAAACTGTTTTTGGGCTTCCCTCCTTATTCTTGTATAATCGTTTCTTGCCTGTTTGTAATTATTATATGCCCTTTCACTATTGTGGCTTCTGTATCTATTCCACAACAAATCTCTTTATTCTTTTGATTTTATACATTCTGTATTGAACCATTTCTGTATTTTCTTTTCCGCTTCTTTGTGCTGTGGGATGTAATTTTGGACTCCTATTTCTTAAAGTTCACAGAATTTTTTATAAAATAACATTTAAATCTTGTCTTCTAAGCTCTTTTTACCAATCTGTTTCTAAGAAGTACCGGTACTTCTTTAGGTCATGGTAGTTGCCCTTTTTGTAGTTCAGGCCGTTTTTGTAACTTTCATTACTGTTAACTATGTCATATGCAATCCTGAAGTTGCAGTTTGATACTGCATGGCCACTTTTGCCAAATGGAGGGTGATACATTGTAATGTCAATATCATTTTCTTGCCTAGTAAATATAAGATCTAGTACTGATGGATCATCAAGTCCTCTTTTTTCTGGTGTTTTCCTTTACATTTTGTGTTAGGAAAAACTCCTGCACAAGGTCCAGGAGCTTTTGGTCTCAACAGCGTTCATGGTTTTTTATATCTAGAGCAGGGGTGGGGAACCTTTCTCCTATTAAGGGCCATTAGGATATTTTTAGCATCATTTGCGGGCCATACAAAATTATCAGCATAAAATCAGCTGTAGCCCAGTACATAATATAGATAGATAGATAGATTGATTGACTGATATTCGTTCATGAGTTTATGAAATTGCATTTATGAATTGCCTCGCGGGCCTGACATGTAGAGGTGTATGGTACGTAGGAGGGCTACTGGGCCTTGAAAGCAGGCTGTGAAGCCTATGCCGAGATTCGGTCACATAAAAAAAAAAAAAAAAGATGGTCTTGCGGGCCTTATACGGCCCGGAGGCCTGACGTTCCCCACCCCTGATCTAGAGAGCATTCCTATTCATAATTGTATTGAAATCTCCAGTTAATATAATTCTTTCAGATTTCCCTTCCATTCTATGTAGTAATGCTTTTAAGCTCCGAATTGTACTCTTTGCCTGGTCTTCATATTTGCCTCTTTCCCAAGTGTTTGATCTGGGTGGCATATATAAATTTGCCACAATTATTTTCTCTTCGGATGTATTGATCTCTGCTGCAACAATTTCTACTTGTGAGGATATATCAAGTTCTATTTCTTTGCCCTGTAGATTTTTCTGTGTTCTCATTATAATTCCTCCTCCATTTTTTAAATTCCTGTCTCTTTTCCATATATTGTATTCCTCTTAAGTTTAGGATGTCGTTTGATACCCTTGAGGTTAATTTTGTTTCAATTAGGCAAGTAATATGTGGTTCCTTTTCTTTGATATAATCTTTCATCACTGATAATTTAGATACCATTCCATCCATATTTGAGTACATCAACTTAATCATCTTGGTTACATACTTGTCATTATTTGAGTCTACTACGTCTTCTTATTCCCTTCTGCTTATGTACCATTTTCGTACCTGCAATCTAACTACTGTGTAAAAAAATGCACTCTTCTCTTCCTCTAATCTCCTCTCGGTCTTTGTTTTTGTCTTCTCCCTCTTCTCTTTCAGTAATTCTAATTCCTCTTGAGTTAGGCATCTTTTTATCCATACTTTTTTAACTTCCTCTTTTTCCATAAGTTTGTTTGCATTTTTTAGTATCTCCTCCACAGTGTTCACCCTCTGGAAGGTTGCTTTCAGGGGCCTTGACTTATTTCTCTCATATTTCCTTAGCCTTTTGTGTTCTTCTGTGTCTTTATGTGCGCCAAGTTAGGGTTAAAGAAGTAAAGCAGCGTGTGAGAGTAAGGGATTGCATGTCATGGAAGAAGAGAGCAGATGCATGATGAGGATGTGTGTGTGTGTGTGTGTGTGTGTGTGTGTGTGTATCTATCTGTCCCTCTATCACACACACACACACACACACACACGCACACACGCCATCTTCATCATGCACTCTTCTGCTCTCTTCTCCCTTGTCATGCAACCCCTTGCTCTCACACACTGTGCTATACTTCTTTCACCTTAACTTGGCCCAGATTATCTTTCTTTTGCAGCTTACGTAGTTCATTGGCAGAATTAGACAGTACTACGGCTCTACATCCCTTCCATAGCACTTCATCGTGACTAGCATCGTATTCCCATGTTCATCTCGTTACAACTCAGTATTCAAGATGGAGAGAGGTGAATTTTAGGCCAATTTACAGTAAGAAGAGTTTAGTCTTTAACATTCCATTATCCTTATTTCTTTTCACCTGGCCATGTGGAGAGGATGGGGAGTGAGAGACTGACGAGAAGAGTGTATGTGAGTGAGGTGGAGGCGGGGAGAGGGAGAGGGAGGCCAAGGATGAGATGGAGGGATGGAGTGAAGAGGTGTATGAGAGAGGTGAGAGCTGGGAGCAGTGCAGTGAAATGACGGGGACAGGGCAACATAGAGGCGATTTGTTTGTGGCCACCCCTTACGGGATTAAGGCGTCTGGCAATAGATAGATAGATAGATAGATAGATAGTTTTCATCTGACGGAACTGAACCACTCACAAAATTCCATGAAGCTTGGTTTTGAGGTTGGAATGAATCTCCTTGGTTACTACTAGGCCTTAAATTGGCATCTCATCTTGAATTCTGAGTTGTCACAAAACTGACCATAGAATATGATGCTAGTCACGAAGAAGTGTGATGGAAAAGATGTAGAATCGTAGTATTGCTTTATTCTGCCACTGAGCTGCGAGAAGTAGGCTGCAAAGGGACGAAAATATCCACCAAGTTAAAGTGAGAGAGAGAGAGAGAGAGAGAGAGAGAGAGAGAGAGAGAGAGAGAGAGAGAGAGAGAGCTGACAATTGTGGTAAACAGACCAGCTCCAAAGTAGTTTTGTATGAGAGAGAGAGAGAGAGAGAGAGAGAGAGAGAGAAACTAACTGTGGTAGTAAACAGTCCTGCTCCAGAGTAAGGATTTGTATGTGTGTGTGTGTGTGTGTGTGTGTGTGTGTGTGTGTGTGTGTGTGTAATAAATCCTCGTTGTTAAAAATCTCCATATATTAGGATCAAGTCGCTTTTTGGAAACTATGCATTACAAGAAAACACAACATATTTTCATTCCCAGTAGTAAACCAGCCTTGGATCATCTTAAAACTTCTTTATCTTCAGAACGCATCTGATGTTTTATTTTTGCCTCTCTCACAGGGACGGCCAAATACAGTGCTTGTCTCTGGGTCACTCCCTCCCACATCACTCATCCACTGCGTTGCTGTACCTTCATAAAGAAATGGGTCCAGGCGCTATGCAAAGAGTGTTAGGAAAACGAAATTTTGTTCAGTGCTAGATCTCTGCTTAGGCAACGCTTTGGCAGGGTGACACCCCCAAAGGCCACCGCTACGGGAGGTCCTGGCCAAAGCCTGTATATACGGTTATGGTTTTTCATCTAGGAACACGAAATTTTCCATACTGGTAGCGTTCATCCCGACCTTGTTTTGGTTAGGGTGGGACCCCAGTGGCCGCTACAACGCCATAGTTTTCACGTAGGCACACGAAATTCTACATAGTAATAGACACCTTCATCCTGACTGGAATTTATAGAGGGAGGGACCCCGGAGGCTCGCCTCTTCGCCTCACCGGAAATAATTCTTTCCCCTTACAATATTGTAGGGGTGGGTGCGGCTCTCGTTGGTGTCATTTGCCTTGTTGCTACCTTCTGACGATTTCATTCAGTTTAGAAAAGACTTTTCGAATTTCATGTAACCACAACCTTGTATTTAGACCATGAAAGTGGCCCAGTTCTGTCAGATACAATCAAACCGACAATAAAAACGAGAGAGACTCACTCCAGGTTCATAACTAATGAGCGTCGTACTTCATGTAACCACGACTTAGTATTTAAGATGTGGAGGTGATCCACCTCCATCAGGTGAAAACAAGCCAACAGCAATAACCAAGGAGATTCATTGCTAAAGTTCAACAAATATTATTCAACCAAGTCTTAGCACTCGAGTTGTAGGGGCCCAGTTGTGTCAGATAAAAGCAAACAGACTACAAGACTAATGGATGTTAAGCAATATCAGCGTGTGTGAGAGGAAAGTGTTGCATGACGAGGGAGAAGGCGGTGGAAGAGTGCATCATGAGAGAGAGAGAGAGAGAGAGAGAGAGCCTAGTGAACCAGTATAAGCCAGCCCAAACCAGCCACTGTTTATGAGAAGAGAACGTGACGTAAACGGAGTATCTTGCATTGAATTTAATTTCTCCAACATGAGGACGTTCTCGAGTAGTTTCGTCGTCCAAGGGGAGGGTCTTATTATTTTTCTTACTGGGGATGTTATACAAATCCGTTATCAATACCTTCTTGCTGGGCGAGATCAAATTTTCATCTGACAAAACTGCGCCACTCACAACTTGATTACCATGTCGTGGGTGCATAAAATTTGTTGAACCTTTGTTATGGGATAGGAGTGAGTCTCTTTGGTTGCTAATCAAATCAAACCCCCAATATAACTACATCCTGGCATCAATTGAACTGAGAAGGACTTCGATATTTTGCCAGATGTACGGATGAAAAAGCGCAGAAACAAGAGAGCATTTGGAATGGGAGGAGATTTTGATTCCTCTACCCACTCCACACTGCACTGATTAAACGTGTGTACCTGATGCAGTGTTGTAATGGGTATAGAACTCTGAATCTCCTCCCATCCCAGCTGTTCCATTGTTTCTCAGCTTTATTTTATTATTATTATTATTATTTTTTTAAGCAGTTTCCATCCCTACATCATGACAATCATTTGAGTATAAAATTTTTGTTTTCCAGTTTATGATGTTTTATGGAGGTTAGCTACCAAATCCCCATTAGCTATGCTGTATAACGACTTTCATGGTCACTTCCCTGTTTCTTATCACTGCTTTCAAGTAACCTTGTTGTGATAGTAGATGTCGCGACTGGATTTTATAGTACTCAAAATTTTTCCGTGGAATGAGGCAACATGAATTCGTGGAGTTTTACTTATTATGAGAAGTCTAAGTGCTAGTTTTTTTTTTTTTTTTTTTATAACTCGCGTATTGTAGCCCGGATGCCGCACCATGTATGAAAAGAAACATCCTCGGTTGTTAAAAAGCGTTTTGGTGAGTAATACGCTTGTGTACGCCTTTTCGTCGTGTGTGTGTGTGTGTGTATATATATATATATATATATATATATATATATATATATATATATAATCTAAAGGTGAAAGTAGGGAAGAGTAAAGTGATGGTCTTCGACAGAAGTGAAGTCAGTGAATGTACAGTGATGCTGGATGAGGAGGAAATGGAAAATGTGAGTGCATTTAAGTACTTGGGTAGTGTGATGAGTAAGGATGGAAGTTTAGAGGGTGAAGTGCTTGAAAGCGTACAACAAGGAAGAAAGGCCGCTGGTTCCTTGATAACAGTGATAAGAAACAGGGAAGTGACCATGGAAGTAAAAAAGTCGCTGCATGACTGTATTGTGATATTGTGTATGAAAGTGAAGCTTGGACCTTGTTGGAAGGACACAAGTCAAGAGTGAGAGCAGTGGAAATGAGTTATTTGAGAGGAGCATGTGGAGTTACATGGAGAGACAGACTGACAAATGGGGAAGTGAAGGAGCGTTGTGGTGTGGATGTGGATGTAATAGGATGCGTTAGGGGAAACACACTGGCGTGGTTTGGCAATGTAGAGAGAATGGAGAGTGAGGGACTAACGAGGAGAGTATATGTGAATGAGGTGGAGGGGAGGGAGAGGGAGGGGAAGGCCAAGGATGAGATGGAGTTACAGAAAATTGAGAGCGTTAATTACAGTTTTTGCCACGGATACGAACGGCACAATCCGACATCGCCACGTGAAACCAGATTCATTTACAGCTTGGCAGGTGTTACGGGAGGGATTTATGCCCCAAAATGAAATATCTAATGACATTCCACTGTAGTTATTAAGCCTTCATGTACTTCTTGATCTCCTCCTCCTCTTCTTCTTCTTCTTCTTCTTCCTCCTCCTCCACCTCCTCCTCCTCCTCCTCCTCCTCCTCCTCCTCCTCCTCCTCCTCCTCCTCCTCCTCCTCTTTTTCTGTCCAGATAACTTATTTTTACCAGCTACACGTAAGCTCATTCCCTTCATGTCTACAGGACACCCCATAAACTTAACGTACCCGCTCATAGCGTCGTGTCGCGTCATGATATGCGGTATTTATCAATTTATTGAATGCAAAGCACAGACTAGGTTATGCACAGATAGCCCTGAGTTATCGGTCACTTCTCTTACTTTCGACCTGTGATGGGCTGTGGATCACTGAGGGTCCCTGTTAGTCAAGTGACCACCATCGGGATTTCTTTAATGTACCAGGGGTCACTGCTTCAGGAGGAAACTTGTGTACTTGTCCCGCTCGGGAAAGTTCCTTGTCTCAGTGGAGTGAACGGAGCTGGGGCCTGTTGACTACTCCCAGTTAACTCAGCTTACCCATACATAATGTCATGCTTTAGTTATTTATTTATTTGATTATTCATTTTATTTTTTTAGTTTCTCTTTCAGGTTAGTTAAACTGGTATCTTGTCGATAAAGAATTAGAGAATTTAACTTCCACTTCAGTCTTTCCTATGAAATAACCATGTCAGTTTATTCATACATCATGTTGGTCCTCACCTTTTCCCGCCAGTTTTAACTGGAGGGTTTGGAGGGCGGAGGGAGCCTTCTTGCTTAACTATATTTATCCTTCAGCATGTAGAATTAGAACTCATAGTCATAGTCTACTCAGTAACAGACAGCCTTGATAGGACCATAAGGTCTGTTGCTGTTTGCTTTGTTCAGTTTATATTCCTCCTCCTCCTTCTTTCTGTCTTTCTTCCAAACACATTTCCAGCTTATACAGACCTAAGAGTCGTATGCTAGTGGGCTGAAGATGGATGAGTAGATAGATACAGATAGACAGAGAGAGAGAGAGAGGTAAATAGACAAGTTTTTAAAATGCAGACCCGAGTCGCATGCTAGTGGACTAAAGATAGATCGGTAGATAGATACAGATAGATAGACAGATAGATAGATAAATAGATAGACAAGTTCTGATAATGCAAACCAAAGAACCGTATACTGGTGGGCTGAAGATAGACATAAGTAGATAAGTACAGATAGATAGATAGATAGATAGACAGATAGATAGATAAGTTTTGATAAGGTAGACATGAGCCATATTTTAGAGCACGTCTTCCTTTGTGAGTGTAGATAGATAGACAGATAGATAAAAGGACTGACAGGTAGATAGATAAACAGATTGATAGATAGATAGATATATAAGGCCATGTTCTAAAGTGTTTTAAATATATTTGAATAGCACCTTTGTGAGAGTAGATAGATAGATAGATAGACAGATAGATAGAAGTTTTGCCAATACACAACAAAAAGGCTAAGGTATTTTTTGCACGTATTTTAGATAGATAGATAGATAGACATATTTACTACGTATTTCTTGGGGGGTAAATAACACATAGATAGATAGATAGATAGATAGGTTGACACAGATAGATAGAGATGGATAGATAGATATTTCGCGTGTCTTTGAAGGGGCTAGTTTCTGGTTGGTGGTAATTGCAGTATGTATAACACCTGTAGTTCCGAGTATTGCATCGGTGTGTGTGTGTGTGTGTGTGTGTGTGTGTGTGTGTGTGTGTGAGAGAGAGAGAGAGAGAGAGAGAGAGAGAGAGAGAGAGAGTTGTGCTTCAAAGTCCTGGCAGCGTAACAAATGAGAGAGAGAGAGAGAGAGAGAGAGAGAGAGAGGGAGAGAGAGAGAATGAAGCTGACAAATGTGGTAAACAAACCTGTTCCAGAATAAGGTTTGCGTGAGAGAGAGAGAGAGAGAGAGAGAGAGAGAGAGAGAGAGAGAGAGAGAGAGAGAGAGAGAGAGAGAGAGTGCATATGTCACAGAATCGTATATTTTTCAAGTAGCAGATATTATACTACATTGTATAATTACTTCCAGTGGAGTATAATAAGTTGTAATTATCACTGAATTATTATAGAACAGAAAAAGTGGAAAGAAGGAACGTAGAGGCAGGGGACGAGAGGGGAAGGGAGGGGAAGGAATGGAGGGGGGAAGCAGAGGGGGAGGGGAGGGGAGACGGTAGGGAAGAAAGGGAAGGGAAGGGAAAGGAAGAAAAGGGAAGGGAACAGAAGGTAAGAAAAGGGAAGGGAAGGGAAGGGAAAGGAGGAGGGGAAGGAAGGGAGAGGTATGGGAGGGAGGGAAGGATAGGATAGAGTATGGGTGAGAATACAAAACAAAATCTACTGCAGTTAAATCACCTCCCCCCCTCCTCTACAGGGCCTGTTGTGTATGAATGTATATCTGTTAGGAACGCCAGGAATTTGTATATTGTATGTCCGTAGAAAGGTCATGGTCAGCCGTAATAAATCCATGTACAGCCGTGATAAAAAAGTGCGCTGATAGTTCCTCTCCATCATCATGCCCTGCTTTCCATATTTCTTGTTCCCCTCCAAACCATTGGGAATATGCTTTCTGTTCATACTCTTTTCCCGCGTGCTTCATAATGCTGTCATATGAAAGTGTATACGTCTGTCGTTTCCCACGCCAGCAGAGAAGTATGACACACACACACACACACACACACACACACACACGCAACCGCTTACACCAGTAGCATGGTTTAAGCAGGATATATTTGATGTTACAGAATAATGTAACAAAATGTAACTGAATGGAGTGCGGGTATATGCCAATGAAAATAGTGAGGGTATGCCGTACTCCTCTGTACCCCCTCCACAACAGCACTGCTCATGGCTGAATACTCGTACCTGCTCGGAAAAGTATCTGAAAAATTTTCCATTTAGTCAGTGAACTCGTATCGTATCATATTGTTTATAAAGGCACCAACATGCTTGTATGCGTTGGCCCTGAGTCACCTAATGGCGGCTCTTCACATACTTGATTTTTTGCAGTCTCCCTATTCAATCCCTTATCCTTGAGGTCACACTTTTTTTTTTTTTTTTTAACCTCGTCCCAGGACTTTTTCGTTCTGCCTCCCGCAGCTCTACTCAACGTTCACTCATTTCACTTTCTGCACCCAATTGCCAACCTCCAACCTCTTCACATGCCCAGACCATCTTAATCTATCACACCTCATCACAGCACCAATACACTCCAATCCCATCCTTCCTCTCAACTCTTCATTTGTAAACCTAGCCCCCCAGGCCTCACATTCAAGGATGCGCTAGGCATCCATCTAATCTGCTTCGTGACTGTATGTTTGAGCCTACGAAAATCCATTTCCTTTACTGCACAGGTATCGCTACCATACAGCATTACATTCCTAGCACATGCTGCATACAGAGATCCCTTAGCACAGAGGTAGAGAGCCCTCTCAATGTCATTAGAGGCAACAGCTCCCTGAACTTCTTCCAACCACTCCTGAGCTCATACCCTAGCCACAGAGCTAGCTCCAACCCCACCTCCAGCACGTAAGAAATCCTCCAAACAACAAAGCTCTTCCACACACGCACGACTTGCCGGCAAGATCAGCCCTTTCATGCCTGATATTCCCTACATGCTCTCCCCGACACACTGTACACATGAAATCAGCATTATCTCGCAGTCTACCCTTAATACCACTACGGTACATCTCTTATGCACCCACTTATCACAAATACTGTACTGCACAAGATGGAGTTACAGTAGTTCCCACATCCTTGTGACAAACTACACATGGTCACTCTCCCTCTGCTTTGACAGTACCGTCACCAGCCCTAACTATCATTGCCTTTGTTTTATCCGCATTTTCTCTCAAATTCATGAACCCTATTCTGCCTCTCCACTCCCAAAATCTTTCCTCCACCTTCCTTTTACTCTCTGTAATGAGCACCAATATGATGCATTCAACATCTCCCATGGGAGTCCATATCTGGAGCCACGTGAGAGCTGTTTCCTCCTGTCTTCCCCTTCGTCTCCTCAACCATTTTCTTTGCAGCTTTATCTTGGCCATCACTAAGTGATGGTCCGAGACTCCATTCCCCCACCCTCTCCACACTCTTGCATCCAACACTTGTCTTCTCAATTCGCTCATCCACACACACTTAGTCTATCATTACCTTTCGTTCAACAAGTTCTCCATCCATCCTCCTCATTACTCTCCATGTATACCGGTGGATCATCTTATGCCGAAAGTAGGTGTTGGCTATTGCCAACCCCTTACGAGCACAGATATCCACCAAAGCACTACTATTCCCATCTACTTCAGCTGGCACACATTTGATGTTGTGTAATCCCCCCCTCTGGGGGTAGGGGGGTTTCATGAATACTCCTCCAGTATCCCTGCTTGTCGTACGAGGCGACTAAAAGGGTTGGTGGTGGGTAAGTACCCCACCCCGTAAAAAAACCTAACTAAACAAGCGAATAAAGCGCCTCGGACCAGGACGGACCATACATTGACGACTAAGGAACGGACAAAGGACTTTCTGAGGGTGGGAACGTGGAATGTGAGAGGAGTGAATGGTGAAGTGAAAGAGAGATTGTTCAGGTGCCTGAGGATGCAAGAGTGGATATATGTGGATTGACTGAAACTAAATGGAAAGGTGAAAGGGGGAGAGAATGGGAATATGGTTTAGGTATATGTGCGGGAGTTAATGTGAGGGCAAGAGAGGGAGTATGTCTGATGATAAGCAAGAAGTGGAAGGAGAATATAAGAGAGTATGGAACAGTGGGTGCAAGGATTGTATGGGTGAGGATGAAAGTAGGTATACAAGCGTGGGCGATTGTATGTGCTAGGTCAAGAGAATAGAATAGGGTATGTGTGTATGCTCCGACAGAGGACCGAGTGGCAAGAGTGAAAGATGAGTTTTGGGCGAAAGTAGAAGCATGTATGGACAAGTTTGAGAGGAGCGAGAGTGCTTTTGATTGGAGACATGAATGGCAAAGTTGGGAATGTACAAGTGGATGGAGTGGTTGGTCAGTGGATTATTATCTATCTATCTATAGCCCGACGCCCTAATCCCGCAAAGGGTGGCCACAGACAAAACGCCTCCAAGTCGCTGTCACCCACCATTTGACTACCCTCCCCCCAACTCACCTCCCCTTTCCTCATATACCTCTCTACTCCATCCCTCCACCTCATCCTCGGTCTACCCCTCCCTCTCCCTCCCTCCACCTCACCTACATACACCCTCTTAGTCAGTCTTTCATTCTCCATTCTCTTCACATGTCCAAACCACCTCAGTGTATTTCTCCTAATCTTCTCAACCACATCCACATCCACCCCACAACGTTCCTTCACTTCTTCATCCATCAACCTGTCCCTCCATGTCACTCCACATGCTCCTCTCAAGTAACTCATTTCCACTGCTCTCAGTCTTGACTTGTTCCCCTCTTGCAAGGTCCACACCTCACTTCCATACGTCAGGGTAGGGATCACAATACAGTAATTCCTCTAATATCCGAACGCCAAATATCCGAACATCCGCACTAACCGGACATAATCGTCCGGAAACCGCAAAAAAATCGAAAAAAAAAAAAAAATCCCGCCCGTAATTTGAACTTGGCGTGCGAGGCATGGGACAGCTTTGTTGTGGCACGTCATTCCTCTGACGTCCGCTAGATCGCCCCTGCATCCTCCCCACTTTCCGCCTGTCACTCGTCGCAAGTGCACGCTCGTCGTCATGGCTGCCCACGTGCTCGCTTTTGTGGTGGTGCCTTACCTGCTGCAGGCACTCCTGCTGCTCTCGTGCCTCTCCTTCGTGTGTGTGATGATGGCCCCGCAGCCTGAGAAGAGGAAGAGAGTGGTATTGACTCTGGAGAAGAAGCGGGAGATATTGGAGAAAGTAGATGCTGGGTGGTCTTCTTCCCGCATCCTCCGCGAGTTCAACCTGGCCCGATCTACTTTGATATTAAGAGATCCCGAGACAAACTCATGCAGTACACGGCTGACTTCTCGTCCAGAAGCAAACGCAACGTGGCTAGGAAGGTGATGTTTACTCCCAAGTTTGCTGAAGTCGACCGCTCCACGTTGATTTGGTATCGACAGCAACGTGCTGCTGGTGTGATGGTACGTGGTACAAAGCTGAAGGCTGCTGCTGAGAAGTTCGCTGGGCTTCACGACGCCCTAGACTTCAAGGCATCCGAGGGTTGGCTCTTCGCGTTCAAGTTACGGCATGGCCTTACCAACCGTAAAGCTCATGGTGAAGCTTTGGACGCTAACGAGGATGGAGTTGACGACTTTCGGCACAAGGTGAAGGGCTTGATCGACAGGGAGGGCCTCACTCTCGGTCAAGTCTACAACGCTGACGAAACTGGTTTATTCTATCGCTCTTTGCCAACGAACACTCTAGCCGAGGAGACGGAGAAGCGTGTACCTGGCCGCAAGCTCTCCAAGGAACGGATATCTGCTTTGTGTTGTGCCAATGCTAACGGCATGCACCGGCTTAAGCCCGTTATTGTTGGCCGTGCAAAGCAGCTTCGGTGACTTCGTGGGGTGATGGATGTCCTTCCTGTCATCTGGTCCCATTCTTTGAAGGCATGGTTTACAGCCCAGATCTTCAAAGACTGGTTCCACCGCCACTTCGTCAAGGAGGTCATACATTACCAGACGGAGACACTGGGAATCCCATGCGACCAGGTAAAGGCCCTCCTTCTCCTCGACAATGCACCTGCCCACCCGTGTGACAAGGACTTGGTGGCTGAGAATGGCTGGATTAGGTGCATGTTTCTGCCACCTAATATGACTGCTCTCATCCAACCAATGGACCAAGGAGTAATCGTGGCAACAAAGCGCCTATACCGACGGAAGTTCCTGGACGAGGTGATGGTTGTTCTCGAGGACGAGGACGAGCACAGGGAGGGACGGGACATGCGAGGCCAGCGGACTTTGGAAAACCTTTGCCGCTACAACATCAAGTCTGCACTCTACAACTGGGCCAGTGCATGGAAGGAAGTCCCTGTCAAGACTCTAGAAAATGGTTGGTCTCGTCTGCTTCTCGGAACGGATGTGGAGTACGATTTCCTAGGTTTTGACGTGGATGACTTCCATGCATGTCTACGTACGCATGGCGACAATGTTGATGTGGACAATGTGCGTGAGTGGTTGGATGACGACGAGGGCGATCCTGGGTATCAGACCTTGTCTGATATCGAGATCGCATCTCCAGTTGCAGGTGTCAGTACCCAGCTTGAAGATTCCGACAAGGATGGCGACGATGATGCGGGCTCCTCTCAGCATGACACAACTCCAGCCATCCCCAAGCTGAGCGCACTCCGGGAACACCTAGAGTTCGTTCTCGACTACCTGGAACACCTGGACTGCGACAGGGAGATGGGACCCTTGGGACTTGTGGAGGAAGTGCGTGCTTTCAGGCAGCGCATCATCAATCGTCAGAATCGTCGTTCCTTGCGTCAATCAACGATTGACAGTTTTTTCAGGCCTGTGACCCCTGCTGTGCCCAGCCCTGGCTCCACTCCGTTGCCTCCCCAAGGCAGGCCCTCATGCTCCGAGCCACAGCCCAGCACATCAGCCACGGCGGAGTCACCGCTCAACGTGAGTTTGCGTCCGTCTTCAGAGTCGTCTGCAGTGGGTACGCCATCACCACGACCCAGCGATGCACCCCTAGGTCACCTGCCAGTGATACTCTCGGACTCTGACAGTGAATAGACGCCAAGAACTTCTCCACTAGACCACACGGGAATTTACAGTGTTGTGCAGTGAATAAAACAGTGCATTGTGTTAAGGATTTACAGTTGTGAGTGAAAAGACAATTTTTGAACTAAATTTAACATAAATAGACTTGTGTGTTTTTGCTTAGAAAATGGTTATAAGAGTGGAAAAAGTTAAAGTGCAGAGTGCAACACTTATTAAGTTACAATGGAGCATAAGTTAGACGAGAGTGCGCACTGTGAAGAGAACGGACTTCTGAGTGTGAATGACTTAAGTTCAGCGCAAGACTTCATGAACAGTGTACTGCAAGTGCTTCAGGAAATCCTTCTTACTGTCAGAGTTCGAGAGGAGGCAGTTATTCATTGAGATGGCCATGGACTTGCTGTAAGTAGGCAGAATGTTTCATACTGTACTCAACTGTATTTTCCATACTATACTTACCTCAAACACCTCATTTCACTCTTTTATGTCCCTTATTGGTGTGAATATGCTGTGTCTTAGGTGCTATACATGTGCAGTAGGAAGGTGTTTCTCTGAGTTAGGCTAGGTTATAGCGTCCATAACTACCAGTTCAGGAGCCAGGGACTTGTAAGTACCCAGAATGTTGAATATTGTATGAACCTACCTCTAAAACCTCATTTTATGCTTCTTTTGCATTTATTTCAGTCTTTTATGTGCCTTATTGGTGTGATTTGGGTCTTAAATAGGTGCTATGCATGTCCAGAGGGAGTTGTATAGGTGTTTCTCTGAGTTAGGGTCCATAAGTACAAGTCCATAAGCTGGGGCCCAATATCCAGACAGGACCACTATCCAGACCTGCCTATGGCTCTATTACGTCGGATATTGGAGGGATTACTTATCATGCAGTGACTTCTTAACTTCCGTACTCACCTCCCTATTTCTCATCACTGCTTTCAGTGTAGCAACAACCTTCCTTCCCTGCTGTACCCTTTCACGCAGTGGATTACACATCATATAAATTGGAAACACACGCCAACGCCTGAAGTGATTATCTAATTTTACACATGAAAGTACTGAACTGCAAGTTTTTCTAGAGTCTGTAGGACATGATAGTGTTAGTTTGGTCTGTAATAGTTGCATGTAACCCTATGTACTTGGAGATGCTTAACTTTTGAGAATTCACACAGGTAGTCATCTCTCATTTACTAAATACGATATCTTTCTCTTAGACTGCATCTATTAATGGTAAAAGAAACAGCCAAAAAATCTGTCACCTTTTATTATTTCCGCAAGTGACATAACATTACACATACTGTATTGCCTATTTACACGTATGAAAGTCATGTTCTCCTCCGTAGCTGAGGACTGAGAACACTAGGGGAGGTGAAAGGGGAGGGTTGAGTGTGGGGGGGATTGATTTATCAATGGACATTAATTGACATGTTAATTTGTTTATGTACAATAAAATATTCTAGAAAATAATAATAATAATTATAATTATAAATATAAATAAAAGTCAACCCTGTTTGTTGTCATTAATTTTTGGACATTTCCCTTTGTCTTTCCCAGTCCCTCCCTTAGTGATTTTACTTTGCCAATTGATACTGAGGAGAATGGGAAGGAATGCATGGAAATGGGGGAGTAAGGAAAATAAGGCATAATACACAGAATACATCCTGGAATAGTCACCACCTGTGACTTGAAGATGTTGCAATGGTAAAATTTTATATTACTGCTTGCTTTTTTTGTTGTCCAATTTTCCTTTCCTTCCAAACATTAAACAGCACATAGAAACAGCACCATAATACCCAACAATGCACCACATTGGCACATCCTTTGGTTCACTGCTCTACAACTGCTGAAAATTTGGTGCATGGAAAATAGTGGTCAAGTGACTGAATGACAACTGTAGTTCTGACCCTATGACTGCTTTATTTCTACAGCTGATTAGTGAACATAATAAATTACTCTCAGAGTTAGCAACTGTAGTTGTTAAGAAGTGCACCGTTGTATTTTTTATGTTTACTTCCAGTCACCCTTGGAGTAATCCCAGTTGGAAGAAGTGCCCTGAACTGGATTGCCGCGCAGGTCGATCATTCGCTTCAGCTGAGCCTCCATACGATCAGGGTTCAGGGTCTCGGGCAGTGGGGCATACACTGCCGGAAAAGCATTAGTTATACTATTTTCACTTTAAATTGGCCTAAAATTGCCATCTCTCTATTTTGAATGCTAAACTGTAACAATAAATTAACATCAGAATGAGACAGCCATGCAGAAGTGCTATGGAAAGGATATAGAGCCACATTACTGTCTTATTCTGGCACTGATCTATGTGATACAGGCTGAAAAGGGACAAATCTAGACCAAGTTGATATGAACAGTCTATGGTCGTGCTGAAAGCAGCACTTTACATATAATGGTATTGCTGATGCAGCCCTAAATCCACTGACTGCCCTAAGCAAGAATTATGTATTATGGTAAAATCTCACTATTGAGGAAATCCTCATTACAATAAGTTAGCAATGTGTTAAAAATATTGCAACTTCCCATACTTGGTCCTTGGTTCAGAAAATTTGGGAAACAGAAATCACCTCCCTCCCTATACCCTGAAAGGAGGGTGGTGGACTACAAAAGAGGGCAACTTCAGCCTACACTCCAGCACATTCATTTCCAAATAAGCCTTGGACCATCACCTACAGCACCACCAGTAGAGATCCTTTTAATGGTGAATAAAAAAATCATTTAGTGGTATCAAGAATACACTAAAAAAATAAGTCAATGGAGTGAAGACAGTAACAAGCATACTGTACACATTTCCTGCTGCATTATTTACATCCCTAGAAGTACCTCCTTTGCATCAACTTGAGCTTAAAGGAGAGGTTGTACTGACAACCTGTTTTCTCCTCTGATTGCTGTCTCCAATGAGGTCATAGACCCTTGCCAACTGTTTCTTAAATTATCCAAAATATACAAAGGAATGGTTAAGCATAAGAATATTTTGTGGGATGAGAGGAAACAGGAACCCCATGAGGCTAAATCAATGCTAATGTTGGGTTTGTTTTATACCTCACCTCCCTGTGCATTCCCTATCACCCACTCACTCACAGGCAACCCTATCTTTACCAACTGCTTATAACCTCCCTTACCTCTAATGCACCAACACTTACCCATAGGCATTGTCTTCAACTGACCCTTTCCTACAAACTCCTCACTCAAAATACCACACAGTTCTAAGATTAAAAAATGTCAAAAACCGAATAATATTGTCCACCTATGTATTAGTGAAGAGGATAATGAAGGCTACAGTTCTCCAATAAGAAAAATCTCTTTTAAGCTGAATACAAACTGCCAAAATACGTCACTGTTAAAAAAGGGCTTAGTTTACCATAGACCATCCATAGATATTTAGTATGAGTAGCAAGAAAAATGTGGAAATACTGTATATTTAACTGCTGAGAGGGATTTTGGTACGAATACAACAGCAATAAACATCATTATTGTGAAGGGGTTTACTCACCATAGACCTTCATCCACATGTACATCCAGACTGCAATGGATGCGCCGATAAGTGAAATGCCGATAATGGACTTCCACTCCCCTGTTGGCGCCTTCATCTCTGCAAAGGTCTGGCAGAAGGATGCACGGTACAGGGCTTTCTTCTCCTCCAAGGTCAGTTTGTTCCAGTCGCCCTTCTCCTTCTCCCTCAGAGCCTAATGAAACAATGGAGAAATGGAGTATGAAACAAAGGAGCAGTGAAGTATAAAACAATGGAGAAATGAAGTATGAAATAGAGGAGAAACGAGGTATGAAAAGAGATGGACAAAAGTAAAAATATCGGTATGTTACGGATGCACAAAAGAAAGCCTATCCCTTTTCTCATCATCCTTGTATAAGTCTGGTATCCTAAATTTGGTTCTGTTGATGGAATTTAAAAATTTACAAAACACTTTTGGGGTGGCTTTGACAACACTTGCAATCTTCCTTTCCTTCTGCTTCAGAACATTTCTGGTCTTTTGTCTGATTTGGTTATTCAGCCTCCTATATTCAGGCTTGACCTCCGAGTATGTCTCACATGGGCACCTGTCAATCTTCAAAATCTTCATTCTTTTCTACAACCTCCATGGGTAGCCTAGGATTGGTTTTCATTCTATTATTTCTTATACTCATACGTATAACTTTAACGGGCACCCATTCATCAATGACTTCCCAAAGTTTCTTCTTGAACTTCCTCCACTTTTCCCTCGAATTAAAGTCATAAGTCAAAATGCTGGTCCACTCTAGGTCCAGCCTCCACTTCTTATACACCTGGCAAGTCACAGCAAAAAACATATACAGGAATGGTTGCTCTTTCCTAGGGGGTTACAGCAAAAACATATACAGGAATGGTTGCTCTTTCCTAGGGGGTTACAGCAAAAACATATACAGGAATGGTTGCTCTTTCCTAGGGGGTTATGTAATTCAATGTTCTCAACTACTGATTCACCGTTACTCAATATTAAGTACAACATGTTGCCTCTGTCACCTCCTCTGAACCTAGTGATTTCCTTAATGTGCTGGGTGAGGAAACAATCTCTCACTTTTTCAACAGAGAGGGAATGTACGTCATTGGATACTGTTGTTGTTGTACAGCTGGACCAGTTACTATCTGGTAAATTAAAATCACTAATAATACTTCCACCACCTGTAGCAATTCATTATTATTTGCTGAATCACTGTTTGGGCTTCTGTATATGGAAGACATGAACAAACTGACAGCATTACAAGGCTTTTCTATGCATGAATACTCACAGTAATCATCCTTAAATTCAACCAAGGTGCATTTAATTCCACTCTTAATGCATAAAAGTATTCCTCGCCCTTCATCACTGAACACTTTTTTTTCAACTATTTCATATTCTTCCAGTTTATTCTGAAAGAAGCCTGTCATCTGAAATGTTTTGGTTTTACTTCTTGACACATTATTACTTCTGGTTTATGTGCACTGGTTGTGAGTTCCAGAAATATCTATCTATCTATTTATTGCCAAGCGCCATAATCCTGTAAGGGGTGGTATCTTTACTAAATATATCAACATTGCTGAACATAATAAAATGGTTTCCAGCAACAGTTTCACTTGTGTAGCTATTTACATCATGTATATACTGGATTTCCTTCTTTGTTACCTGGTCTCACTTCTCATTTTCTTTTTTATCCAGTAGTTTTACAATTCTTCACTTCCATAGTGGTCCCATACTCCATTCTTCTCCATTGTTTCTGTCACATTTTTTGCTTCCCTCCTTAATAATGTTAATGGGCATCTAACTGAATGGTCCATGATTGGTGTGAACATGTGAGAAGGTTGTGTAATGTCCCCATGGTTGTTCAATATATACGAGGTGCTACCCAAAAGTTCCAGTAATTTGACCAAAGGGAGCCAACCGTTTGCAGTTTTGCCTTTTGCCGCTATGAGGACTCAGCAGCACCCCTTGTGCGTCAGTGTGGCCCTGGCCGTGTCTGTGAGCGGAAGTGTTGTTGAGTTACGCTTACTATTGTAACATGGTGTGTAGGTGGTTTGGCGGTTTTGCAATGGTGGACCAATGGCACAGCAATGTTAAGTCTATGATGATCGTTTTCTTCAATATCCAAGGGACTGTTCACATGGAATTTGTCCCACCTGGTCACTCTGTCAGTGGAAAGTTTTACTGTGAAGTTTTGCAGTCTGAGGGAGAACATCCACTGCAAACGTCTAGAACAGTGGAAGAACAAGGACTGGGTCCTGGATCATGACAATGCCCCGGCCCACACATCAGTTGTTGTCCGGCAGTTCCTGGCTTCCGCTATCACGGTAGTCATTCCCCACCCACCCCTATTCGCCTGACTTTCCCCCCTGCTTTTTCCCTTTTCTCAAGCTGAAATTACGACTGAAAGGGCGTCGATTTGACTCAATTGAGGAGATACAGACAATTGCAGGAGGTGCTCAAGACCATCAAGCCTGAAGCCTTCCAGGGATGCATGGACTCATGGAAAAAACGGTGGGACCACTGTATACTGTACATGCCCAAGGGGACTACTTTGAAGGCAACAGTAAGAACTAGGAGGTGAGGTAACTTATTTTCCTACAATATTCAAATTACTGGAACTTTTGGGTAGCACCTCGTATATGGATGGGGTTATGAGAGAAGTAAAAACGCAAGTAATGGAGAGAGGGATGGCGTTGGTAATGAATGGTGATGGATGGAATATCTCAAATTTGCTGTATGCTGATGATGCAGTGCTACTTGCAAGTACCGGACAAGAACTTGGCAGGTTAGTGCTGAGTTTTGCTGATGTAGAAGAGTAAAATGATGGTTATTGAGTAAGAAGGTGACTCCCAGTGCAATGTTACAGTGAATGGAGACTGGAATTGGTGAGGGAGTTCAAATACCTGGGTAAAGTGACAGAAAAGAGAGGAAAATGTGCAAAAGTGGAAAGCAGAGTGACATAAGGAAGAAAAGTAGCCAGTGCAATGAAGGCCTTAATAAGAAACAGAGGCTTGAGTGTTGCAGCTGCATGAGGCTTACATGATGGAGTGTTAGTGCCAACTTTAACATATGGATGTGAGACTATGGTGTGGCATGAAAATGAAAAGTCAAGAGTAAGAGCTATGGAGATGGGACTGCTGAGGAATGTATGTGAAGTACAGAGGGTGGATAGGATACGAAATAAATGTGCTTGGTGAAAAATGTGGAGTGAGGAAGTCTGTGAACACTAGAATTGAAGAGAGTGTACTGAGATGGTATGGTCATGTGGAGAGAATGGATAACAACAGAGTGGTGAAAAAGGTATATCTGAGAGAATTTGACGGAGGGAGGAGGTGAGGTAGGCCAAGGAGAAGGTGGAGAGATTTGGTGGATGAGTGTGTGGGGAAGAGAAGTTTGGAAGTCGGTGAGGCTAGGGAACTGACGAGATTAAGTTGACTGGATGAATGTTGTGAGGAGAAGTGAATGATCAGGGATTTGGCACCCCTTTTTAATGTGACTGTCTGGATTGACTCTATCGGATACGTTTATGTGAAGCTACAGAACGTGATGAATGTTTCTGGCGTATCCAATAGAGCCAGGATTCCAGGGACTTGAATGATGAGTGACTGGAAGTGTGGCCCAGTGGACTGGGCAGATTTGGGCTGTCTGGACACTGCTATTCCTCACCCTGCCCTAGGGTGGGAAAGGAGGTCCGGATGATGATGACGATGACTTAACCCGTGGACTGTGAACCACAGCTCAGGCTGGGTAGCGTTGCATTGTGAGCCACAGCTCAGGCTGTGCTGGCTGTGCATCACCGTAAACAACTTGACCCCTATGCAAACTTACGCATGGCACTACACAACGATGGAGAGAGAGAGAGATTTTTTTTCACTTCACGAGATAATGCCCTGGATGTTTATCTTCAAGTTTATAATAAAAAACAAACAAAGATTTCTTTTTCATTTTTTCACTACTCCCATAGGTAAACTTACGCATGGCCCTATACAAAGACAGAGAGAGAGATTTTTTCCTTTTCTCCAGATGATGCCCTGGATGTTTATCTTCAGGTATTTAAAAAAAAAAAAAAAAAAAAAATCCCTTCGTTTTTTGCACACCACGGGGTGGGATTAAAAAAAAATGTAACTGCGCAATCCACAGGTTAATAATGTTTCACATTCTCTCTTGGTGTCATACCATGAACCATACTCATATCCACTCCTGATTTCCTTGCAGTTTACTACATGTTTTTTAACAGCTCATTCTTAAACTGAATATCTGTGAATGCCACATGCATAGGGCTACACCTCTTTCTATCGGCTGACACCTTACCCAGTCTTACCACTTTATTGACTATCTCTGGTTGAGTGGTAACATTACATACATTAAGTAATTTCAACATGTGGTTAAGTTTCTTTCATCAAATTTATAGTAAATAATCCTTCTCTGGTCTTACCGAGTCATTGTTTTACTTTACCATACTAACATCAATGAAATGAAAGCATTCTGAAAATGAACAAAGAGGCTTATATTGTCCAGCTCCAACAAGAGGAGTCTTGAGGTCAGTGATATTCCAGTCAAGGAAGAGGGGTACTGAAGGTTCAGATTAGATATCAGTAAGATAAATCCATAAAAACAACGGCGTAACAATGGAATGCCCTGTAGATTAGATAGTAACAGCCATTGTGCCACATTCATGACCATTCACAAGATTCATAATCTGCATCATAGATGCTATTACTTTTCTCAAAAGTAGGACAAGATATTTTATAAATACAACAGAATGGCCCACGAAAGTTTCAGTAGTAATTATTGTTAACTTTAAATAATATACAGTACACATGTTTTACTGGTGCTTTGCATTGCTGACACATGCTTTGGAACAATCAAGATCCTACACACTCCTCTTATACAAAACATTACTGTACAACGGTACCCCCACCCTTGCAATACTGGTTCATTATTTACATTTTATGCTGACAGAACTGGTGAACCGTAAACTGTTCTGGAATCCAACCCTAGCTAGAGTTATTGTAGGATTTACTTCAGACCATGTGGTCATCTTGAGCTGCAATAAACAAGCATGCACAGGCACCTGGCAGAGAGTACAATTCAGAGTATAAGATCATTGCTACATAAAATGGAAGAGAAATCGAAAAGAATTATACTAACTGGGGACTTCAATACAAATATATATATATTTTTTTTATGTGAGGAAGAAGGAACCAAAGGCCATGAGCCCGCAGTAACAGTTCCCTCCAAGAGAAAAACAAAATACAATAGAGAGCCAAATTCAAGATCTGATCATTTTGAGATGCCTGGACACACTGCGTTTGAAAGACTGGAGATCATAGGCAGCAGGAAATACAGACAGAGGGAGACAGTTCCAGAGCTGACCTGTTGCATAAATGAAAGACTGGGAGTAACGGTTAACTCTTGCATTAGAGAGTTGGAAAGAAAAGGGATGAGAGTTTGCTGCCAGACAGGTGCTACGCGCCCGTCGTAGAGGTGGAGGAATGCAAGCAGACAGTTCAGAGGAGCAGTGACCATTAAAATAGCGATAGAAAAGAGATAAAGATGCAACAGAGCGGCGAAGAGACAGAGGTTGAAGGGAGTCAGTAAGAGGAGGAGAGTTAATGAGACGAAAAGCCTTTGACTCCACCCTATTGAGAAGAGCTGTATGTGGGGAGCCTCCCCACACATGAGAGTTGTACTCCACACAGGGGTGGATAAAACCCCTGTATAGAGTCAACAATTGTGAAGGGTTAAAGAAAGAGCGGAGTCGGCTTAGCACACCCAATCTCTTGGAAGCAGATTTTACAAGAGATGTAATATGATTTTTCCAAGATAAGTCCCGAGTAAATGAAACCCCAAGCATGTTCAAGGATGATGCAGGATTAAGCTGAATATTATTAAACATTAGTGGGTATACCTGTGGAAGATTTTGTCGGGTTGATAGGTGTAAGAACTGAGTCTTAGATGCATTAAAGATAACCATATTATTTTTACCCCAGTCAAAGATACGAGCCAAGTCAGACATTAGGTGTGCCATAGCCTCATCCCTTGTTTGTTGAAGTAACTGTTGAGATGGGCGTTGCGGGAACCGAATGGAAAGGTGAAGGGTGGAGTCATCAGCGTATGAGTGGATAGGGTTAGATGTACAGCTTAGATCATTGATGAATAAAAGGAAGAGAGTTGGTGATAGGACAGAGCCCTGAGGAACACCACTGTTGATAGATCTAGAAGAAGAACGATGGCCGTCTACAACAGCGGCTATAGAACGACCAGAAAGGAAACTAGCGATGAAGGCACAGATAGAAGGATAGAAACCGTAGGAGGGCAATTTGGAAATTAAAGATTTATGCCAGACTCGATCGAAAGCCTTTGAGATGTCAAGTGCAATGGCAAAGCTTTCGCCAAAGTCCCGAAAGGAGGATGACCAGGAGTCTGAAAGGTAGGTGAGAAGATCGCCAGTGGAGCGTCCCTGACGGAACCCATACTGACGATCGGAAAGAAGGTTGTGATAGGAAAGATGCCTTAAAATTTTTCTATTAAGAATTGACTCGAAAACTTTTGAAATACAGGACGTTAAAGCAATTGGACGATAGTTGAGTGGTCACCCTTCTTTGGGACTGGCTGAATGAGAGCAAACTTCCAGCAAGAAGGAAAGGTACAAGTTGACAGACAAAGGCGAAAATGTTTGCCTAGGCAGGGTGTAAGCACAGAAGCACAGTTCTTGAGAACAACAGGAGGGACCCCATCAGGCCCATATGCCTTGTTAGTACTGAGGCCAGTGATGGCAGAAAATACATCATAATATAAATTGGAATACTCTAGATATAAATAGCCAAGAAAGCTGTTGGGACCAAAAGCTCCTGGATCTCGTACATGAGTTTATCTTAACGCAACATGTGAGGGAAACCACCAGAAAAAGAGGACTTGATGTACCTTCAGTGCTAGATCTAATATTTACTAGGCAAGAAAATGACACTGACAGTTTAATATATCACCCTCCACTCGGCAAAAGCGATCATGCAGTACTAAATTATAACTTCAGGATAGCATATGACATAGTAAACAGCAATGACAGTTACAAAAAAAGCCTAAACTATAAAAAGGGAAATTATCAAGACCTAAAGAAGTATTTCTTAGAAGTTGATTGGGAAAATGAGCTTAGAGGACAAGATTTAAACGTTGTATATAAAAAATTTTGTGAATTTTATGAAATAGGAGTCCAGAAGTACATCCCACAGCACAAAGAAGCAGATAAGAATATACAGAAATGGTTCAATACAGAATTTAAAAAATCAAAAGAAAGAAGAGATTTGTTGAGGAATAGATACAGAAGACACAATAGTAAAAGGGGGGTATAATAATTACAAACAGGCAAGAAACGACTATACAAGAATAAGGAGGGAAGCCCAAAAACAGTTTGAGGAGGATATAATAAATAAAAGTAGTGATCAACCAAAGCTGTTTTACAGCTATATCAGAAGCAAAACCAAAGTAAAAGATATAATACAATCCATTACGGACGAGGGAATCACTTATACACAAGAGAAAGATATTTGTGAAGCACTAAATAAGAATTTCCAATTAGTTTTTACAGAAGAAAAAAATTTTGAGAGGGACTATGTGGAACACACATGTCCACACATACTACCAGATATACTATCTATCTATCTATCTATAGCCCGACGCCCTAATCCCGCAAAGGGTGGCCGCAGACAAAACGCCTCCAAGTCACTCTGTCACCCACCCTTTGACTCCCCTCCCCCAACTCACCCCCTCCCTCATATACCTCTCAACTCCATCCCTCCACCTCATCCTCGGTCTACCCCTCCCTCTCCCTCCCTCCACCTCACCTACATACACCCTCTTAGTCAGTCTTTCATTCTCCATCCTCTCCACATGTCCAAACCACCTCAGTGTATTTCTCCTAATCTTTTCAACCACATCCACATCTACCCCACAACGTTCCTTCACTTCTTCATTCGTCAACCTGTCCCTCCAGATATACAAATAGCAGAAAAAGTAATACAGGAGGAGTTAAGTAGATTAGACAGAGGAAAAGCAAGTGGTCCTGATGAAATTTCATGTTGGGTATTACGACAATGTGCAAAGGAGTTAAGTAAACCATTATTTTTAATTTTCAAGAAATTCTTGAGTCAAGGGAAACTACCTGATATTTGGAAAAAAGCAAATATAGTTCCCTTATTCAAGAAAGGAAATAGACAAAATCCTCTCAACTACCGACCAGTATCACTGACCAGTGTTGTAAGCAAGGTATTAGAAAAACTTATAAGAAAAGCTTGGGTAAATCATCTAGAAGAACACAGTATGATAACAGAAAGACAGTTTGGTTTCAGAAAAGGAAAATCATGTGTTACTAATCTGTTGAGCTACTATGACAGAGTAACAAACACAATACAGGAAAGGGAAGGATGGGTGGATAGTATCTATTTAGATTTCAAGAAAGCTTTTGACATAGTACCACACCAAAGACTTTTATGGAAACTGTACCATCAAGGAGGAATTCGAGGCAAACTGTTTTGTTGGATGCAAGACTTTCTCATAAAAAGAGAAATGAGGACAGTACTAAGAGGAAACTACTCATCATGGAAAGAAGTGACTAGTGGAGTACCACAGGGTTCGGTGCTGGCACCAATCATGTTTTTAGTGTATATAAATTATATAAACAGTAACACTGGAAATGAGAGCTATCTGAATATGTTTGCAGATGATGCAAAAATACAAAGGAGAATTACTAGCACAGACTCTTGTCGGGAGCTACAAGAAGAATTAAATAAACTTCATGAATGGAGTAGTACATGGCAAATGGAATTCAATGTGGACAAGTGTCATGTAATCAAGTTTGGTAAAAGTGGAAAAAGACCTGATTGGGATTATAAGTTAAGAAATTAAACCCTATACACATCAGAAAGAAAGACCTAGGTGTGATTATCAATAACAGACTATCTCGGCTGACCACATCAGCAAGAAGGTATGGAACATGTATACACTGCTTGCAAATATGAGAATAGCATTCACATACATAAATGAAGACATGCTAAGAAGGATAATAACATCATTCATTAGACCAACCCTGGAATATGCATCAGTAGTCTGGAGTCCTCATCTCAAAAAGCATATAGACAAGATTGAAAAAGTTCAAAGGGCCACTACAAGATGGATACCAAGCTTAAGGGACCTAAGCTACGAAGAAAGACTAAATAAACTGAATCTACCAACACTACATGAGAGAAGGAAAAGAGGTGACATGATAATGCTATATAAGTGCATATCAGGAAAGGAGAAAATAGACATAAATGATTACTTAACATATTGAGAAGCATCAGCAAGAGGACACTGCAAAAAACTGCATAAGAAGAGAGGTGATAAAGACGTAAGGAAATTCAGTTTCCCAAACAGTGCAATTGATCAATGGAATGCACTACCGAATGAAATAGTGTATGCCAAAACAATTCACAAATTTAAGGATATGTACGATAAATATGGTTTAAGACACAGGACAGTACGAGCTTGACTCATTCCTGTAAAGATACAATTAGGTAAGAACAGTACATGAACCAAGAATTACGACAGATTTGTTAAGAAAGCAGTTTACCATGATATCTGGTGTGTTCTCCTTGAAGCGGATGGCTGGCATTGGGAAGTCAATTCTGTCTGCATATGAAGGCTGTCCATTGAAGCCGAAGCCTACCACATCCCTGTTGCCTATCTTGGAGAGGGAGGAGGCAGCTGCAGTCTGTTGATGCTGCCGGCTTAACTGTCTCAATGTCAGTGCCAGGGCACTGCGGCTTAATGGTGTTAGCGCCATCTGCCAAGAACATACACAATGGAGGGTAAATGGAGATGATAGTACCATCTGTAAAGAAAACATTAGAGACAATCAAGAGGATAAGTAATGAAAGTGTATATATGAAATTTACTGCTCATATCATAATAAAAATATTGGTAATAATAATGATAGGTCTCTTGCTTCACAAAAGCCCCAGTTCTTCCTTAAGGTATTCACTTACACTCAACACACGCTTACAGTTTTACACTTACAGTAAAAAAATTGCGATATCGCTTATACACCATACAAACTTCATCAGTAGAAGTGGCATCAATTAAACCCAATAATTAGCTATCCATCATAACACCTCTCGCCAGATCATAGCTTCTTGAAAACAGAAAGGTTTTGAGCTACATCTTAAAAGATTCAACAGAAATTGCTTGCCTTATGGATAATGGCAATTTATTGTACAACCTAGGGGCAGTGTAAGAAAATGACTGATCAGTGAAAGATGACAGACGAACAGCTCCAGGCCCATCATGGTCCATGGAATTATCTTCACTTTGAAAAAAATCACAATAAAGTAGGCTAAACCAGTGGAAGTTTTAACAATTCAGCAAGATACTGTACTTGTGTTTGGCAAACTGGAGAACCTTAAAAGTAATAAGATAGTTTATATCAAAATTTGGAGTCTGCTGAAAGGAGCCTCACTGACTGTGCTTCTAGAGGTAATGATTCTTAGAGGAGTTACTGAGAATTAAGAGAGGAGAGTATGGATGCTTGTCTGACCCTAAGATGTGGTTGCAAGGTGAAAATGATAAGGATAGAGGACAGTGGGTTAGAGGAATTCTGAAAGGTGAAAAAATGACCCCCTTCACTTCAATTTTTTCATCCAACTCAGCCTTTCAATTAATTAATGATAAAATCCACAGGTGATATATAATGTTTTTGTGTCAGTTACACCTCCTTTTGCATAGCTGCTATGAATGATTTTGGTTTTGTCTTTTTAACATGGCTCACAGTCTGCACCACCAACTTTTCCTTACCACTGCTTTACGTAAACTCCCTCCTCCTTGCCCCCTCTCCCAAACCCTTTTGCCTAGTCTTGCATAGCATCCTCTAACTCCTTCCCTTGCTGCTTTGATATCTTATCTGTGGCTCATAACTGATAACTTAATCTGTGCCTAGGTTAGATGGGTTGGTGGATGCATGTACTGCCAACCTGGCCAAGGTGACAAAGGCAGATAAGAGTGAGTTTGAACTTTGAAGGCTGGAGATATGGGTAACAAGGATAAATGGGTATGACAAACATACACGAGACTGTATAGAGATGGAATTAACAAGGCCTGCAGTCTGATACCTCTCCCAGGTTCTAATGTACTTCCCTCTAAGATGAGAATCTAGGTCTATTAAAATGATTCGAATAAACAATCAGTGAACATACACAGAATACTTATCTATCTACTATCTACTGCCAGACACCATAATCCCGTAAGGGGTGGCCATTTGACTTTGAGTTAGTTGTTTTACGGGGAGGGGCACTAACCCTCCACCAACCCACTTGTTGACACGTATGGTTTGGTTATATGGTTACCACCCAGCGTTGTAAATGGTTTCTTGGCTTACAGGAAACCATTTGGCTTGTCACTCAATGTAAAGCCACCTGTAAAGGAAAGAAAAGCAATAAGAAGTGACAGGAAAAAGAATGATAAAGGCTAAGGAAGAAGCAGGCAGCACTACATCAAGTGAGTGGATGATGGTCGCCACCACCTACCACAAACTGAATACTTATGCTAGGGATAAAGAAACTGGAGTACAGTATTTTGAGAATGCTATATAATCTTTCCACTTTGGTCTAAAATCAACCTATCTCCACCTTGAATGCTTATTGTGTCACAATTGATTAACACTTCAGTATGATAATGTTAAGTCATGAAGCACTGCTACAGGAAGGATGCAAATTACAGCCGATGCATTGTCATTTTCTGCCACCATGCTAAGTGAAACGCACAGCAAATGGATGAAAATCTGTACAAACTGGTATATTGTCACCAGTCAGTTGATATGCTAAAGTATTGCCTTTTCAACGGCACTCCCCAATGTGTTCTTATTCGTTCCTGCATTTTCTTCTGTCTTCTTTCCTTCTGCGAGGTGTGCATGGTGGTCTGGCCTTGGATGCGGAAAGAAATGAGATAACGTTTTCATGAATACTATATTAGGCGCTGGGAATAATTTATCGTCAAACACTTCAAGTAATTAGGTCTTACGGCCCATTAAATTATGCTAAGTAAAACCTCAGATTCCCCAAACGATACCTGTACAACCACAACAATCCGGGGAATGTTATGAAAGTCTCTATAGACCATCAAAACATTGGGTCAAACTCAGCTGATCGGGGATTGCATAGCCAGTTGCGTCACTGACACCGGCAGCTATTCTTAACAGAGTGTTTCTTCGCCTGTCTTGTAAATACCATGACTATGCTTATACTCAGCCACTCTACATAACATTATCAATACAAAGCAAGAGTCATAGTGGCTTAAAACTAGAGGTACTGGGCGTAACAGGAAGTTTCGTACCCTACCTTGACGATGTTTTCCCCTGGCAGACAAGAGGGTCGTCAGTGGGCAGTAGCAAATGGTGGATAGCCTGGTATTATTATATATTTCACAAAATGCTTCGTATAATTCAGGTCTTTTCAAAGTAATTCAGTACTTAATAAATATTGAAACAATTTGGGGTAAAAGACAAATTATTGACAAAAGAAATGTAAATTAATGAAGAAAAGCGTTTTGTAACAAGATAACTTCACAAGATGAGCTTTGTCGGCGTGAGTAATATCTCGGTCGTAAATAAAATAAATGCGAGGGAGAGGTTTAAACAGATCCATAATGAAAAGAAGTCAATGTCCTTTACTTGCGTAATTGAATATAGACATATCACGGGAAGAACGGGGTAAAAGTTGCGTATTATAGAGGCATTCCTCTCGTATTTCATGATTCTCAGAAAACTTGCTAAGTTATAGCCAACCATATTTAGAAAAAATTCAAGTATCTATCTGACTATAAAGCCAAAACCAAGCGATGATTATCACTCGTCATCGTTAGTTAGGTTTCGAAATAATGAGTATCACTTTGAGAGGTTTGATCCTCGGTACTAAGTGGAATATAGGTTACGGAACTACTGATTGTATAAAACTGTTTTTGCTGGAGGAGGTGTGTGGCAAGACCCACCACCTCCTTTTGTTGTATAAGTACTTAGTACACCTTTACAACAATAAATATGCGATGCGATGCGATGATTGGTAGAGGGATAGCCTTTTCAACGGCCCCTCTTGTAGTATCTCTTGGTTTTACAGTTTATTCGTTGCTGAGCTCCTTGATTTTTTTCTCTCTCTTTTTCCAGCATTTATGTGTGAATTGTTTTATTCTTTCAAAATCTTCCGCTTCTATAATAGTTGTCCTAATATGTCCTCTTTGCTTTCTATGTATGGTTGTTGTAGTTCTGGTTGTTTTTCTCTTCCCTGTATGCCTGGCAATCTAATATGAAGTGTTCTAAATCCTCATTTTCGTTGCCACACATTATGCACTTTGTTTCTTCCTGCGAGTGCCTTTTTCTGTTATTTAATTTCAGTGTATTGGTGCGGCACTTGAACAAGAAAGTGATAGAGGCTGGTGTGTTGTCATACTTCATATCTTCCCCACCCATTTCTGTCTTCCATTTTCTGTATATTCTTAGTGTACTTTTTGTTCCCATTTCTGTTTTCGATCATCATCAGCGACGGTTTAGGAGACACCGGCCAGGAACTATGCATGTGATATTTTCTCGATGATCCCTAAGTATGGAGTTTTGAAGTAAGGAAAATGTCAGTATAGAAGATTCTTGCTGCTTGTTTATGTTTGAAAATATGCAGTCCATTTTTGCCGAGTTTATATAAAGCCGAATATTTTCGTTACGGCAGCAGACGATAATGTTGTTCGGAAGTGTTTGTAAGGCTTTGAAATATAGAAATTAGACACATGATTAATAAAAAAAAATAATGAGCAGAACAATTTATTAATTGATGAGCAAAGTGTAATACCCAGAAATATTAGTTTTGAAGATCAGTGTTAATAATAAAGCACGAAAGTATATTTAGCGATGACGCAACACTCGAACACAGCTTGGATTTATTTACGTCTGGTGGGCACAGAAGGCGAGTGTTTGGCTCAGGGAGTGGAAATGTCGAGTTAAGGCGCACATCTAACTCCACCGCCTCCACCAGCCACACAAAACAGTCTGATTGGCGAGAAACGACGCTTATGGGCTGTCTTAAAGGTGAATATTGGCGTCTGTGACGTACTGTAGGGTGAGGAAAGACACTGTCAACTTGCCAGAAATTCGAACCTTTTCCCTCCCACTCTCACTCACCTGACAAGACGTAGTTTATGGCTAGTGCTGATCAGGTTTACGTCTGATCCAGAATTCGATACACATACAGGACAGTCTTAGTATGGTGTGGCAGTGCTGGAAAGTCAAGGTTCTTAGTTTGTCGAGTTGCCTAGGAACAGAATGGCCACTTTGTGTTTCAGTGTATTTAGCCTTAGCTGCATTAGTTAAACAGGTGTCCCCATTCATCAGGACAAGACAACTATTGGATACTATTAGTATCATAGATATTGCCATGGTTTCTGAGTTTGTGTTATATACATCATTGCCTATTGAATTTATCATTATTTTGTTTTATTTCAGTGTTCAGAAATAACCAGTATTCTTTAGGAGCCTTGTGTAGGTGGTTGTCATCCAGACCAGTAGAATCAGTAGAGTAACTGCTGGCTTCTGACCATGTTAATCATTTGACTGAATACTAAGACCTACTGTGCTGAACATGTATGGGAACCAATGTTAAAGAATGGAGATTTAGAAAATATGAGTACTTTTTATATGGAATGGATCATGTGTGAAAATTATATTAGTTGGCCGGATTTTGATGTCAGTTCTTCTGTTGTTAAGAACCATTGTTCCTCCGAAAAATATGTTGTCATTCTCAATGCCGTGGGTTGTCTAGGGAACCTCCTGACAGATGGCCAGTGAAAGAACTGCCTCCAGACTCGTTTTTTTCTCACAGGGATCCGTGACTACGTGACTTACATCTGAGTTACAGATTACACTGGCATTATGTTAAGGTTTTGTTTGAAAAAAAAAAAAAAAAAAGTAAATATAGTTTATCTGTCTGTCTGTTGCTAAACGGCATAATCCTGTAAGGGGTGGCCATTTGACTCTGAGTTATTTGTTTTACGGGGAGGGGCACTAACCCTCCACCAACCCACTTGTTGACACGGAGGGAGCACGTATGGTTTGGTTATATGGTTACCACCCAGCGTTGTAAATGATTTCTTGGCCTACAGGAAACCATTTGGCTTGTCACTCAATGTAAAGCCACCTGTAACGGAAAGAAAAGCAATAAGAAGTGACAGGAAAGATGGGAGAAATAGGAAGAGAGGAGGGCAGGCACAGAAAAAGAATGATAAAGGCTAAGGAAGAAGTAGGCAGCACTACATCAAGTGAGTGGATGATGGTCACCACCACCTACCACTAAGTGCTGTAACCAATACAATTTACTGAACCAATATATCACTGATATCTGCATTCTATCTTGATACCAGACTGATACGAATATTTACAATCTATGTCAGTTCATCAGATACAGACAGGAAAAACATTAAAATGCCTTTTATTGAAGATTTCTTTCATTGTTTTGCCTCATATCTGCATGAAAGAGTATAGTTACTGTGACACTGTTTTGCAACTTAATAATGAAGTCCTAATGAAAACCATTAAATCTTTCTATCTCTCTTTAGCCAGATGCCAGGTTTAGGACAATTCGTGGGTGAGTGGAATAGGAGAAAAAAAAAAAAAGCTGAAAACAGTGGGTTGAGGGTGAGGTATTTTGTGTACTGGTAGTGTGTAAGTGTGGTGACCGTGTGGGTTTATGTGTGTAAATGGTGTATGCATGCTGTTGACCTACCGATATGTGTGAACTGCCTGCAACCAGTAGTTCTTACATTCATTATTTTGTTGTAATATTGACGGTGTGTCAGGAGAGCATGTGGAGATTGTCAGGCATGAAAGGACTGATCTTGCTGGTGAGGCTCTTGAGTGTGTGGAAGAGATTTTTTATTTGGGATACATGTTATGTGCTGGAAGTGTGGCTAGAGTTAGGAGTGGTTGGAAGAAGTTCAGGGAACTGTAGCCTCTCCTGACATTGAGAGGGCTTTCCCTCTGTCCTAGGGGATCTTTGTATGCAGCATGTGTTAGGAGTGTAATGCTGTAGGCTATGGTAGTGAGACCTGGGCAGTAAAGGAAGAGGATATTTGCAGGCTCAAACGTACACAAATGACAGTGATTAGGTGGATGTGCGTACATCCTTGAGTGCGACGCCTGGGAGGGTTGGGTTTATGACAGAAGAGTTGAGAGGTAGGATGGGACTGGAGTATATTGGTGTAGTGATGAGGAGAGGTAGATTGAGATGGTTTAGGCATGTGGAGAGAATGGGGTGCAGAAATTGAGAAGTGTTAATGTTAGGGGTTGGGTAGTGAGAGGTAGACCAAAAAAGACCTGGGACGAGGTCATTGAGCTTGACCTTGGGTTAAGGAACTGAATAGGGAAGCCGCCAGAGATTGAACAGTACGGAGAGTCGCCTTTAGGTGATTAAGGTCAACACGTGCAAGCTTGTTGGAGCCTGTACAAAACGATATGAAACAATTGACAGTCACTTTTCTCTCTGTAGACTAATTAAAGAAGTGATTCACTGCATACAATAAGAAGGAATTCATTAGATGGGGGCAATAATGGGATAGTGTGTATGTGCATAAATAATGTCCAGTTTCAATTATAACTTCAGAATGAATGTTTAGCATGGTGTAAGACACAGTGACCACAAAAACGTTGCTCACTTCAGCAAGAGGTCCTTCAGTGCTAAGCTTTTCAAAGTAAATCATATATACTTGACTGAAGACTGTCTTAAAATCTAGAAAAGCATGACATTTGAAGTGTGTGTAGCCAGATGTGAGGCACTACATATTACTAGACTACCTACGTAAGTGGTTGGCATACACTGTACTTGGTCATTCATACTTTTTTTCATGAATGTGGTATTAATCATAATACTGTATATATTGTGGCAGTCCTCTACTGCTGATGAATTTGTCACATTACTAGTGCTCATCACAGTAAACCAGCATTCATTCTTCTTCCAGAATGAGTGATGGTGGAGTGAGGGTGTGAGGGATGCGACGGAGTGGCCCTGGGGGAGGAGGTGGAGGAGGAGGGGGTGGGGGCAGTGGGGGAGGGACAGGAGGGTTCAGTAAGCCTCCCCCTGCCCCCCTCACCCACGGGGGCACAGGAAGAGTGCGACTACACACCCCAGAAATCAACGGTACTCTGGGCAAGGACAGGTTTGGGTGCGTATTGTCCTGTGTACTGTTGGGGTGAAATACGCTCTTGATTAACCCTCTGGCAACTGCTTTTTCATCACCATCATCATTATCATGACTTTTTTCTCACCTGTGTATGGTGCGGTGTGGTAAGGTTCAGAAACAAGGAAAGGGACAGTACAAAAGGAAGAACCATCAACAGCATGTCACATGAAATAGGACAATAAGACTGGTGGGATTGCAGATTGGTTTGGGATTCTTTTGTCTTGTGGTTGATCCTCTTCATTACTGATTTTGCACATGGGTATTTTGCTCTGTCTACCACCAGACAATATTATTTAGCTGAGAGAAGCTCTCATTAGTCAAAAGATTAGGATAATGAAATACTGCCATTTTTACATCCAGCTTTATCTGTCATGCCAAGTTTATTTTACTTCTTTGTGTCATGGTATATTGTTCTCTGCAGTACAGTCAGGAGATTTATGTCAAAAGACTTTATCCATTTGGCTGTGTTGCATCTCAAGCCTGTAGCCCATTCTTCCATTCCAGATTTCTCATAAATTTATCATGAAAATACTGTATTCCATGTACAGTATTGTATTGTGCTTATGCCTGTGGCTATTTTATAAAGAAATTTGTGTGTGTGTGTGTGTATATATATATATATATATATATATATATATATATATATATATATATATATATTTTATATATATATATATATATATATAAAGATAGATAGATATACACACAACTGTCAACCTCCTCATGCACCTCACTTCTCATTTACACTTAGCTTCATGCTGCTTTTTCTCTTATCCCATATTACATTTTTTTTTTTCTTTAGCACCATTTTCTGGGTATTATTTGCATTCACTTTTGTTTTTCGTCATGTGCATACTCTTGTCAAACTTAGTCACCACCTTTTGTTGAAATGGGTTGGCTTTTGCAAAACTGTATCATTAGTATGAAAGCATGTTACTCAGGAGAGACTTTTCAGACTAGAGGAGTTGAGTGCTGCATAGTCTTCATTAACCCCTTCACTGCAGGAAATCCACTCTTCTTTAAACTGAATGAAATTATACACTAGATGCAAGAATTAAACAGCTGCTGCAACGTGTCTTACTGATGGGGCTAATAGTCTCTACATGCTGCCATCTTATTCCAGTTGAGCTCCTGTGCTGGCTGTCCCTACATTCAGCTCCATCACTACTCCATCCATATACACAATGAACAACTAAGGTGACATCATTCATTCTTGTCTTAACACCTACATGTATACCAAAGTTATCACTAAAACTTTTACCTTGACACATGCATTACTGTCCCCTTGAACAGATTGTATGTCAGCCACAAAACTTCTTCAAACACCAAATTATGTTCATATTCTTCCTTATTCCCTTGGAGTTCACATTGTCATCAGCCTTTTCCAAACCAAGGAGTGGGAATGTACTGTGCAGCCTTTTTTAATTCTGTTATCACCTTCACCTTAAATAACTTTGGTCTGTATAACCTCTACCATTTCTCAGTCCACCATGTCCTTACCTCTTGTTTTCAGTAATGTCTTGCACTTTTTTTTTTTCTTAAATAAAGTATATACTCTATGATACACCTCATATTTGCCCAGGAAGCAGAGCCCTCGGTGATTCTTTGCACTGTTCCTTACTAGCTATCTCTGTATACAAAATAATCGTCACTTTTCTTCAGTCATCCAGCACTTTCCTTGTCATCAAGAGATTAGTATTCTAGTTCTTCACAAAAAGTACCGGTAACATGTAATATTGCACTGTAGAAAATTTAAATGTGGATGTGGAGCAGTTGCAGTAATTTACCATAACTTTAATTACAGTAAATTCCTTCATGTTACCTTTTCCTCACCTCCCACAATCTGTTCTTTGTTGTAGTATCCTGAATTCTGTGTTCTGTTCACTTACAGGTATATTTCTGTATGAGGTTCCAGATATTATTTCATGTACAGTATATAGGCCTACTGTAATTTTTTTTTTTTTTTTTTTTTTTTTTTTTTTTTTTCAGGGTAAAAAGAATGAAAGGAATAACACTTTCATTTCAGATTGATAATTTTGATGTAAAGATTGATATTTTCCACTCTATTAGTATTTATACAGTACTAAAGAGAATGAGAATAGAATGGGCTCACAAAGACTTCTATATTTGCCAGAGTTGCTTTTTGTTTTTATCTTTGTTTTCATAATTCAGCTACATTCATGTGGTAGGTGGGGGCACTCACCAACCACTCACTCAATGTAGTGCTGCTCTCGGGTGTCTGCCCTGTCCGCTCCTCCAACCTTGTTTCCTTCCATCTTCTTCTATCTTTCTTTCCTTCATTCTTTCCTCGTCCTTCTGCCTACGGGTGACTTTACACTCCCTCTTCAGTCTTTCATTCCTTCCTCTTCCTTCTGCGTGTGGGTGACTCTACACTGAGTGACAAGCCAAATGGTTTCCTGTACACCAGGAAACTATTTACTACGCTGGGTGGTAACCATATAACCAAATTTTGGCGCCTGGTGGTTTAGGGGGTAATTATTTGTGCTCCAATCGGATTGAGCCAGTAAAGGTTTATATCCAAGGGGTGGTTGGGGTTTATTGCTCACGTAATGCCACTCAGGGATGAGTGAGGTTGGTCACTCTCATCTTAAATGTCAGGACCAACTGCCTAGCCCCGGGCTCCTGTGCTCCTCATGGGGCAACGTAGGATTGGATGATGGATGGATGGATGGAAATGGAATATTTGAGACATATAAGAGTATTTACGTACCATCCTTCTCTGTCACTCCGTCTCTCTTTCTACCTTAAAGTAACCAGCCCTGTTCTATGTCATCCTTTAGATCCCCCCGAGAGAGATCCCCAAGCCTGGCGTTATCTCCATCCCACCCCGGCAGCAGAGAGAAGTCCCCAAACCCGGCTTCCCAAGACCTCCACGACTGTTCCATGTGCCTCTCAGCTTATATTCAGGCAAGTCACTGAGACATCTTGATGGTATGTTGAGAAAGGCACCTTGATGGTGTGTTTGAGAAGGGTCATGCATCAAAACAAGCATAGATTTGCAGGGGGGGGGGGAGGTGGAATTAGATGCATATATCCCCCTTCCCTCCTCCCCTAATCAGCAGACCAGATGTTGTTGTTGATGATCAACACCAGTCTGTCTGACTGAGCAGACCAATCAGCCACAAGCAAGCAGGACCTGGATTGGTGGCATCTTTGTCATGGGTCCTCCCCCCAGAGGCTGTCAAAGCGGAGAGGCTGTCAAAGCGGAGGAGGAGGACAGCATGGGGCCAAACCACCGCAGACCCCCCCAGCCCCTCACAGGGCCCGAGGCTGTGGCCTTCCTTAGGGACTGGGGGCTGTTTGGCCACACTGCTTAGGGAACAACTACTACTGCAAACAAGCATCTGCCTTTGCAGGGCCATCCCATGCAATGAACCATTGTTCCATTATGGCTGACAGTGTCTTTCTGTGGAGAGAAGTGATGAGGTTTGGCCCCTGGATGGATGCTGCACTTGCATCTCCACCCAGTTAACAGGGGCACCATAGTATGCTCTACTTCACCCCATGATCTGGTTACAGTATATGGTTACCACCAAGCATTATAAACACAGGAAACCATTAGACTTGTCACTTAGTGGAGAGCCACCTGAAGTGGAAAGCAGAGTAATACAAAGTGACAGGAAGGAAAGGAAGAGGAGAAAAGAGCAGCCACTGAAATAGAATGATAGAGGTGAAAGAAAAAGTAGGCAGCACTACATCAAGTAGGTGATGGGTACCACTACCAGTACTTACTTGTTACTCCTTACCCTGCAGTAGGGTGGGAAAGGAGGTCTAGATGATGATGATGATGATGAAAAGAACAATTTTATTTGCCATAATATGCAGTAAATATCATACATAAATGTTATGATATTGAAATCCTGTTAGTAAAATGGAAGTGCCTTTTAATTTGATTGTTTAAATGGATTAAATGATTATTCCACCAGGAATCACGCCCTCCTTTGTCCAAAGTGCTGGATTCGGTCAAGCATCAGAGAAATGTGTACTAACCCACCACAGTTTAGTTTCAAGAGGTGGCAGGAGGTTTGTCTGGTGTTTGAATGCTACCGGGGTTGTAGATTGGTCTCTTATGGCTAAAATTATCTGAACTATAGTACCCTCACATTCGGCTTTCCACCTCAGGCCGTCTGGAGTCCCTGATGGAGTATTAATGGATTAGCCATTACCAAGTGAGTGAGGAATGGAGTGAGAGCTAGACTGAGATTCACAAACAAATGCATGATTAACTCCATATATTAATTGTGATTTATTTTTGCAGGAAGACAGGGAGAGTGTACAAACTTCCCATATCTCTTCTTTCTCTTTGCAGAAATGTTAGTTATGTGAGGGGGAATTTTTCATGAACTTCATTTTGTGTGTGTGTGTGTGTGTGTGTGTGTGTGTGTGTGTGTGTGTGTGTGTGTGTGTGTGTGCAGGGAGGATAGGGAAGGGAGATCACAGGAGGGAATTAATTACATTTTTTTTAAATCCAAGATCTGGGACTTCTGATAATTAATTCATGATAGCACAGTATTAGTAATAGTTGTAGCTAAGGTTCATCTGAATGTGAACCTAGCAGACTGCAGACTTCAGTTTCCCTTCTGCAGTCCACCATCCTCCTTTTGGGAGATAGGGAGAGGCGAGAGACATTTGTATAGCTTGACAGTCCACTACTTGGTTATATTGGTGCCACCTCGTAAAGACATCCCTCTCTAGCACCAGAAAACATTGTAGGCACAGTATATAAATGCACACAGTGTAAACACAGGGTTTCAGGTGGTGATTAGTGACCTGCACTGGAATGTAAGAGTGTAGTTAATGGTAAGTGATCCTTTTACACATGCAAGGGTGATTTTACAATACAGTAATTTCATATGTTTGGTTATATGTTTCAGATTGCCACTACTGTTCCACACAGCTGCTGCTGAAAATAGGAGGAACTGGCAAATTAGCTTTGTTGGAAGCAATGGCAGCTTTTCTTGAATTTCCTATGGACTTAGTACTAAAGTAAAAATGAATGTCAGAAAAGGCTACATGTAATTGGGACCTGCAAGGAGAGTGGAAAGGTTACAAGAGGATGAAAAAAAGGCAGAGTATAAGAGAGAAGTGGAGGAACGATTGGGCAAATATGAATTGGAGCAGATGGGAGACGTGGAAGGTGTGTGTAGAATATTTACAGAAGAAATATGTGCAGCATGTGATGTGGTGTGTGGAAGGAAGGGAAGACGGAGGGGGGTGCAAGGAACAGCGTGGTGGACTGAAGAGGTGAAACGGGCTGTGGCACAAAAGAAGAAAGCATACAATGAATGGATGAGAATTAGGGGCGTGGAAGAAGTTGAGAGGCGGAAGAGAGAGTTATATGTAAAAAGAAAGAGAGAGGTGAAAAGATTAGTAAGAGAGAGTAAGAAGAGAGTGGATGAGGAATTTGGAAGGAATTTGAGTGTAAAGTGGAGGGACTGTAAGAAAATGTTCTGGAAAGAGGTGAAAAGAGTAAGACAGGGTGGAAGTGAAGTTAGCAGGGGAGTGAAAGATAAAAATGGTAGATTACTAGTGGAGAAGGGAGAAAAAGTGAGCAGATGGAGAGAACACTTTAAGGAATTGTTGAATGTGGAGGATGGAAGTAATGCGAGTATAAGTGGCTGGGGAATGGCTGGGAGAAGGAGGGAGGTGAGAAGACAGGAAGAAATCAGTAGGATAGAAGTTGTGGAAGCAATGAAGAAAGTTAAATCAGGGAAAGCCCCAGGAATTGATGGAGTGTGTGGTGAAATGCTGAAGCATGGGGGAGAGATAGTAGTAGAATGGATGTGGAAGATGTGCAGATTGGCCTGGGAGGAAGGTAGAGTCCCGGAGGATTGGAAGTCAGGTATAATTATTCCCTTGTACAAAGGAAAAAGGGAAAAAGAAGTGTGTGGTAATCATAGGGGCATTTGTCTTCTTAGTATAATAGGAAAAGTGTATGGTAGGATACTTATTGACAGAGTTAGAGAAAGAACAGAGAAATTAGTTGGAGAAGAACAGGGAGGCTTTAGGAAGGGAAGAGGTTGTGTAGATCACATATTCATTCTCAGATCTTTAGTGGAAAAGTTTCTAGAGAAGGGAAAGAAGTTGTATGCGGCTTTCATGGATTTGGAGAAAGCATATGACAGGGTGGATAGACTAGGATTGTGGAAAGTGTTAAGAATATATGGAGTAGATGGGAAGTTGTTGAATGCTGTGAAGAGTATGTACGATGGTACGAAGGCTGCAGTGCGTGTGGATGGTGAACTAAGTGAATTTTTCTCTTTGAAAGTTGGGTTGAAACAGGGATGTGTCATGTCTCCATGGTTGTTCAATCTGTACATGGATGGGGTAATAAAAGAGGTACAAGGTAGGGTAGTGGACGTTGGAGTGGCCCTGGTGAGAGAGGATAGTGTTTGGAAACTCCCTGTACTGTTGTTTGCAGATGATACTGTGTTGTTGAGTGAAGACGAAGGGGAGCTGCAAGGCTTGGTGGATGAGTTTGAGAGAGTGTGTAAGAAACGGAATCTAAAGGTGAATATAGGGAAGAGTAAAGTGATGGTCTTTGAGAGAGGTGAAGTCAGTGAATGTACAGCGAGGTTGGATGGTGAGGAATTGGAAAATGTGAGTACGTTTAAGTACTTGGGTAGTGTGATGAGTAAGGATGGAGGTTTGGAGGGTGAAGTGCTTGAAAGAGTACAGCAGGGAAGAAAGGTTGCTGGTTCTTTGAAAGCAGTGATAAGAAACAGGGAAGTGAGCGTGGAAGTGAAAAAGTTACTACATGACAGTATTGTGATACCAACTCTAACGTACGGAAGTGAAGCTTGGACGTTGTTGGAAGGACACAAGTCAAGAGTGAGTGCAGTGGAAATGAGATATTTAAGAGGAGCCTGTGGAGTCACATGGAGAGACAGGCTGACAAATGAGGATATAAAGGAGCGTTGTGGTGTTGATGTGGATGTGATAGGAAGCGTTATGAGGAACACACTGAGGTGGTTTGGCCATGTGGAGAGGATGGAGGGTGAAAGACTGACGAAGAGAGTGTATGTGAGTGAGGTGGAGGGGGAAAGAGGGAGGGGGAGGCCGAGGATGAGCTGGAGAGATGGGTTGGAGAGGTATATGAGTGAGGGGGGTGTGAGTTGGGAGCAGGGGAGTGAAATGGCGGGGGACAGGGCGACTTGGAGGCGATTTGTTTGTGGCCACCCCAAACGGGATTGAGGCGTCTGGCAATAGATAGATAGATAGATAGATCTCCCTCTTTTGAAATGGTGTTCCCCTCGCCCCTCCTTTTTTCCCCCCTTCTTTATATCATTTGTATCTTAATTTTATATGTTGTCTTGGTGCTGAGGAGGGACATCTTCTTGTGGTGGCACTGATGTAGCTTGTTAGCACTGCTGTCTGCTTATACAAACTTGCTTAACCCTAGATCAGCAACCATGCCCAACTAATGCTATCAGCAACCACTGGCCACATGTGGCCAGATTTGGGAATTTAAAAAAAATACTTACATGCATTGCACATTTATAAAAATTTTATCACATGTAGAGTAAAGACTAATGAAAATGTTGGCACCAAAAAAAAAAAAAAAGTATGGAATTTTTTTTATTGTAAATTTTTTTCTAAAGGCACTAAAAACCTGTCAAAATTACACTTATCATAACATATTTGGCTATAACTTTGTTTACAGCCTTGTCAAGGGTTGCCGACAAGGATACGTTGATTCCAGACATCCCCCTTGATGGTCATGTTAATAAAAAAGTAAAAAAACACCAAAAAACACACCATGCAAACGTTGTTTGCAACCATGGCCACATGTGGCCTTTTTCAATATATTAGAGAAATAAAAAACACGAGCAACCCAGATGCACCTTGAATTGAAAGTACAAGCCAAAAGAGGAAGCTACCTGGATGGTGAGCCAAATTCTCAAAATGGCGCCATGGTGCCAAGCTTTTAAACTTTGTCTGGCCAGATGTGGCCGGTGGTTTCTGATCTAGGGTTAAGCTCCTTCCCTATCCCCCAAAAGGAGGAGGATGAACTGCTGGAGTCAGGAGACTTCAGCTTGTAGTCCACTAGGCTCACATTCAGATGAGCCCTGGGGCTGCAGTTGCCAGAACTGTTCTCTTATTACATTGTCTCGGATTTCTTTTCCCTACCAAATTAACATTTCCCTGCTTGCCTTACAGTCACTGAATACAGTGTGTGGTACTGCGTGTCGCCTGTCGCAGTGTCTGGCACAAGCCTCAGGAGGAGATGTGGCAAGGGAGGCAGCTGAAGGATGGGAATGGGTGGCACGTGCAGTGGGTGTGGCCAGTGCTGCCGTCAAGACCCAGTCACTGGTTCTGCTACAAGATGCACAAGCACGACAGGACACATCAGATCTCACACGTAGAACACACCTACAAAGGGTATGTTGATTTTGCACATGATTATCTTGCAATCTCTTGATGGTTTTCTGAAGCTTATGATAGACTACTGAGATTGAGAGGGTTAGGTAGAGCTTTAGTACATCCCTTCAGTAGGAGAGACCTTTTGTAAATTTATCAAAATTGTCTAATAGTACTGTGGCTAAATTAAAATGACCATCACTCAGCTTCAGAGTTAACACTACAGTAAGGTTCCTGTGACTCACTCTACTGGGGTTCTTACTGCAGGTACAACCCTGATATTCTGGCACCCTTGGTTCCAGAGCCATGTTGGATTATTGGAGACCATATATGTCACAAACAGTGATTAAACAGTATCCAACAGAGGTCATGTATAATAATTCAACAACACACCTGTGACCCACTGTCCTTCAGTGTAATCACACTCATGTTCAAATTAATTTTTTTTGTGTGGAATAACACAAGATTAGATGATGATGATGATGATGAAATAACTGAACCTGGGTCATTATCATGCTACTTAACAATCCATTTCATCTCTCTGACTCTTTTGAAACCATTTCATCGTCACTCGATCATACTCAGTATTGTACTCTTACCATCTTTCATAGCTTTTCTGATGTTCATTTGGCTCTTTGAATTACTGCCTACATAAAATTTCAGTATTTTTTTTTTCCATTGCTTCGTTTTATCATAAAGAATTGAACTAGTAACATGTGACACAACTCTGTATGGGAACACCATGGTCCAGTTTTTTCAACATTTCTACCATATCCTGTTTTATTGTTTTTATTTTCAGCATAAAAATTCATTACTGCATTAAATTCCCCCAAATGCCTGTTACTGCACATACTGACTAGGCAGGTGAGTGAAAATATAAGTGAAGATACAGATGGCCAGTGGGTAGGTCACTGGGTAGCTACATATCAGTTACTGTGGTAACAGCATGCCTCTTGGTGTCTGGTTTCCACACACAAACAACCCCAAAACCTAATAAAGGTTTTTGCAGACCACACTCACTTACAAAGTGTCTCAGTTGATACCAGGGATGGAAATAACCTTTTGAGTTGACTTTGGTAGTAATTCAAAGTCAACTGAATTGATGATGTAATTTTTAAAGGTAAACTTAGCTAAAAGAACAAGCATGGTGATAAGAACTGTCATTTTTGCAAGAACAGATTTTTGATGGTTAGGTATGGTTACTTGTGAGAATGCATGTATACAGACAAACTATTGATAACAGTGCTGACTCACAAAATTAGTTAGGAGAAATGTGAGAGAAATGTAACTTACATTGATTCCTGTTTTTTGCTTTATTTGGTTGTTGAGGGGTTTTATCAGTGTGATAGTTTGGTGAACCAGTTATCCATGATCAAGGTTTGACTTTTGAAATAGGCTGGTGTTCTTGCTTGACATCACCACTGGTGCTTGCATCTTTCATGGAGGCTACAGCTAGGGTTAAATGTAAGTAAAATGAGATAAGAATCAGACAAAATATAGGGATCAGCACCAAGACATGCAATATAAACAATCCAAGTGATCACGCACTGCACTCAACACTGTCTGTGGCTGCCTGGTAAAGTAGCCTGGCCGGCGGGGGAATTTCAAGTTCCTTCTCAATTTTGCCTGGATTGAAAGAGATGCTGGTCCATCCAATGCTGGAAAATTGGTGGTGTGCCTGTATGTGGAGTTTCATTTGACACACTTTCATGATGAATGCAGCAAACCCTCTCGTAATGCATTGTGTGTGTGTGTGTGTGTGTGTGTGTGTGTGTGTGTGTGTGTGTGTGTATATGTGTGTGTGTGTGTGTGTGTGTGTGTGTGTGTACAGTACTTTTCTAGAACGTATGTGTTAATGGTACATTCTCTTGTAGCGTACATCATTCCTAATGCTGGTACAGTGCAGTCTGTCTCCATCTACATCCAGTTCTATTATTTGTCATTCATCTCTAAGTTCAGCATGTGTTTAACCAGCAGACTGCATTCTACTGATGTTGTTGCAGGTGAGCCAGGCAATGCTGGCATCATTCCTCGGCCTTCAGTATCAGTTCTCAGCCCTGGTGGTTGAGCGTTTCACCCCGTTGCTGCAGGGCCTGCGTGATGAGCCCCCTGCTCCACCCATCCCACCTGCCCCATCCCATTCCCAAGCAATATACACTAACAAGGGGACAGGAGGGCCTGGGGTGGGGCTGCTAGAAAGTCCCAACAAAGAGGACATCAAGACTAACAGCAGCCGTCACTCCTCCGGCAGCCACCCTCGGCCTGCCCCCCCTGCCTGGGCCAGCCCTGGGAGGCCAAGTAGCTATGGAGCGGGGCCTGTGGGGGGTTATGGTGGTGGGGCAGGGAGTGGATATGCTCCATACAGCCCATCTAACACCCTCTCCCCAGGAGCATGCTACACCTTGTATGGGCAGCTGAGTGGAGGGGGCTTAGGGTCAGGGCAGGGATGGGGTAGTGATGCCACCTACCGCCGCTGGTCCATGGGTGGTCCCACCGTGGGTGATGGCTGGGAGGGGAGGGGTGGGGGAGGAAGTGGGGGCAGCCTGGGACCCTTCAGCCTCATTGCCAATAGACGTTGGTCTGTCCCAGAAGCCAGTGAGGGAGGGGAGGGTGGTGGAACTGGATCAGGTGGGGCGGGGGAGCTGTATGGGGGTCTGGGCAGTGATGGGTGGGGCAGCAGCAGTCCAGGATGGGGGTCACGGGGCAGTGGGCTTCATCTGCCTTCCAGAGACAGTAGTGTTACACGCTCTCCATCACACAGTCGTTCCGTTACTCCAGGTATGTACAGTACTTTAATTACTTGTTTCCCTCTCAGACTCATTTATCATATTCATATTCTTGTATACTCTGTTTTCCACTTTTGTCTACCAAGTTTTGTTATGACTTGTCCCATTCCTTCCCTCTTACTCCTCATGTTAATGCAAATGTACAGTACTGTATATTGTTTCAGCAATTTTATTGAAGCTGTTTAAATTTTATTAAAACAGTTGTATTCAAACAGTTTAACCTTTTCAGCTTAAGGGATTTCTTCTGAGCTGAGTTTTATCATCAGTTTTTCTTCTGAATATAATTTTGAAAAAGTTCTTGGGCTGAAGTAATGTAGATATATTTAACCCATTCAGACAGAGCTTTCTCATGAGCTGAGTAGAATTGGCAGGCATCAGTTGGAATATAATATATGTTGTTGGCTGAAGGGGTTCATGAGTTCAGAGATGTAATGGATGTGGAGCAAACTGCTCATGAAATATTCGGTGAAGTAAAGTTATTTCAAATACATCCCACCTTTTGTCGTGAACATAGAGTATACTGTAAATTAATTGCGGATTTGTATAAAAGTACCTGTTGCATATATTCTTTTTTACTCTTCATTTTTGCCATGCCACGTTCAGATCACATTCTCCACCTGTTATATTTTCTTTTTGGCTGTCAGTGTATTGTTATGCCACTTGAGATCATAGTCTTCACCTCTTAGAGTCTTTTTTACAATCCAGTTTTTTCATTCCACTTTCAGATTACATTCGTAGCCTGTTATATTTTCTCTTTTTCCATCTAGTATTGTCATGCCATTTTCAGATCACGTTTTTCACTTGGTATGTACAGTAAACTCATATGGTCACGACTCACTGTGTGTTGGAATTGCCAAGTGACAGCCTATCACATAATGATGTATCGTATAACAGGGTCGATATAACATTGTTTCAGTGGGAACAGGGAGGGGGCCTTTGACCATGTAACCTAAAATCTGGGGGGGGGGGGGAATTGGGATTGCCATTGGCATCCCCAAGTAGCACAGTATTTTCCACTAGGGGTAGCATCCTTGCCAGACACGATTTCCAAGTCACAAGTTTCAGTATTTCTGACAAAAAGTTATCTATCTATATATCTATTGCCAGACGCCTCAATCCCGTTTGGGGTGGCCACAAACAAATCGCCTCCAAGTCGCCCTGTCCTCTGCCATTTCACTGCCCTGCTCCCAACTCACACCCCCCTCTCTCATATACCTCTCCACCCCATCCCTCCATCTCATCCTCGGCCTCCCCCTCCCTCTTTCCCCCTCCACCTCACTCACATACACTCTCTTCGTCAGTCTTTCACCCTCCATCCTCTCCACATGGCCAAACCACCTCAGTGTGTTCCTCATAACGCTTCCTATCACATCCACATCCACACCACAACGCTCCTTTATATCCTCATTCGTCAGCCTGTCTCTCCATGTGGCTCGACAGGCTCCTCTTAAATAACTCATTTCCACTGCACTCACTCTTGACTTGTGTCCTTCCAACAACGTCCAAGCTTAACTTCCATACGTTAGAGTTGGTATCACAATACTGTCATGTAGTAACTTTTTCACTTCCATGCTCATTACCCTGTTTCTTATCACTGTTTTCAAAGAACCAGCAACCTTTCTTCCCTGCTGTACTCTTTCAAGCACTTCACCCTCCAAACCTCCATCCTTACTCATCACACTACCCAAGTACTTAAATGTACTCACATTTTCCAATTCCTCACCATCCAACCTCGCTGTACATTCACTGACTTCACCTCTCTCAAAGACCATCACTTTACTCTTCCCTACATTCACCTTTAGATTCCGTTTCTTACACACTCTCCCAAACTCATCCACCAAGCCTTGCAGCTCCCCTTCGTCTTCACTCAACAACACAGTATCATCTGCAAAAAGTTATACTTCACTAAAAATTACACACTACACTGTTTGTTATGCACTTGCACTGTTATTTGGCATTAGCAATGGTCTTTGAATGGCCTTTCATGCACAGAATGGAATGAAAGGCAGATAATCACAGCAAATGTAAACACTGAGCTGTCAGCTGACTGGGAGGCACTGTTATCAGCTGACTGGAAGGCTGTGTAGGCATGGTAGACACGATTTCCAAGTCACAAGTTTTAGTATTTCACACATAAAAAAGTTATCACTTCACTTAATATCACACATTGTACTATTCGTTATCCTCTTACACCGTTATTGGGCAATATCAGTGGTGCTTCAGTGGCCTTTCATGCACAAAATGGAAAGAAATGTAGATGATCAGAGTGAATGTAAGCTCTGGGTGGCCATCTTAGCTCACTGGGAGACATCATTCTTGTGAATTTGTGATAATTTCACGATCATTATTCCAAAAATGGGTCTAACATTTTATTCATCATTATAGCAGTTTATCGCATAGTGAACAAGTGTATAACGACACCTGTCTATGTATTTTGTTAATATCCACTGTAAACATACCATTTTTAAATCACTGCCTTTGCCTGTCATATTCCCCTTTTATTTATTCAGTATAATCATGCACTTTCAGATCCAGGGAGACAAGGAGTTTTTATAAGCAACGAGGAACTACAGGATGTGATTGAGCTGCTGTCTCTCCCTCTCTCCCCAGACACTGGAGGGAGGGAGGGAGAGGTGGGAGAGAGTGGAGGGAGAAGAGCAGGAGTAGGTGACAGCTCAGAAGGAGTAGGGGGAGGCACTGCTTCACCCCTTCCACTCAGCCCCTCCCACCCACACACTACGATCACACAGCTGTTTGAAGAGGTGGGGAAACAGCAACAGCAGCAACAGCCTCAGCAATCCATCAAGCCACCACAGCCACCATCATCACAGCAGCAGTTTCAGGACCTGTACCACCAACAACCACCACCACAGCAGCCACAGATAAAGCCCTCGCAGCAGCAGTACCAAGACCTGCACTACCACACACAGCAATCACAACCCTCACAGCCACAGCAGTACCAGGACCTCCACTACCACAACCAGCCACCGCAACAGCCACAGCCACAGTTTAACAAGACGCCAACCTCCAGCCGCCGATCCCTGGGAGAAATTGTTGTTGAGGCACCGGAGTGTGACAGCCAAGTGAGCACACCAATATGGCCGCCCTCTGGCATTGCACCAGGTAAAATGGCAGTGTTCTCATTGTTCTTATTGATTACTGTAAAGACATCTCAGCTTGAGGATGTACAGTACAGGGTGGTCTGTGTATTGCACCCCTTTGTGTTGCCGGGAAGGTTCAGTCTGCTGGTGTGGGGAATGCAGACATTTTAGCTTCTTCATGAATTCAGTAATCAACCGTGCAATCATTGGATGTTAAAAAGTAGACACTATAAAGCATGAAAAGGGTTATGGATACAGAAAATGAAGCTAGTAAGATACTGGTACTGCTGACTGAACCATCCTCACAACTGACATATAGGCAATTCTCCAGCTAGTGGTAAGGGTTATGCAGTTTATGGAGCACTTTTATTTTTATTTTTATTTATTTTTGTTTTTAAATGTAGCTATATAATGAGTGAAATGATGGTGGTGTTCTTTTCTTGAGTTCTGATTGAATTTGTGTGCTTTATTAGTTGTGGTGCAGTATTTTTCACAGTGCAGTTGGATCTCTGTATTTTGAAATTTTATAGACTAGGAAAATTGTGTGTGAGAAAAATGTCATCAGTTAAAATTCATAATTTTTTAGGTGAAAAAAATCATTTGGGACTCCCACATCCACCCCAAACTTTTACCTCATGCAAATGCTCATCATCATCATCAACATCATCATCACAGCCCAGTTTCTCACAGAAAAATGAACAGAATAAGAGTCAGAAAAAGGAATAGGAAAATCCATCCATCCATCCATCATCCAATCCTACATTGCCCCGGGAGGAGCGTAGGAGCCCGGGGCTAGGCAGTTGGTCCTGACATTTAAGATGATAGTGACCAGCCTCACTCATCCCTGAGTGGCATTACATGAGCAATCAACCCCAACCACGTCTTGGATATAAACTGTCACTGGGTCAGTCCGATTGGAGCACAATAATTACCCACAAAACCACCAGGCGCTAAAATTTGGTTACCGCTCACTGTAGTAAATGGTTTCCTGGTGTACAGGAAACCATTTGGCTTGCCACTCAGTGTAGAGTCACCCACAGGCAGAAGGAAGAGGAAGAATGAAGGAAAAAAAGAGAGAAGAGGGAGTGTAAAATCATCCATAGGCAGAAGGACGAGGAAGGAACGAAGGAAAGAAAGACAGAACAGGATGGAAGGAAAGAAGGATGGAGGAGAGGAAAGGGCAGACACCCGAGAGCAGCATTACATCAGGTGGGTGGGTGGTGAGCGCCCCTACCTACTACAATAGGAAAATACGAAAGTAGAAATATTAATAGTGTCCAGTGCAGTGGGCTTGTTATTGATTCACTCTGCAGTCAAGCCATTAACATTCTTGGCTCCACAGACAAGCATAAACCTTCCATATTCTTTGCATAATTAAGTCTCATCACAGCACCAGTGGGGTATAGCCATTCTGTTGAGTGTTCGGTTACAAAAGGAGTACAAATTTTTTCGTATGGTTCATCATACATATCTCACCTTACCACCTTTCCCCCCCCCCCCACTGTCTCGCAAATATATAGTCAGGTACAAAATTTCACCTAATATTTCACCTCTTCCATGTTTCACTTCCCTCTGCTGGCTAATGGTCCTAAGCTCAAATGCCCATGCAACTCGTATACTGTACATGCCACAACAACCCTGTCAATGCTTCTCACTCTTCATTTTCAACTTCATGCTCTACCAGTACAGAGTATCTAGATGCACTATATATTGGTACATTTAAGACACAGATAAGGCAAAGTACACACTGTACAGTAGTATAGGTAAGAGAAAACTGATTGATGCAGTTACTCATCAAAGAGGTAGAAAAGGAAAACTTTGATGGTTGTGGGTGGTGTGAGAGTGGAGCCTGCCAGAATGGAAGTGTGTCACCCGTCACAACTCATACCCCTGCTGGACAGGGCTTTGCTTTGTGTGCAGGTGGAAAACATGACATAGTTAGGGACAAAGTTGCCTGCAAGGCCACTATGTCCACATCATACCTTTGAGATGTCTCTCACTTTCCCCCCCTGATGACTCATATCCGACAGAATTATCCATGGGCAGAGAAAGTACCAAGCCTCTCTCAGTGTAGGAATATTAGCCAACAGAGAAAAGGTGACATAGGCAACCTTTGTTCCTAACTGTACAAATCAACTGACTACAATAATGCAAATCTCGTGGTAAACTCACACACTAGGTGATCCAGCTGTCTGTACAAGTACTGAACTGTTTGTTTTGTTTTGCTGTGCTAATTTTTTTTTTTTTTTTTTAATGCCAATATAATAGTAATTAGTGCTTGCATAGCTTTGTACTTCTGAATAGTGATTACTGTAATGGTAATGTGTTACTGGTAACTAAATAAGCATTTGAAAGTATGAGTTTAAACAGCAAAATATATTACTGGTAATCCATGATTTGGTAATGTTGATTGTTAAAGTATCATTGTTATAAATATTGGATATTAATTCAGCACTTTAATTCAGCATAGCAGTTAGGGATACACTTTAAATTTAACAACTAATTACACTGACTAAAACTAATAATACCCCTTGCTGATGTCAAATAGTTGTTGTTAAGCTTTCCTTGAGGATCTGTTATATCATAACCAAAAAGAAAGAAAGAGAGGAGTGAGCAATCTGTCCCCAGTTTTAAAAGATATTTGTTAAGTTTATTAATAATATGAGATCTAGATTTAACCCCTTCTCTGTGAGGGGTTTCAGAAGCCAGGGTAATGTGAAACAGATATCATTGTACTGAAAGGGTTAATGGAGATACCTATAACCCCATCAATACAAATGGTATCTCATGAGCTGAATGAGTTGTTAGAAGACTGTGAAAATATTACCGTAATAAAAGCCATCATACTGAAGACGTATGAAAAATGATATAACTCTTTCGTTATGAGAGTCTCCTAGATTGTAGAAAATTGTGGACAGATAGAATGTAAAAAAAATATAAAAAACATCTTCATACTGAAGGAGTTAATGATAGTTTCTCTAGTAATGTTTTTTAAGTCTCAAGGAAGTCTCTGTTTTGATTGTAGTTGCCTGGCCTTGGAACCCCACATGTAAGTCTGATGTGGATATTTTTGAGTCTGGATAAATCTGTTTTAAAGTTTGTCTGTTTTATCCACGTCCGTCCCAAATCATCTCCCTCACTTGCATTTGGCTAGCAGTGCAGTATTTCTATTGTTTATTATACAGTATTTTATTTTCCATGTTCCTCACTTTGATTCCTTCTGGAAAGTTTAATAAGTCAATAATAATTAATGATATTGATGTTTATCCCTTTTGGCATTTGGTCCCTTTCATCCTCTTGCCATCCTCTCATTTTCATTTCTCTTCTGTCTGTTACAACAGAAGTTCTTTAGGTATTATATATTTCCCTCCCCTGCCACTGCCACTGATTAAGTGTGTCTGTCAAATTTATCATGGCTTTGATATGGATACCACTGCATTCTTGTTTGCCCTTTTTGTCAGCAAAGAATTTTATTGATGTTGTGTGCTTTTTTTCTTTGGTGATACACTGTATATGTTTATCACCAATATATACTACTGGACTGCTATAATATCCATCAACGAGTAACTATAATTTTTTCCTTTTTCAAGTTCTGCTTGGATTTGTAATGCATACTTTTAGAAGCTGTTTTTAACAGTGCAAAATTAATTGTATAAGTGGACTGGTTTACGTGAAACTACAAGTGTTGTCTGAAGTGTAAACATGGTAGTACGGTATATAGATAATTATATCTATCAGTCTATCTGTCTATTGCTAGACACCTTAATCCCCTAAGGGGTGGCCTCAAACAAATTGCCTCCATGTCACCCTGTCCCCCACCAATTCACTGCCCTGCTTCTAGCTCACACCCCCCTCTCTCATATACCTCTCCATCCCTCCATTTCATCCTTGGCCTCCTCCTCCCTCTCCTCCCCTCCACCTCTCTCACACACACTCTCTTCATCAGTCTTTTGCTCTCCATCCTCTCCACATGGCCAAACCACCTAAGTGTGTTTCTCCTAATGCTTCCTATCACATCCACATCCACAGCACAACGCTCGTTTACTTCCTTATTTGTCAGTCTGTCTTTCCATGTGACTCCATATGCTCCTCTCAAGTAACTCATTTCCACTGCTCTCACTCTTCACTTGTGTCCCTCCAACAAGGTCCAAGCTTTGCATCCATACATCAGAATTGGTATCACAATACTGTCATGTAGTAACTTTTTCACGTCCATGCTCACTTTTTCACTTCCATGCTCACTTCCCTGTTTCTTATCACTGTTTTCAAAGAACCAGCGGCCTTTCTTCCTTGTTGTACCCTTTCAAGCACTTCACCCTCTAAACTTCCTTCCCTACTCATCACACTACCCAAGTACTTAAATGCACTCACATTTTCCATTTCCTCCTCATCCAGCCTCACTACATTCAGTGATTTCATTTCTCTCAGTGACCATGACTTTACTCTTCCCTGCATACGCCATTAGGTTCCGTTTCTTGCGCACTCTCCCAAACTCATTCACCAAGCCTTGCAGCTCCATTTCGTAATCAGTTATATACTGTATATATTTTATTATGAGTGTGGTATATGGCTGCTTGAAAAGCACTCTTTTTTAAAAGACTGGCATATTGCTGACTGTTCCTCTCATTCCTGTATTTTTTCCCCCCATACTTTTTTTCCATGTCTTTTTTGACCAACCTGCTTATATCCATTCTTTATATATATGATCATGCCATGGAAGCAACTTGTCTTCTTTTTTTTTTTTTTTCCCACTAGACTTTCTTATTTGGCATTTTTTACATATCACTTTGTTTTATATTTTGTCCAGTCTACGATTTGCTCATGTTCCTTGACACTCCTTTTTCCACTATTCTCACTCATAGCTTTTCAAAATCATTATATACAGTATGTTTATGTGGGCACTTACCTTCTTGCAATCCTCTTGCAGCCTCTGTTTTCTGTCAAGGCCTTCTTTACACTTGCCATCTTTCGTCCTTGAGCCACCCACTCCCCTGACAACACATCTTTGCAAACATTTTTTTTTTTTTCCAACCAATGTGTATAGTGCATTGCATGGTCTATTTATGAATATGATACGTTAATATCTTAATGCCCATGTGTGAATGGGAACAATTGGCTGTTACTAAATTTAAGAAAGTGTCACTGTTTAACATATAAGAATAAAGAACATTACTGTATAGTAAAGGATTGTGTGATGTTTTATCAAGATTTAGAGGTTTATGCTCTTTGTATCACCATTTTTCTTATTGTCATTGTTATTTCAAGAATTTAGTACTGGTATACAGTAATTTGGTTATTAATTTGTTGGCTTTCCACTTCACCAGGGGTAACATTAACAGAATGCTCAAGTGCAGAAGAGAAGGCTGATCTTCCACCTTGGACAGGTGAGATAATGTGCTTCAGTGCCTCTTCCTGGGAGGTATAAAAAAGTATACTGTAGTGTATGTGAGTGAGTGTGAAGATGTGAGAAGGCATGGTTGGTCAAGAAGAAGGTGGATAGATACTGTAAATGCGCGTGTAAGAAAGTGAGGTATATGTGGAGTTTGGTGAGGCTGGGGAACTGACTGGGATGAATTATGTACTGAAGAGAGCATGTTTTTTTTTTTTTTTTTTTTTTTTTTTTTTTTTTAAAGAGAGAGAGAGAGAGTTTTGTTATTTGGGAGACATGATATGTGCTGGAGGTGGGCAGGAGCTCTCTCTCTACTAGAGTGAGGAGTGGTTGAAAGAAGTTCAGAGAGCTGTTGCCTCTCCTGACATTGAGAGGGCTCTCCCTCCATGCTAAGGGATCTTTGTATGCGGCATGTGTTAGGAATGTAATGCTGTGTGGTAGTGAGTCCTGGGCAGTAAAGGAAGAGGATATTTGGAGGCTCAGATGTACAGAAATGGCATTGATTAGGTGGATGTGCAGTCCGTCCATGAGTGCAAGGCTTGGGGGGGCCTAGGTTTACAATGGAAGAGTTGAGAGGTAGGATGGGACTGGAGTATATTGGTATTGTGATGAGGAGAGGTAGATTAAGATGGTTTGGGCATGTGGAGAGGCTTTGGGATGATAATTGGGTGCAGAAAGTGAAAAGTGTTAATGTTGGGGGTGGGGTAAAGGGAGGAAGACTGAAAAACACCTGGGACGAGGTCATTGAATGTGACCTCAGGGTTAAAGGACTAAGTAGGGAAGCTGCGAGAGATCGAGCAGCATGGATAGCTGCCATTAGGTGACCAAGGCTGATGCTTGCAAGCATGTTGGAGCCTTCAAAAACAAAAACACAAAAAACAAAAACAGTCAGTGGGTTGACTACCTGGCAGATACATTTGGAGCACATGTATAAAAAAAAAATTTTAATGTGAGGTGGAACAAGGGTTCTCAGTTTGAATGATTGTGCGGCCCATATCATTGGGTATGCAGTTGATAATTATCTTTTATTTGTATTTTCTCTGTTCTTGTTTTTGGATTCTAACCTACCAGTCCTTGGGTTGGAAAAAAAAACTGATAAAAGGTTAAGATAAAACTGTAATAATTTACAACCCATTTGTTTTCCTTTACTCAAGGAAACCATTTACTACACTGAATGGTAACCCTATGAGCTGATAGATGTTCGATAGTCTAACGGGTCTGAATCTTGTGAGTTTGTTGTTATTTAGCAAATCAGAGCATTTCAAGCCAAAATGGCTGTGGTTAGACTGACTTAACATTATTTTACAGCTTATTAGCAATAGCTCATTGGCAGAATAAGACAGTACTACAACTCTGCATACATTCTGTAGGATTACTTCATGACTATTGATGTTTTAGTGATAATAAAGCAATCAAGATGGAAAGATAGGCCATATTAATTGGACAGAGTATAATTTCTTCAACCAGCAGAAGGTGTGGGGTGTGAGAGGAGAAGCAATGTGTCAGCCGCTGCCCGAGACTCCGCCACCAGAGCATCCTGGCCTGCTGCGGCTACCTTGCTGTGAGTGACACTGCCAGACTTCATGGGGTTAGGTTAGAATGTATTAGGTTAGGTTCATTCAGGTGAAGGTGTTACATTGAGTTTGTTTGGCTTGGGTTAGGTTAGGTTAGAATTGATCAGGTTATTTTTGCTGAGAGTTAGTTGGATTTGATAAGATTAGGTTTGCTTGGAAAAGATTAGGCTGGGTGTCTTAGACTGAGTTAGGTGTGGTAGTTTAAACAGCTCACTTGATTAGATGTAAGTTAGGTGTAACAGGGTTGGGTTTGGTTAGAACAGTTTAGGTTTGGTTTGGTTAGCTGGATTTTGGTTTTGTAGGGCAAGCAGGTTGCTTTTTGGCTAGTTGCAAGTTAGGTAGTCTTATCTAGGCTTGGTTAGAATAGATTAGGCTGGGTTTGTTTAGGTTGGGTCGAGTGAGTTTGGTAAGGTAAGCAAATGTTTGATTATTAAATTTTGAGTTGGGTTGGTTTGGGGTTGGGCAAGGTTTTGTTGGGTTGGGTTGAGTTTGGATTAGATAGGATTGGGTTTGGATTAAGTTAGGTTGGGTTTGGATTAGGTTGGGTTGTGTTGTTTCAGATTTAGATCAAGTTAGATTGAGTTTGGACTAGGGTATATGTAAGGAGAAAGTAGCAGTTGCAAGTTGATTATGTTGTCATGCTAGACTGGTTTAGCTTTGAATCATATTGCCAAGGTATCATTTTTCCCTTTGTGTGCGGTAGAGAGTCTTATAATTTTATTGTGAAACCTTTAATAGGCAGTTCCATATATCTTTAATATGCTGAAAACTTCCATGCAACTTACAGTGATGATTTACTGTGGTATCTGATATATTTGCAGATGGGCAGGTCTGGACAGCCTGTTAGGAGGAGGAGGAGGGAGTGAGGGTGAGGGTGAGGATGGGAGGATAGAGAGTGGAAGGAGAGGGACTGAGGGGAGAAGAAACACCGCTCCCCAGACCGCCACCAATGCTGCCACACAGTACCGCCGCCACTCTACCGACACCACACACCTGCTTGGCCCTCACCCAGCCTCACACCTGCCTAAGACCAGGAGTTCTGACAACATTACTGCTGTAAGTTATACCCTGTTTAAACACTGTTATTGGCACTTACACTCAAAGAAAGTTTTATGTTTTATACTTGCCCATTGGGTCTAAATGCTGAATGTGAGACAAGTAGTAGCAGACCAGTAGTCAGATGCGTGTCTTCCTGGGAACTGAGTGTCAGAGGGATGGAGTTATAGGAAGAGGAGGGTAAGGGAAGCTGATAGAGCTCCTTTCAACATCCTCCCATCCCCACCTCTCACACACAGTTATAAGATAAACAGATATGTCGCTACTGTTTCACAAGCCTTTCACACACATGCTCTGGTTTGAAGTGGTGAGCCAGTGTATTTTCATTCATTCATTCATCATCTGACCCTGTGTTGCCCCGTGAGGAGCGTAGGAGCCTGGGGCTAGGCAACTTGGTCCTGACATTTAAGATGAGAGTGACCAGCCTCACCCATCCCTGAGTGGCATTACATGAGCAACAAACCCCAACCAACCCTTGGTTAAACCTGCACATTCTTTGTCTGATTGGAGTGCCTTTATTACCCACTAAACTACCAGGTGCCATAATTGGTGAAATGGTTACCTCCAGCATTGTAAATTGTTTCCTGTTGTACAGGAAACCAGTTGGCTCGTCTCTCAGTGTCGAGTCACTCATAGACAAAAGGAAAGGAAAGACTGAAGAATAATGTGATTATCTCCTTGAGTTAACCTTATATTTTTCATATCTGCATAAACAGAATACTAATGTTACGATTGTGTAACCAGTAAAACTATTATACATGTGAGTGACACAAGGTTTAACTTATTTGGTTCAGTTAGGCTGATTCAGTACTCAGTATACCCTTAGTTCAGTCAGGCTGATTCAGTAATCAGTATACATGCATACATACATACATCATCTAATCCAGTGTTGCCCCATGAGGAGCATAGGAGCCTGGGGCTAGGCAAGTTGGTCCTGACATTTAAATTGAGAGTGACCAGCCTCACTCATTCCTGAGTGGCACTATGTAAGCAGTAAACCTCAAGCGGAGTGCCATAATTACCCACTAAACCACCAGGTGCCACAAGTTCCATAGTTTGATTATATGGTTACCACCCAGCTTAGTACAGTAAATAGTTTCCTGATGTACAGGAAACCATTTAGCTTGTCACTCATTGTAGAGTGACAAGCTACACTGAGTGACAGAAGAAAGAGGAAAGAAGGAAGAAAGGAAGGTTATAAGAGGAAGGAAGGAAAAGAGGAAAGGTAGCCACCTGAGATCACCATTACATCAAGCGAGTGGATGGTGAGCGCCCCCACCTACCACTAGTAGTCTCATATAATTGAGACATTTTTATTGAATTTAGAATTTGCAGTTAGACCATTGTATATTTATATTTTTCTGATTATTGTGATTTGATGAAAATACTGTACAGTAAATACTCATTATTTATCAAGGATTTGTTCCAAAGTATGTTTCCCTACAGTTGGTAAGCAAAAACTGACATAGTTTTATATATTGTTTAGTTAGTAGTGAACTTTTAATTGACAATTTTTCTGTAATTTATGATGCAAACAAAAAATGTCAAAAAGTTATTTCATAATGAGGACTTATTTTATGCAGATGTTCTGACTTGACAGACCTGAAAGATAGATGATTTAGTGTTGATGGAAGTATTGTTTACACTTAGCATGATTTATATGCAACTGTAGTCTTTCAAATTATATCATTTCACTTGACCACAACTTGCACACTTTCACACCTACCCATACTGTACTCCTTGACCTTTATCTATAGTTCATTCCATATTAGAATTATAGTTACAGGTGATGAACTTATGGTGAGGGAATGTGGGCAGATGTGATTTCTAGTTAAGTGTAAGTCTCATTTGGAATGAACTATAAAGCTGCATCCACTTTAAATGCGTTCTGACACAGGTGGGAGTTTTGCATCACTGTAACCCATAGAAGCTTTTGTCTGCACCTTCCTGTATCCACTGAAGCCATGTGCGTTGGTTATAGTGATGCTGGAGAGGGACACCTTCATGTGGTAGCACTGATATAACTGGGTGATGGATGTCTTGTTTTACAAATGTCCCTCAGCTATTTCCATATCCCCAGAGAGAAGGATGGGGAGCTGTAGGAGGAGGGCAGCTGCAGCCTGCAGTACACCTTGCTCATATTTCAGATGAACTTGATACTGCAACTATTACTACTACAGTGGTTAAAAACTCAGCCACTCCCACCAACAAGCAATTGGTGTCAAGTGACCTAACTTCCTCCTTCTCATTTAATCCACAGGGAACAGCAGCTGGAGGCTTGGATGGAACTGCTGGGGTGGGAGGCATGGGAAGCTGTCAGGGCTCCTCCTGCTTAGACACAAACCTCCAGCACCTCCTCCTCCTCAACTCTCTCCTTCCCTCCTCCTCCTCCAGCTCCTCTCCACCTCCTCCACCTCCTCCCCCCTCCTCCACCACAGCCCCCTCCACCTCTCAATACTCCCTCTTCAGTTCCAGTACCTGAGATAAGGGTGTCCTGTTTCTTGTTTGACTCCTGTGTCGTCCGCAGCCTGTGATTGTTTTCTTGTCTTGGGTTTGTGTGATTTTCTCGTTATTGTTGTTTTTTTAATATCTTTGACCCATGTCTTTAGATTTGGTTTATTTTTGCAATATAATTTCTGTTCCTGTATTGTATGCCACACTCTCCTTTTCTTTATCATCATCCTTTTCAAACTGACTTTCCCTCCTTATATCTTTCCTTCACTCCCTCCATCGTTTCTTCCAGCCTGCCTTCCTTCATATTTCCTTCACTTAAATTCCTTAACCTGGAGCTTGATTGGTGGATTTTAGCACAGACTGCTATCAGTCTTCACCCAGACTCCCCTCACTCATATTTCTGTGTTATGACAGTTTTCTGTTGAGCGTATTTGTCTCTCAGTTACTCCTGATTCTTCATTACTCCTGTTTCTTCACTGTGTTTAGTCTTTTATAACTTTCGCTGTACATACTGATACTCATTCAGTCTCTGGGAACTATATCATGGGGCAGATTGTTATTGTTTTCTACTTTCTCATGTTGTAATAATAATGGTTAGAGGGTTTTCTTACTCTTTTTGATGGAGTGGCTGAATGTTGGTCTTTAGATATTTTTAGCTGCAATGGGTATATAATCCCTTGTAATGAACAGAGAGCAAACATCTTCCACCGTCTTTCACCATTGTGTTGTCTGAATCATCTACAGTGTAGTTGTGATGTTGACAAGGAACCTACACATGGTGGCTGTGTGCACTGTGGGTGGAGGATCTGTGTTGTCTGCTCACGAGCCATACCTCCTCATATTTCTCTGCACCTCACCATGGGGAAGGACCCTAGGCCGAGCCTGGCAAGGTACTGTCTGCTACAAGGGGACTCCAGTTCCTGACATGGTGAATGTACTGTATAATACCTGTAGGACATATCTGCAGATGCGCTTACCTGCCTGTGGTTGATGTGTCTGCGTAGCCAGACAGACCGGGTTTGACCAGCAACAACTGTGCTGTTTTAAGCAATTGTTAACCTCCTCACACGGAGTATGTATTTATATCTTGTTTTTTCCACTACCTCATGATTTCATTCAACTTGGGAGTGGACTCCAGTAGGAGAGGGGTTACTGAAAGCTGTATCTTACCCCTCCAGTCAGAAATGTCTCTCTTGAGCTGAGGAGAGTTGTTTGGGGATAAAGAAATTAAGTAAAAAAAGCCGTCATTGTGGGAGTTAACTTGTGTTATTTGTGTAGGCAGTTGATCCCAGGCTTTATTAAGACACTTCTGCGGATCATAGGAAATAGGTGTCTACAGTGATTCAATAGGTGACAGTTGCATCACAGTGGCAGAAGTTGTCTGATCTCTGTCTATTATAGGGTTTTGTAATTGGATGGAGTGGCAGTTAATATTTGTTGAGTGGAATGAGTGTATTGTATTAAATTGTTTTGATGCAGTGTCAGGTGGAGATGGCACTTTTGGGTAGATATGCTGTGGATTACGAGCAAAATTTACTTAGACATTGGCATTTGGTAGTGTGTGACTTTAGCAAACAGTTTTTATTTGTTTATTTATTTATTTTTATATATACAGTGTGCTTTTTAAGTGAATGCATAAATGAAATCTCATCTGATTATTCTTTGCACTGACTACCATGCTCATAGAGCCACACCCTCTGAGCGAACATCTGACAGTGATAATGATAAATATGGACACACTGTGTAAGGCAGATCACCATTTTATCAACAGGAAGAAAATTACTTTAGTCAGTAAGAGGAAACTGTTCGTAGAAGGTGTGAATCTATGGACATGTTGACTGGTGCAGAATATAGTAGGTTTTGCTGGTGAAAAAATTACATTGTTATTACCAGTCTGTCTCAGAATCCTATAACATGGAGTGGGTTCATGCTACAGGTATTTCTATGCTTAAAATAATATCAGACATGTAGGAGAATGTAGATGAATATTTGGTAGTAACAGCAGTACTGCATGACTTCTCTTTGTGTCCAACAGTGGCCTTATGTTGTAGAGTTCTTACACTAGTTTGGGAAGAACGGTTGAAGATGATTTTGCTAAATTGGACTGTAGTATGGTACTGTAGTTTTGTTACATTGATCTGAATGACATTTTATGAATCCCGGCAGTTTTTTCATATATATGGATTTTTACTGAGGGTTTAGATATATTTAGTCAGTCTTGGCTAGTGGCATCCATGTTTTGGACACATTAGGTTCAGTCTGTGATTTATGGCATAAGTAAACTTGATAATAGCTGTGGCATATTTTTGGAGCTGTAGAACTTAGCAAAAAGGGTTTTAAGTTATTGTGATAAAGCCTCTCATAGTGGTGAAGACAACCACCATTTACTGTTTGTTTGGAATGAACACATCATAGCTAGCTGTAGCTTTCTCATTTTGTCTGGACATTGACATGCTAAGAATGATTTAGTAAGGACATTTGACAAAAGAATTATTTAGTAAGAAGAATTGACAGTTATTTTGGGTAATTAAACCTTCCCTGCATAAGGGGAATGAAAAAAGTCCTTTCAAAACAAAACATGAGATGTGTTGAGTACATATAGATGTGTGCTGATAAAGTACCATTAAATGAACTTTTAGTATACTATATATCCTTTTTTTCTTGTTTAAATCACACAAAACACTGGTGGTTGCAGTCTAATGTGAAGTGGTATGATGCAGCATGTGTGTGTGTGTGTGTGTGTGTGTGTGTGTGTGTGTGTGTGTGCACATGTGTGTGCATGCACATGCACTTGCAGCTGAATTGCACTCCCACCAAGGCCTCAAAAAGTTATGGCATACATTAGGTATCCAACATATGATGACCAAATGTTGATTTTTGCCTTACTTTATGATGCCCCTTCTATCTTCTTCATCAGTACACACCCTGAAAAAAAGTCATTATCTTGATGCAGTTGACATTTTCTCATTTCTCTCCAAGTATTTAAAATTTTTAGTAGTCTATAGCTCTGATAGGCTTTGTATTTAAGTGGATGAAAAATTATATTTTGTTTTTTTATCAAAAGGGCAAAGCTTCATTGCTCCTTTCTTTTATGTGATACTGTGACTGACTGGGTTGTCAGTCCACTAGGGCTGTAAGTTAAAAATAAACTGCTCATCTTTTATTCAACTAGACAGAAGGAAGATGTGATATAAGAAGTGTAGTGCTCTGCTAACATTCACGCAATATAAGTCTAGTTATTTCAAGATCTGTCAACCCTTCATGAACTGTCAAGTAATATAAGACCAGCTGTTTCAAGATCTGTTTATCTTCATGAACTGTCAGTCACAGGTGTAGCTAAGCCTGCTAAGAACCATGTTTCTGGCTTACATAATCTGTCTGTATTTCTCAGTTGGCTCACTGCAAATCTTAACATCTAGCATCCCTTAAAGTTTGGTGGGTAACCTAGTGTCAGATGTAAGAGACTTTTTGACACACATCCTTTGCCCAGTAAGGCTAAAAGTTCCCTAAGCTGAAGTATTGTCATTGGGGTAGTCTGACTTAAATATGCATTAGATGTCTGCCCTTTAAAGTACACCAGGCCCTCCACATTCGCGGATTCAACTTTTGTGGGCTTCGAAGATTCGCAGATTGCCCCTCTGTGGAGCCAAGACTGAATTTAATGAGTATGATTGCTCGAAGTTGGGGTATATATGCAGCTGATGACTTGCCCACACCCACGTGTGGACAAGTCATCAGTTTTTTGTGATATTTTATGCTGCTTTCAGGTCCCACATATGGTTTATTAGGTACAGTATGTGCACACTTGCTCACAAGGGGTAATTTGCAGCTGTAGAAGCATTGACTGGAGCTTGCACCAAACATTCGCTGAAATTCCACATTCACGGGGGTCTGTTTCCCCTATCCCTCGTGAATGTGGAGGGCCTGGTGTATTAATTAAGAACAATAACTTGTGTTCTTCATTACTATAAATACATGCTAATGCATTGTAGTAGTGGTCCTTCAGTTGTGAGATATCCCTCAGCAATATCATGCAGTTCAGCATTTCTGGTCACAGTGGTATCATTTCCAGACTAGCTGAGTCATGGATTATAACAGCACAGCACACTCTTGTTTTTATTATGCCATCATTTACTGTAGTGTTTGTTTTTGTTACTGTGTTATAATTTCCTGTCATCACATGAAATTGGAGATCCGGAACAAAGCAGTTTGGTGTCTTGAAACATGAATCAAGGAGAATAGATCATCCATCCCTTTTCTGTCTTATATAAACTATGAGGCTGCATGTACCACATGTAGTGGGTAGTGGCTTGCCATATCCTTACACTAGTATACCACACTTACAATAGTCAACTGTTACATCGTGGAGGCAGTATGTGGATAGTATTAGTTCTATTCTTTCTTCAGGGATATAGTTGTCATTTAATTTTTATGTACATCCATGTGAGCATTACACTGGATTGTTCCTATTGTTGTGGTATTGTAATATGACCCAAATTACTTTTATTATTTAGATTGCCACATCAGCTGAGGTACAAGCACCATTTTTTGTAACTCATTATTTAACAGCAACCAGTAAAATGTTGTAAATTTGCTCTTGTCCATCATGGTAGAGTGAATTTTATGCTCTCAGCACATCCATTTTGTTAAGAGTGAATGGAAGGCAGGGTTCTTTGCTCTTTTGGTAATGAATGAATTAAAGCTGTACAGTGAAGAATGCCACAAGATTTTCCTGCAACATAACCACTGATTTAGACAGTGCCCATACAGCACATTCAGATACCAAAATCTGTTTGCGTCCTTTGACTTTCTCTCACTGCTGGATTCACAGATGCTTGAATGAGGCATGGTGGACAGGGGTGTGTATTATCACCTACAGATTGACAGTAGTTGCGCTTCAGTTCACTACATCACACCGAAGCATCTGTGAATCCAGCTGTTACAGAGATTGAGAAGAAGTGAAAAAGCTTTAGCATTTTGACTGTACATGTTTGCATCACTCCAGCCATATTTTTGGTGTATGAAGTAATGGCCTATCCTTTAGACATATCTTTTATTATCATTTATGTGCCTCCTTCCATTTTATTGCTCTTCTCTTCCGTCTTCTCCCCTCCTCTCCTCTCCTCTTCCGTCTTCTCCCCTCCTCTCCTCTCCTCTTCCGTCGTCTCCCCTCCTTTCCTCTTCTCTCCTCTCTCCTTTCCTCTTCTCTTCCGTCCTCTCCCCTCCTTTCCTTTCCTCCTCTCTCCTCTCTTCTCGTCTCCCTTTCCCTCTCAAAATTTTATCCCTTATTAATTTTTCATGACGTTCATAATACTCTAAGCATAATTTCTATGTTTCACTGTACATAGTATATTTTTCACTTCTGTAGATTGCTTAGTGCATTACATACACACCCCATAGGGCAGCAAGGAGATACACACATTTATATTATGATTTTTATATTGTGTTTGGGCTAGGTTATTGGAGGCTCATGTTCTTGTTGCGTAAGGAAGATAAATGCTGTAACGACTCTTCCTTAGTGATTTATTTTGAACACAGCAACTTAACCTTTTTTTTATGTTATTTATGTCTGTAATATTGACCTAGATTGCATTGATAACATACAAGAGATAATTAAAGCATTGTTAGGGAAGAGGTGTTAGTAAGCCTTCCAAGCCAATAAGAACATAGGCCTTATCCAGATCATTTATCCACTTCAGTATGACAGCGTATTTTTTTTATGTTATTCTTGCTACCATCATGCTTGTATGTTTTTATTAAGTTTTAGAGAGACTTAACCCTTTTACATATCACAATGTGATTCATGTCTCCAAAAGTACCTCCCAAAGGTGTATGGTAACATGAATCGTGCCATGATTGGCATCTGGATATGATTTGAGTCTCAAATCTTACTTTCTGAAGTTACACTTTGACTCATATTGTGTTGTAGAGCATGGTATGAACAAGTTTGAATTTTAAAAGTTGCTCAGCTGCCACTTAAACCTCACCAGGCATCTAGGGTGCTGTGTACAGATGCACTTGGCCAGAAACTTTCTGCTATGCATGAAAGGGTAAAAATGGCAGAGGTTAAGCATAGTATTCATTTAATCTCTACATTACAAGAGGTCTCTGTAGATTAAATGTAGAGAGACATCTTGTAGTATTTTAATGATACAGGTACCATCTGGAGGTAACAAGGAAAAGGTAAAAAATATGTAACAGAAATAGTGTGCCATTGAATTGGTATGTTGAAGGAGTTAGGTCATAGGGTGGTCTCATATGGCTTTAAAGATCTGGACAGTGGTAGCATAGTGTTGAGTCCTTCTAGAAGAAGAGAATTAGCTGTTTTTGTTTTGTATATATATGTATAAATAGTAAATATATTTTGGTGCTGGTAGACTTAAGTTGTTGCAGAGTGTGAGGGGGGTCAGATTCTTAACCCCTTTCATCGAGTGATGTTTTTCAGTGGTTTATTATTGGTATTTCTGGGTGATTTTTATTTAGCCTATGAGAGGAACCTATGCTTTGTTTACTTTAACCAGGTATAAAATTGCCATCTTTCCACTTTGAATACTAAGTAATAGCAAGGGATTAACATGGATTTGATGCTAGTCATGAAAAATTGCTGTGGAGAGAATGTAGAGCTGTAGCATTATTTTATTCTGCCAATGAGTTATGGGAAATATACCAAAAATGTATGAAAATTTTGGTCAGGTTAAAGTGAATGAGCTATAGTTGTAATGGTTTGATGAAGGCTGCATGTAACCCCTCCTGTTCACTCTTAACTGAATCACATTGTCTGGAAATAGTAAGAATAACTAAAGAATATGTAATCAGAGGAATGATTAATAAGAGGAGCCTAGATCAGTAGTGAATGATTAATGAGAGGAGCTTAGTACAGTAGTGAAAGATTTGAGTGTAGTAGTAGTAGTTGCAACCCCAGGTTCATCTGGATTGTGAACCCAGTGGACTGCATGCTGATTACGCTTCTCCTGTAATCCACCATCCTCCATTTGGGGGATAGAGAAGTAACTACTAGATAATGGAGCTGCCAGGTTATATTAGTGCCACCACACAAAGGCATCCCTCTTCAGCACCAAAGGGTTGAAGGCTGTATTTAACCACTCCAGTTCCAAAAATCTCCCGTAAGATCTATCTATCTATCTATTGCCAGACGCCTCAATCCCGTTTGGGGTGTCCACAAACAAATCGCCTCCAAGTCGCCCTGTCCCGTAAGATGAATCATATAAATAGCATGAATAACCTTCAGTACATGATCAGAGTGAAGGAATATATCAGTTTTCTTCATCAGCAACTAATTTTACCATTGTTATCTCCAGACTGTTGTATTCGGCTGAGGAGGAACCTGTCATCTGTCACACTGAAGGGGTTATGAAAAGCCTTACTTAACCTGTATACTGTAAAATCCTCCAACAGTGGCAAGAGTTGATTTCAAAAAGTGTCATTGAACTGGAAGGGTTAAACTGGAGTATGATGCACTAGCAGTCTGTCTTTATCATCATCATCATCATCATCTTTCATATTGAAGGGAATAACTCTGGTGATGCATTTTTCAATCTTAATCTTGGTGTCTCAAGATTGTTTGACATGGGTTAGAAGTTTTTTTTTTTTTTTTTTTTTTTTTTTTTTTTTTTTGATGGAAAGGTTAGATACAGCCTTCAGTAACTCATTTCACTACCAGTTGGCAATGCAAGTTAGATATAGCCCTCATTAATTCATTTTAGTACCAGTTGGGTGCTGGAGAGGGATGCCCTGATGTGGTCACACTGATGTAATCAGGTCATTCAACTGCATGGTTATATAAAATATCCCTCACTTACTTCCCTGTCCCTGAAAAGGTGGATGGTGGACTGCAGGAGGGAGGCAACTTCAGCCTGCAATCCACTGGGTTCATATTTCTGATGGACCTGGGGTTGTGACAACTACTACTATGACTATCATTTCACTCTTGTAAGCTGCATCAAATCAGAAATAAATTGCAAAATGAGTCATGGGATTGATTGGATTAATAAAGCTCATATGTAACACCTGCAGTGTGAAAAGTCTGCAGAGCCGCATAAATCTTGCAGATGTTGCAGGAATTAAAGAGTGTATGATGGTACTAGTTGGGTTAAACTGGAGTATGACACAGTAACAGTCTTTCCTTACTGACAGTATCATCATCATGATCATGATCATTGTGACCTCTCCTCACCTAAAAATAGGGTGAGGAATAAACTTTCATTACCTTGTTTGGAAGAAAAAAAAGATCATTTATTATAGAAAACATCCATCCATCCATCATCCAATCCTATGTTGTCCCATGAGGAGAATACAAGCCCAGGGCTTGGTAAGTTGGTCTTGTCATTTAAGATGAGAGTGACCAGCCTTACTCTTCCCGGAGTGGCATTATTTGAGCAATAAACCCCAGCCATCCTATGGATATAAATCTGCACAGGCTCAGTCTGATTGGAGCACCTCAGTTACTCGCTAAACCATCAGGTTCCATACCTTAGGAATTAATGTAAAGCTATAGCAATAGTGTACATGGTGTTGGTAATAGATACCTCACAGATGGTGGTATATACAGATGATAGCACCTTTCTCATTTGGCAATAATTATTGTACTTTCTGTGGCAATCATGTAGTGTTGCTCTCAGGTGCCTGCCCTTTCCTCTCTTCCTCCCTTTCTCTTGTCTTTCTTTCCTTCATTCTTTCCTCTTCCTTCTGTCTACTGGTTACTTTACACTGAGTGACAAGCTAAATGGTTTCTTATACACCAGGAAACCATTTACTTTGCTGGGTGGTAACCATGTAACCAAATTATGGCACCTGGTGGTTTAGTGGGTAATTAAGGCACTCCAATCGGATTGAGACGGTTCAGGTTTATATCCAAGGTGTGGTTTGGGTTTATTGCTCATGTAATGCCACTCATGGATGATTGAGGCTGGTCACTCATTTTAAATGTCAGGACCAATTTGCCTAACCCTGGGCTCCCATGCTCCTCATGGGGCAACACTGGATTAAATGATGGATGGTTACAAATGAGACCCACATCTAGTAGCATTATTTTATATTTTTTTTTATTGTGACTCACGAATGATAAAGTGAAACTTGGCTTCCTTTTATAGTGGCTGTTTCACTGTTGATAGAAATGAAACAGCTCTGATTTTGAGCACTGTTAATAGAGAAGAGTCTGGCAATCACTGTCTGTTAGGTATTATCGTAACTTTTCCCCCACAGGGTCTTTATAAAGAGGGCACTGTGTCATACTCCAAGGTGTACACTTGTAATTCATGGTTTCTGCTTGCCTACTACCCCAGCCCCTAGAGGAACTCATAAGCAGGACTTTGCACAGGAGAAATACTGTACAGTACTGTACTTGTTTTGCAGTGCTGATAATTGTTTAGATGGAGGAATTGTGTTTATTGTGAGGATAACATTTCTAGATGCTGAATGCATCCCAGGTATCGAATGCTTTATACCAGAAAATGGTACAAGTCAGGCCTAAACTCTTCTCCCCTAACAGTGATGACAGTATACAATTCTTCCATTAAAAAAAAAAAAAAAAAAAAAAAAAAAAAGCCTGATATGCAGTAGTAAAGTGGTAGTTTGAATCTTTACTGTAGTTTGAAGCATTTATTACACTGCACAGTATGAGTGGCAGTCCTGTAAAATTTTGAACAACCATCTTAGCATTGGGCATTAACTCCTTGTATAGTTTGCAATCTAGGTTACAGTCCTCTTACATCCAGGGGTTAGGGCAGTGAATAAGCAGAAACTAAAGACTACAGCATTAAAATTATAACTTATGGAACAGTTTTGACAGTTAGAAATGGTTAACCATCATGCCACATTACAAAGCATATTGAGCACTGAGGTAAAGCCAAACACCATAGATATTGCAAGCGGCTGTCTACATGATCTTTGTTTTGACCCCTTCAGTCCAGTGATGTATTTTTCCTCTTATTCTTGCTATCTTCAGACAATATTAAATCTAAGATATATTTCTCAAGCTGGAGGGGTTGGATATGCCCTTCATCAATAGGTGTGTCTCCTAAGCTGAATGAAATTGTCTAGTAGTACAGTGTAGTAGTAGTTGTACATGCAGCCCCAACTTCATCGGAAACATGAATCCGGTGGACGGCAGGCTTAAGTTACCCTTCTCTGGCAGTTCACTATTCTCCTTTCAGAGGTAGGGAGGGAGTTAAGAAATGTGTGTATACCCAGGGAGAGGAGCTGCTCCGGCACTGTCAGGAGATAACAGGAATGAAATATATACCATTGGATTGAAGGGGTAAATTAAAGGATACTGTAGGATGTCACTTAGAGTGTACATGAGACTGTTAGGACATCTGTGGGTCACAGTCATTGAGTCTTTGGTGCATATCGTGAGATGGTAAGGATTTGTTTATTGACTCTTCAGTGGAATTTTTTTGGTGGTTCCTTGGTATATTTGTGCATAATATTTTCATCCTTCCATATAATTGTATTGTGTTCTTTAATGCTTACTTTATTCCATCAGCTGGTTGCAACTGTCATCCTTGTCATTGTTTTTCATTTGGCTTCCTTTTCTCTCACATTTTCAATCTCATAACTCATTCCTCTTACACAGTTGTTTTTTATGTTTTCCTACTCATTTATTATTCTCATTCTTCAATTTTGTAATACTTTTCCTTCCCTTCTGTCTCTGTCTCTGTGTCTTTCTCTGTTCATTGTATCTTCATCTAACAACTTTTGGAATCCTCCTTCCCTTCCACCTCTGTATTTTTGTGTCCATCCTACTCCCTCCTACAAGCACAAAACTTGGATTGAAGTCACACTTGTGGCTCAAAGTGACAACATAGTACTGTATAAAAGTGACCCCAGACAGTATTGAAACCTCACTAGTATTACTTGTTGCAGCGGTAGAGACTCAGTGTGATCATTTTTAGCCATCAGCAGTGTACTTCACGTATTGCTTTGATGGTCTCTGAGGATATCACCCAGTTTCAGCATTGTGGGTGTTTATCAGTAACTGGATGGTGAACACTCATTTCCCTGGAGCTGTAGTTTGATGGTTTCAGTCTGGCCATTTTGTTGTACAGTTCCCAACAGCATCAATATATACTGTATATATATATATATATATATATATATATATATATATATATTTTTTACAAAAATTCCAATCACTTCCAGATCCACATTAGGCATTTTTCAGTATAATTCCCTTCAGTTTCAGTATCTGTCATTCAGTTCCTTTCATGTTCCCTTAAAGATCCAAATTAATGCAGTGAGGTCTAGCTCTTCTCCTGTATATCTTCTTATATCTTCAGTATTAGTTTTGATTCAGGCCCATTCAATCTTCTCCAGATCCATATATGTGGTTTAAGGTCTAGGGATTTTGTTGTATGTCTCCTTGCAGTTTCAATATTTGTTACAATTCAGGTCCACTCATTTCCCTCCAGATCCAGTTTACGGTTTTGGCATTTTGATGCACATCTCCCGATAGCATCAGTACTTATAATTCAGGTTCCAGCTGTATTCCCTCCAGATCTAGATTTACAGTATGAGGTCTAGGCTTCCCCCAGAACATCAGTATTAGTTATAATTGAGGTCCACTTGGTCTCCTCCTCAGATCCAGGTATGTGGCCTGAGGCCCTGTCTTTCTGCTGTATGCCTCTGTGCAGTTGTGGTATTCAAGAGCCAGGTCCCCCAAAAATCTAGTGGCAAGGTTTGAGGTCTAGCCATTTTGGGTAGATGATTGCCCTTAGCTTTAGTACTACTGTACTGTATATTTGTTTTGATAAGGGCCTACTTGATAACCCTCCAGATCCAGATACTGTATATGTCCTAGGGTTTGCATTTTACTGAGAATGTTTCGGTATGTATCAATCAGGGTTGCTGTAATTCCCCTCAAGATCTAAATCCAGGTTCCACCCTGGTCTGTTTTCAAATCCCTTTCAGGTCACCCTCCTGGCCCCATCCATTTTTTTATGAATGGGTTATGTGGTGAGTGAACCTTTGATAATACATTTCACAACCTGGATTCACAAACAGACTTGTGATCTTGCCCCTGTTATATCTTTTATATGTTTCTGCAAGATTGTTTAAGAGAGGAGAATTAGAAATTCTATCATGTTTTCCTGGCAAAATAAGTCTGTGACAATAAGGAACTGGCTATAAGTTTGTTAGTGAATTTTACATTTGGACTACTGTAACCTAATGTTGGACCCACATACCTTAAAGGGGTGTTATGGGGATTGGCAGTTGCTGCATTTTAATACAATTCTGTGCAGTTTATTGCCAGAGGATTTTGTTAGCCATGTATGTGTTTGTGACACTTTCCACATCACTGGAATTGTGGAGTAAAAAATATATATATATATATATATATATATATATATATATATATATATATATATATATATATATATATATACATATATATCATAAGTGAATTGCCCAGGTTTTTTTCTCATCTGATGTTTATTTCAAATTGGTGAATTTGTATGTTATATTTTAAAGAGCAACTGTAAAAAACAAGCCTGAAAATATTCCTTGAAGTTAAGGAGACACAGAGATCACTACTGTACAGTGTGAGACAAAACTATCTTCTGAAAGTTTAATGAATACTGTACTTGCACATCCCAAAAAAGTTAAACAGTTAAAGATGAACGTTAGTCAAGATAAGGCTTTTGTTATGTTCTGCCCGTTGTAAATAATCATCACACAAAACTGGGAAGATAGTTATGTCCTTTATATCAGGTAATGATGCCTGATGCTTGAATTTGACATTCGGGTACATTTCGGTATATGGATGATAAGAGTTCCTTTGTATTGTACTTATTTCTTCCAAGAGCTTAAATTTGTGCATGGAAAGTGAAGAGCCAATGTTAGATGTGTTCCAGTATAAGAGCGTAGTTAAAATAGTGCTCTGGTATGTTGTAATAGAATGGGGCAGTTAGGTATTGAATGAAATGCAGGAGATTCCTGCTGTATGTGTTAATAAGCCCCAAAAACAGTTATGTTTGTGTCATGTACTTTAACTATTTAGCTCCTTCAGTTCAGTGATATACCTTTTTTTTCAGTCTTGCTATCCCATTGATTTAATTCAGTTTGAGGGAGACCTCTTGCTGATAAGGGGTTTGATGAACAATACTGTATATTTTCCCCTTCCAGTTTGAAAAGTGTGCCTTAAGCTGCATGAAACCATCTGAAGATAGCTAGAATATGCTGAAGTGAAGGGGGAAAAAAAAAAATAAACATTTGGAAGGGGGCAAAGACTACACAGTTTTTGGTTGGGGCATTTTTTTTCCCCAGTAACTCATGTACTGTACACATTTATAACATTTAGTACCATACACAACTTCAGTCAGGTACACATTTATAACATAAATCTTACTCAACTTCAATGAAGCACACATTTATAAATCTAATACACAACTTCAATCACATACACATTCATAACCACCACCTACAGCACATGATCATTATTACAGTACAGTATACACATGTATTAATTTCAATTACATCGACACTGCATACACAGTCATTAATACCTATTACAAGTAACTTCATACACATACACTAACACTGATTACAAGTAACATCTTACACACTCATAGACTCTGACTTTTTTTTTTTGTCACTGCATATTCATTAACATTGCATATATGCAATGTAGTCATTAACACGAGGTACACATTCACTGTCTGCATTATATACTCTCATTAATACTGCATACACCGTGAATTCTGTAAGACAGAGTGGTCCAGCAATTTCTTACTTCATATCAGTGTGATGTGGTGCCGGCATCCTTCTACACTTCCTATAATGGTATTTTTTGAGTTAAGCCTCTCAGGCAGCCTTTATAATGACCAGATATTGAGATCATTGATGTTTCTTTAATTATTAGGTATTACTTTCTTGCTCTGCTCTGAAAAGTTTTAAGAGCAAACCTGTCGTCGTGGTATCACTATGTATTATAATATTTTCATTTTGAAAAGTTTTAAGAGCAAAATATGGGTCTTGGTATCACTTTGTATTTTTAATATATGAAAAGTTGTAAGAGCAAAGTATGGGCCATGATATCAATTTGTAATATCATGTTTTACTTATAACTGTGCCTGACATCTCAGCAGGTTTTGCCACAATTATGTAAGTTTTTGCAGTCTTTCCAACCTGATGTGAAGTGTGGTTGCATTTTCATCTCTGTGTGAAGTGATCAGGGCATATTTTCTCGTTGTTTGAGGAGTCTTGCTAGCACCTCTTCCTAACTACTGTATAACTGGTTTGTAATCATTTGATGGAACTGGGCCACTATCACAACTTTAATACAAAGCCATGATTGTGTGAAATATGATGGGTCTTTGTTATGAGGTAGGGCTGAGAATCCTTGGTTGCCAGTCAGATTTATCCTCCGGTCTGACTGAACCTGGCCATCAGCTGAGTTGAAAAGTGTTATAGATCCCCCACAGATGAAAACAGGCTGACCTTAGTTTATTTCTGCATACACCACTGAAATACAGTATTGTCTTCTGTGTATGCACTCTTTATCGGTAATGAAAAGAGATCAGTAACATAAGTGAATATTTAAATGTACAAAACAAATTGCTTAAGAAGAAATGTTAGACAGTTTCCTAAGCTAACGAGAATGTGACCCCCAAGTGTGTATGTGTTTACCATGTCTTGTCTTTGGAGGAGGGTGTTGGAAGCAGCTGCTGAAGTTGTTGTGAGCTGGAGCTTAGTCTCATCTCTAAGATCCTGAAATTGTTTATTTTGACTAGTAGTGAATGAACATTAGCATATCATCAGGACATCATTCTGAATGAAGTCGGGAGGTGACTTGCATGTACTAGACAACATTTGCCATTATGAGTCCAGATTTTCTCAATTTATGCCTGTTCTCTGTATGTGAATGCCTAGACTGATAATTAACCTGGTTGTTTTCCTGTATGACCTGGCAGACATTCATATATACAATGCAGACATTATTGAATGGACTTAAAATCAAAATGTCTATGTTGTCTAGTCTTTTGCATTAATGTTGGATTTCCTGTCTGCCCTTTCGTGACTGCTTCAGCGCTGCTTCACTAAATTTCACTTTCCTTATTGTGGTAATATTTGTGCATAATTCTCCACTCAGGAGTCAGTCTAATGAAATTCAGTGTTTTGTCCAGACTTTATTTTTAAATGTTGACAAAGAAATAAGTCTGGTTGCCACGTAAACCTGTGGATCATGTCTTTTTGTCCAAACCTCGCAAAGGAAAACAGAAACATACTAGTGCTGCTTAAAAAAAGTATCAGTCTGAAAACCATGCAGCCTGTATTTGATAACACTAATGGTGATATTTTGTCTCCATTTTCCGGGGATAAATTTCAGAGTTTAGCAAAAAATTTTATACTAGTCCCATCTGCGAGCATCTTAAACCAGGTTTGAGGAATTTCCCAGTAATGTCATCCTCCGTTTTCCATGCGAGGGTTTTCAAAGAATTAAGATAAATGTAGGTGTTTACTAGCGCTGTTGACCAGGTTAGCGGCTGGCCCTCTGATGTATATCCTGGTCTAGTAAAACGTGCAATTCAACAGTTTGTATTTTTCTCCTTTAGTTTGTCTGCCCTAATTTGTCAAAGATTTTCCTCCTTGTGGCAGTTTACTTCCTGTACCTCGGTGGCAGTATTATGGCTGTACATGCTTTCCATAGCACTTCTTTGAAAGCATCATATTCTTGTTTAGTTTATAGTTGTGGCTCCAGGCTCATCGATGTGAACCTAGCGAAATGCAGAAAGAGACTGTTTCAGCTGAACACTCCCAGAGATCTTATTTATTGGTATATCGAATGATCTTCTGTGTTGTGAAAGAGATATGCATGAGGTAGGCATGTTGTGATGTGAGGAGCTGCATTACAGTGATGCCACAGTAGATTGTGAGTTATATTTTGTGTTGGTGTGGAAGCATGAACAATACATAGCCACATTGCAATTGTACTACATCTCTCTGGGAAGGACAGTTTGTGAGGGATGAATGCCTGATAGGGGTTCAGAAAGAATGTTGTTTGGCAGGGTGGTTTTTGATGGCTTTGGTGGCTATCTGTTTGTGTATGTTTGTGAAGTGCAATGTAAGGATGTTATTGAGGTATTCTTGGGAGGTTGTTCACCTTTTATTTCTTTGTGTTGGGGGTTTTCCAACATAAAGTTACATGAGTATATTAGATCCCGTGATGGAGCAATCAAGTGTACCTCTTCTAGAGTGACTGAGTGATAGTGAACATGGTACAAGGGAAATGGTTCAGTGAGCAATAATGACTGATGTGATGGAGTGGGGCCTAGCCATCTTCGTGGATTGGTTTGTTAAATAAGTACCTGGAGTAACACCTAGGGGAGTTAGCTGTGGTAGCCTGGACTATGCAGTGACCATGTATCCCAGGATACCGTAGTGGGTGAATAAGCCACCCAGGCTCAAGGATCTAAGTTAACAGAGCTCCACATATAGGTGCCTCATGTCATCTGCCCGCAGTAAAGTTCATGTACCCTTTGATTAGTGGCATGTTTGCTTCTTGGTGCAAGTGATCTATATTTTTGTTTTTTGTACATCCTATTATTATTCTTTAGGCTGTTTTGTGTGTGTGTGTGTGTGTGTGAAGTTTTTCCATGAATCATGATTGACAGTATAGATGGGAACCCAGCTGTTTTCATTCATTCCTTCTGCTATTTCAGAGCATGCTGGTCAACTGATTGTGCCAGTGGAACTAAAACAGCAACAAAGATGGGTTGGAGCGAATGTCTTGTTGATTAATGAAGCTAAAGGTCCAGCTCTCTGTATCACCAGTTTCCCTACCGTTTTGTGAACACCATGTTTGATTGGTACACTACTATTTACTGTCCTTTCACTGGAAAGAAGCTGTACTAGAGTGAAGGTAAGGAAGAAACTGCTTTAATGAAAAATTTACTTTTATTTTAATTGATGCTGGATTATGGTACAATACAGCAATATAATGGATGCATTAAAAAAAAAAAAAAAACTCGTTGAGTATGAAATCTCAAAGATATTAATCCACTGAAGAATAACTGAAAAACCTGTAATGTGTATTACACTATATGTAGTTCTTTAACCTTAACTTTGCCTTTTGGGTCCTTTGTGGTTCATCTTATGTAACTCATTGGCAGAAAAACTATCCTATGGCCTTACATTCTTGCCGTAGCACTTCATCATCACTTGCATCATATTCTAGTGTTAATCTATTTTTATAACTCGGCAAACAAGGTGGGGAGATGGCAGTTTTAGTCCAAGGTAGAATAAAGAGAGTAAATTGTAGTGGTTCATCAAATGCATGACTACTTCTTGCAATACTAATCCACTTGTAGGTCAGTCGACTACAGTATATCCTTTTTACTCTGACATCTCTCCATCTTGAATACTGAGTTCTAACACAAGGCTATGATATGGTTACCAAATACTATGGAAAGAATGTAGAGCTATAGCACTATGTCGTTTCCTGCCACTCAGCTACGTGTATTAAGCAGCAAAAGGTCGAAAATCAGTCGAGGTAAAATGAGTAGTGTTATTATTTGTTGCACAACCAAGCCTGCATGTTCCAGGTACAAGTATACCTTTGTCTTGGCTTGTCTCTGTGCCTACTAACCAATGTAGCTAGTGTTTGAAACCTTTTGTCCGTAGTAGGGCATACTGCCGAGGACTTAGGAGCTATGTCTTGGTTTTCCTCTGTGCCTACAAACCGAGATTGGCCAGTGGTATGGTTTTCAGGCACAAGACTTCATAGCTGCTGTTGCGAACCTCTTGTCCGTTGTATGGTACGTAGCACATTCGGTGACTTGGGTGAACCTGTTGGTAATTAAAGTACACTATTCACGTAGTCCGTAAATCTCTCTCTCTCTCTCTCTCTCTCTCTCTCTCTCTCTCTCTCTCTCTCTCTCTCTCTCTCTCTCTCGTAGGTAAATGGCAACGCTATTTCTACAGCCCCTGTGGCAGGGGGGAAACAATCTGGCCGCACTATGGGGTGGTACTACTACTCTGCGGTCAGGTTATGTTATGAAGAATTCTGCCACCGTATTCCCTGCTTGTCGTAAAAGGCGACTAAAAGGGGCTGGATGAGGGAACTAGGGACCCCCTCCTCTATTTTTTTAGTTCCTAAAAAGAGACAGGCCATAGTAAGGAATGGAGGATTGAGTTATCCCCGTACCCTGAAGATTGGGTCTATGAATGTGCGTGGATGTAATACGATTGAGGCTAAAAGGGAGGAGATTGGGAGAATCTTTGTGAGAAGAAAGTTGGTTGTGTTAGCTTTGAGTGAAACAAAGATGAAAGGGAAAGGCGAGTCTAAGTTTGAAAGTGTGAACTGAAGATTGTCAGGTGTTGATAGAGGAAGGGCGAGAGAGGGTGTGACATTGTTAGTGAGCCCGGAAGTACAGCAGTTTGTGACTGAATGGAAAGTGTCATCGAGACTGATGTGGGTAAAAGCGAAATCTGAACGTGAGTTGTGGGTATCTGTGAGTGCATATGGGCCTGGTAGTGAAAGGGATGAAGATGAGAGGGAGTCTTTCTGGAATGATGATGAGTGTCTGCAAAGTTTTGGAGCGAATATGAATGTGGTAATGATGGGAGATCTGAATGCTAGATTGAGAAATGTAGCAGTTGAAGGTGTAGTTGGTATGGATGGTGTGCCTGGAAGAAATGAAAATGGGGAACGAATGATAGGGATGTGCGTTGAGCGAGAGATGATTGGAAATAGGCTACCGTGTTTGAGAAGAAAATATATATAAGTACACATGGGTGAGACATGAGGGTGGAAGGGTTGTTGATAGAGCACTGATGGACTATGTGGTTGCGTCCAGGAATGTAATAGAGAGATTGTTGGATGTGAGAGTTTTGAGATGGGAGGGTGGAAGTGGAAGGAAAGTTGACAGTAGGTAAGAGATGGGTGAGAGCTGGGAGGGTTAGATGTGGCAGGGAGGTTTTGAAAGTGAGAGAGTTGGATAAAAGAGAGAAAATGATTATCAGGAGAAATTGAAAGGAGTGGAACGCAGTGAAAGATCAGGAGAATGGCAGTGTGGAGGAGGAATGGCAGTTGTTTAAAAATGCTGTCGTGAAACATGCAGAAGAGGTGTGTGGTGTAAGAAAAGGAAGTGAATGGTGGTGCGAGGCAGTAAGTATGGCTGTGGCTGAGAAGAGACGTGCATATGAAGTATGGCTGCAGAGGAAGGATGAGGTGTCATATGAGAGGTATAAGGAAAGGAGGAATAGGGCGAGAAGGGCTGTGCGTGATGCTAAAATTGCAGCAGATGAGAGGTGGGGTAAGCGGTTGACTGAGAATTTTCAACAGAATAAGAAAATGTTGCGGGAGGTGAAAAGGGTGCGAAAGGGAGAGTCTGGGAAGGAAGAGCGAGTAAAAGCAGAGGATGAAAGGATGTTAACTGAGATGGATGCAGTAAGGAACAGATGGGCGGAGTATTTTGAAAGATTGTTAAATGTAGAGGAGGAAAGGGTGACTGAGACTGTGGCAGATGGAAGGGTGCAAGGAATAACTGTGTTGGAAGAGTTGAATGATTCTTTGATCACGAAGGAGGAAGTGCAGGAGGCAGTAAAGGAGATGAAAACAGGGAAAGCTGCAGATATGAATGGGTGTGCTGTGGAATGCCTGAAAGGTGGTGGAGCGACTATTGTTGACTGGTTAGTATGATTGTTGAATGTGTGTTTTGTGCAAGGTATGGTGCCAGTTGACTGAGCAAGTGTTTGTGTGGTCCCGTTGTATAAATGTAAGGGTGATAAGTTCGAATGTACTGTTGAGTGTTGTAGGTAAGGTGTATGGTAAAGTGTCAATTAAGAGAGTTAGAGAGGGTACAGAGGGAGTGATTGGTGATGAGCAGTGTGGCTTTAGGAGAGAGAGGGAATGCGTGGATCAGGTGTTTGCTTTGAGATAGGTGTGTGAAAAGTATTTAGCGAAAGGTAAGGATGTGTTTTGGGCGTTCATGGATTTAGAGAAAGCGTATGATAGAACTGGTAGGGAGGCTTTGTGGACTGTTTTAAAAATGGTATGGACTTGATGGTAGGTTACTAAAAGGAGTGAAAAAATTTTATGTAAATAGAAGAGCGTGCGTAAGAGTGGGAAATACTGTGGGTGATTGGTTTCCCGTGAGAGTGGGGCTGCGGTCGGATGTGTGATGTCGCCTTGGTTGTTTAATATTAGTATGGATGGTGTTGTAAGGGCGGTGAATGCAATAGTGTTCGGTGGAGGTCTGAGTCTGGTGAATGTTGATGGTAGAGAGTGAAATCTGAAGCAGCTGCTGTCTGCGGATGATACTGCACTGGAGGCTGATTCAGAGAAGAGATTGAGACAGGTGGTAGAGGAGTTTGGAAGGGTGTGTGAGAGGAGGAAATTGAAAGTAAATGAGAATAAGAGTAGAGTGATGACGTGTACGAGGTTGGTAGATGGTAGGAGGATGAATATAGTTTTGATTGGCGAGTTACTAGAGGAGGTTGAGTGTTTTAAGTATTTAGGGTTACATGTTGCTGTGGATGGAAAAATTGATGCAGAAGTGAAGTTTAGAATGAATGAGGTAGGAAAGGTGCTGGGAGGAATGAAAAAAGTGTTTAGATATGTCGTTCGCTTAGAATAGATGTAAAGAGAAGGCTGTATGAGGGTGTTGTGGTGCCGACTGCGTTATACGGGGCTGAAACATGGAATATGGGTGTAGTAGAGAGGAAAAGTTTGACTGTAATGGAGATGAGGTGTCTCTGTGGAGTGACGCGTATGGATCGAGTGAGAAATGAAGTGCGAAGGAGAACTGGAGTTGTTCGGGAGATGGCTGATCGAATTGAGCAGAGGGTGTTGCGATGGTTTGGGCATATGGAGAGAATGGATAATGAGCGACTGGTGAAAAAGATAACTAGATCTGATGTGAGAGGTGTCAGGCTGAAAGGAAGACCACAAATAGGATGGAGCATGGACAGTGTGAAGAGAGCGTTGGATGCGAAAGGGATGTCTGTTGAGGAAGGAAGAGAGTCTGTGCGTGATAGAAATGAATGGAAAGAAATTGTGAATGAATAAATGATGACGCAGCCCTGGGGGGATATTCTCCCGCATTTTGTCTGCTCAGCCGATTAGGTCAGGTGCTGGTAAGGGGATGGGTCTATTATGATGTGGCAGGAGTAAACCAGCTCTGCTGTCGGGCGGATGTCACTGATTGCACCCTCGTGCGGTGCGGTGCGGTGAGGATCTGTCCCTTCTCCCCTTTGGGGCTAGCATGTGAATGAATGTGATTGAGTGGATGAGTAAAATGGGAGTGTGTCGTCCTGTCTCGGCTACCTCCCTTTCCTTGGGGAAAGCAGCCTAGGTATATAGATAGATACATAGATTTCTATAGTTGCATTTGTTAAAAACCCGTACTCCGATAACGCATTTTTATTGTTTTATTCTTATTACCTCTACAGTCTACACGATTTACTTTGTCTTAGGCTTTTCGAACTGATTTAGCTTGGTCTAAAATTCCTATCTCTCCAATTAGATGGCTGAGTTGTAACTGTAGATTTACAATGGAATATGTTACTAGTAACGAAAAAGTGTTGTGGAAAGGATGTTCAGTATTTTTTTTCTTTCTGCCACTGAGCTACGTGAAATAAGCTGCAAAGGGTCTAAAATATGGGCCAAGTTAAAATCAGTGAAGCATAGTAACTAAAAAATACTTAAGAACCTCAACATACCGGTAGCCTATCGAACTTAATTCATGCAACCACGACTCAAGTTGTGGGAGTGGTCCAGTTCTGTCAAGTAAATATAAATCAGCTATTGAGGTTCCGTTTAATTTGAATAAATCTGACCTGTAGTATTAAGAATGAACAAAAAAAAAAGTACTTCAATACTGAAGACGAAAACTGTGGGTCGTCCTTGGAGCTTTTGTAACACCTCTACCATAGCGATCCTATTGTATGTTGATTGATGCCAGTTATATCCACATTAAAACTATATCAGTGACATATACATGGATATTAAGGTGCAATGTGCAAAATAAATTGCTCAAGACGATCCACTGCGAATTCTATTCCCCCTTAAGTACGGCTTGTTCATAAATCTCAAGAGAAGCAGCCGATATAACCGTAATTTCATGAATATTATCATATTCTTGTTAATACTGATATTCTTTGTATCAGTAGCATACAACACAATATAGGTGTCACAGGCAAAACAGATCGTTGACAAAAAGGTGCTACGAATCTCCAAAGCCAACCAGACTGCCTGACAATGATCAGTGACCCCTGGCAGCTCAGTTGATGGCCAGGTTTAGTCAGACCGAAGGATAAATCTGACTATAGTTCTTTTCCACTAACTTGGCCCAGATTTTCATCCTTTTGCAGCTTATTTCACATAGGTCCTGTGTAGAGTACAACTCTCATGCGTGGGAAGGTTCCCCACATACAGATCTTCTCAATAAGGGTGGAGTCAAAGGCTTATCATCTCATTAACTCTTACTAGTTTCCTTCAACCTCTGTCTCTTCGCCGCACTGTCGCATCTTTATCTCTTTTCTATCGCTACTTCAATGGTCACTGTTTCTCTGAACTGTCTGCTTACATTCCTCCACCTCTACGACGGGCGCGTAGCACCCGTCTAGTAGCCAACTCTCATCCCGTTTCTGTCCAACACTCTAATGCAACTGTTACTCCCAGTTCCTCATTATGCAACAGGTCAACTCTGGAACTGTCTCCCTTTGTCTGTATTTCCTGCTAGCTATGATCTCCAGTCCTTCAAACGCAGTGTGTCCAGGCATCTCGAAATGATAGGATCTTTAATTTGGCTCTCTCTAGTGTTTTGTTTTTCTCTTGGAAGGAACAGTTTTTGCGGGCTCGTTGGCCCTTGGTTCCTTCTTCCTAGCATTAAAAAAATAAAAACAAGGTCAGTGGCATAAACACGTGTTGCTACGGCATCACATCCTTTCCATAGCATTTCGTGACAAGCATCTAGTGTAAATTTCTTGTCATGGCTCAGCATTCAGAAATAGAGATGGCAGTTTTAGGCCAACTTAGCGTCAAATTAATACAGAGACCAAGGAGTATCATTGCTGCCTCATAACTAAAAGGCTTAGTATTCAAGTTAACAGTTGCCCAGTTCTGTCAGATGAAGACAAATCGACGAAACAGAGATCTTCCCACCTTGCCAGATAAATTCATTCCACCGTAGGTGATCCTGCCGATGTAGAGTTTCTCCCCGGTCTCCGAATATCCGCCCTGCACAGCGCCTTTAGGGACCTGCCCGTTGCTTGCCCTCACCCACACCAGACCGACATTTCCGGGGTTATCCAGCATCTAAGAGGAAAGAGTAGTAGCCTAGTAGTAGTAGTAGTAATGTGTGGGCGGGGAAGTGGAAATCTAGGGACGCTTGCAGGATCGTCGTAGTTCCACCAGGTAATATTTTTCTGTCCAGACTGTTGGAAGGGAGGGGAATGATTCTGCAAGAATTATCTCGAAAATCTGGTAACTGTTTGGAATATGAGAAAAACTATGGGTATACAATTGTTATATTGTGAATGAAAGGGTGCTCACCATCCACTTAGGCCTACTCGAAGCTGTGACACTTTCAGGTAACTGTACGCAGATTATCAAGTCAGAGTTTTCTGTGACCCAGGAAACTATTTACTATATTGGATGGTACAGTAACTTTACAGCCAACCAGTGGTTAACAATCTTCCCGCTTCTCCCCATTAACATATTAGTACCGTATTTGTATAGACTAATATATACGTGTCACCAGTTACGATTTCTTAATTGCATTTGCACAGTAATATTGCTTAGTCATGACCTGCCTGACTTTCGGTGAGGTAGGAAGTGGTACCAGACATGAATGATTTATCAGCCTGGATATTAGACATAGCCTTCATTATCCTGTTCATTGTATCTGGGTGAAACTGTTTGGAGGTAATAAGATGAACAAAATTAATGTCACCGCATTGAAGGGAATAAATATTACAGAAAATTCACTTACATAGTACTCAGACTTGGCAATGGCCTGCCCGCCCCAGGGAATGAGGCAAGTGGAGGCGCCGTGCATGACTATCCCTGGTATGAGGCCACCATTGTGACGTGCCGCACCAACCGTCCCTGCGAACTGTCCTCTGTAGGGAATGTCAGACCCCACCTTGACGGGCGACGGGCACGACGACCCAGAGTAGCAGCTCACCATGTGGAAACCTGCACGTATATACGACACAACACAGGTTCCATTAAAGCATGACCAAATTCCTAATGCCCTATCCACGCCAAATGCTTGCTGGTGAGGGCGGGAAATCAGCATCGATCACTGCAACCCATGGAATTTTTCGTTCGCACCCGCCCGCGTCCACTGGGGCCACTTGTATGGGTTGGTGATGGAAAACTCCCGTCTGCACCAGCAAGCAATGTGAACACGGGCTAATCCATTTTCAGTTCAGTTGATGGTGGATTGTCAGACTGGTTGATTTGACTATACTACCTTACCCCAGATTTTCGTCGTCTGTCTATCTATCTATTGCCAGACGCCTTAATCCCGTAAGGGGTGGCCACAAACAAATCGCCTCCATGTCACCCTGTCCCCCGCCATTTCATTGCCCTGCTCCCGGCTTACACCCTCGTCTCATATACCTCTCCACTCCGCCCCTCCATCTCATCCTTGGCCTCCCCCTCCCTTTTCCCCCCCTCCACCTCACTCACATACACTCTCCTCGTCCGTCTCTCACTCTCCATCCTCTCCACATGGCCAAACCACCTCACTGTGTTTCTCTTAACGCTTCCTATCACATCCACACCACAACGCTTCTTCACATCCTCATTTGTCAGTCTGTCTCTCCATGTGACTCCACATATTCCTCTCAAATAACTCATTTCTACTGCTCTCACTCTTGACTCATCACACTCCCCAAGTACTTAAGTGCACTCACATTTTCCATTTCCTCCTCATCCAGCCTCACTGTACATTCACTGACTTCACTTCTCTCGAAGACTATAACTTTACTCTTCCCTACATTCACCTTTAGATTCCGTTTCTTACACACTCTCCCAAACTCATTCACCAAGCCTTGCAGCTCCCCTTCGTTTTCACTTAACAACAACAGTAGGCTACAGGGAGTTTTCAAACATTCCCCTTTCTCATTAGGGCCGCTCCAACAGCCACTGCCCTACCTTGTCTCCTTTATAACCCATCCATATATAGACTGAACAACCATGGAGACATGACATTTTCGTCGTCTTGCAGCTTATTTCATATATCAGCGACAAAAAGAAGACAATACTACTGCTTTACACCATAGCACTTATTCGTGACTAACATATAATCTTCTAGTTTTAATCTACTTAAAACTGATCATTCAAGGTGGATGGAGAGATGGCAAGTTAAGGCCATTTTAGAGTCAAAAGAAAATATTAACCAGGGAGACTCATTTCATAACGAAGGCTCATCGAATTTCATACACGACAGTAAATAATGTCGGATCTATAGGCTGTGGGGATCCTGGCGGCTGAGTTTCGCTTTATTATAAGCTGTACCTTTTTTTATTTCTTTCCAGGGGCGGATCCAGGAAAATTTCTGAATTCTGAAGTGTTGCCCTTATCATTTTCCATTAGCCTACCTGTTTGTTATAGTTCTTTCACTTTAACTTGGCCCAGATTTTCGCCCCTTTCCAGGTTATTCACGTAGCTGAGTGGCAGAAAGAGGCAAAGTTACAGTTCTACATCCTTTCCATAGCACTTTTATGTGACTGACATCATAATTCATTATTAACCTAGTTTTACAACTCAGCATTGCAGATGGAGGGCTTGCAGTTTCAGGCGAAGTTGAAGTGAAAAGAGTATAGTACAGACGGCTAAATCATAACCCACAACAATAGCGCTCAAAGAACGCACACCCCTGTCAGGGCATCACCATCCCTCTCCTTTCATGCTCTTCATGGCACTGACTGTGACCTTTGACCCTTTTTTGCCCAAATTTTAATCACTTGTTCCTCTGATGGTCCTGTTATTATGCCAAATTTGTTGCCATTTAATCAACCTTTTTTTTTTTTTTTTTTTTTTTTTTTTTTTTTTTTTTCCGCAGATCTGGTGCCAGACTGACAGAAAGTTTACAGTCAACCACCTCATTTGTGGAAGGAATGGTTTCAGATAAATCGCCTTCATGTCATTCTGTCCTCCACCATCAGTCTGCCCTCACGCCTGCCCACACCCCCGAACCTATCCAGTCGAGCCAAAATCATAACCCCCCTTGGCGGATGTAGTAAGTAAGTAGGATTATTGAATGAAATAAGCAGTACCTTCGTTTATGAATATGACGGTATTTATAACTTTGTCCTTAGTGGACGAAGAGATTATCGACCCCCCTCCTTTATTAAATGCTGGATCCACCCTTTGTAAGTATTCAGTTTTGCAAGTGTTCATGCATGATGTGAATAACTCTTAGGTCAAGCATGAAAATGACTGCAGGTTGTGTTCTGCATGTGAAAACACTACTGGAATGTGGAAAGCGATATGAAGCCTACAGTAAAGGAAAATGAGAAGAAGGATACTCTACTGTTTGGTGAGGAATGAGAAATGTAGAAGCCAATATGAAGCCCACAATAACAGATAATAAAAGGGAATTATACTGTCTGCTCCTTGGAGAGGAATGAGATAATATGGAAGGCAATATGAAGCACACAATAAGAGATACTGAAAAAGGAAGGATACAGTCTTGATTGCGGAGGAAAGAGAAATATAGAAATTGGACAAAATGCTGGCTGAGGATTTTTGCTCATGGTTCTGCTTGGTTACTCGTACACTTAATCTTGAAATTAAAGGAACAGTCTGGCTTAGTTCATTCACTCTAACTTGGTGGAGATTTTCGTTCTTTTGTAGCTTATTTCCCGTAGCTCAGTGTTAGAATAAGACAGTTTTACAGGTCTGCTTTCTGCGCATATCTTCAAGATTAGTATCATATTCTGGTGTTAATCTCATGTTTAAGCTAAATATTCAAGACGGAGAGAAGGCAGTGTTGTGAATGTGAACAGATTATAAGTTATGTTGTTGTTATTACTTATCCCCTGTCTGTGTGGCAGATCAGAACCACAGGTAAACAACTGCTTTTGTGTGGCCGTTCTACAGGTACAGTACAGAACATACACCGTGCAGGGATCCAGCGCCTCACCAGAATCGGCGAAGTGCAGGGAAATACGAGGAAGTTTGGCTCGCAGATGGACGCCTCAGATGCCCCACACAATATAAACAGCGCCACCACGTGTAGGCCCCCTTTCAGCGCCTTATATCATGGGTAAGATTAAACTACAGTACTGCACTAACCTGCCATAATGTCTCCTCTCCTGGTTTCCTGCACTAACTGTCTTGTCATAGATAAGGTCGCATACGGCACTGATACGCTAATCTTATCCCTGGCTTAATCATAGTGCACACGGCCCCTCTCTCTCTCTCTCTCTCTCTCTCTCTCTCTCTCTCTCTCTCTCTCTCTCTCTCTCAAAATGAATAAAGGAAGACTAGCTAGCGTGTATAATCCTCATCATCCACTATCAATTCTTCAGTCCATGCAAAGAGAGAGAGAGAGAGAGAGAGAGATCCCACCTTTCTTCATATTTTCCCCTGCAGTATTTTATTGTTAGTCTGTACCATCTTAGTGCCGGTGGAGAGGGACGCCTTCTTGCGGTGACACTGATATAGCTGGGCGACTCCACTGCCCTGTTATACTCCCTCTTTATCCCCTGAAAGGATGATGGTGAAATGTAGGACGGAACCTTACCTTGCAGTTCACCTGAGCCTGGGGTTACAGTTACAACTACCACTGCTGCTACTACTACTACTATTACTACTACGACTACTACTACTGCTGCTGCTACGATGACGTTTTCCTAAATTATCGCTACTTCCAGATGATCATATTAAGGTAAGGCGACATTTTTCAAACTGGAGGAGTTACATACAGCCTTCATTAACCTTTTCACCACGACAGTCCTTTCCCAAGCTGAATCAAATCGTCTGAAGGCAGCAAGAATATCACATGCCACCTGTCTGAAGGTGGTGTGTGAGACGTGAAGACAGTGGACTGCAGGCTGGAGCTGTCCCTCTCCTGCCGCCCACCACCCTTCTTTCAGGGGGACAGAGAAGTAGCTGAGGGACGTACGTATAACTGAACCGTCCGACTATACTCGTATTATTGCCACCACATGAAGGCGTCCTTCTCCAGCACCACTACTGTATGGCAACGGAGCCCTCGGTGGTCGGTTCTGTATTCGCGGCAGCAGCAGCAGTAGAAGTATATTAGTAATAGCAGTAGTAGTAGTAGTTGTTGTTGTTGTTGTAGTGGTAGTAGTAGTAGTTGCTGTTGTTGGTGCTGTGTAGTTGTGTTATATGCAATGCGCATGTAGGGTAGCGCATGAGATAGAGAAGTGTTTGGGAGAGTATGCTGGTCTACACTCATGTTAGTGGCACACTGAAAAGTCCAGCAAAGAGAAATGGTCAGGATATTCTGATGACTAGTGAAACAGGAGCTCCAGATCTCCCTGTCACCAGCATTCCCAATCCCCTTGGGAGTACCTCCCTGATCGGTCGGTGCTACGGCCCATTTCCTATTCCATTTGTTAATTACTATATTGCATTAAAGAAGTAGTTCCCCTTAATAGTGGTCGTGCACCTAGTCTTAAGTTTTCGGCTGTGTTCTCTTGTCACGGGCTACGTGTCCCTCTCTGCCTGCTTGAATAACTGCCTGTTGTCCACATTCTTGTAGCCACTCAGGATTTTGTACACTTGTATCATTCCGCCTCGTATTCTGCATTCTTCAAGTGTAGTAAACCCAATGGCAGGTAGTCCCTCATGATAGGGCAGCTCTCGTAGTGCAGGGGCAAATATTGTAGCTCTCCTTTGAACTTTCTATACGTTATCAATGTCCCATTTCTATGTGGGATCTGACCGGTGCTTGATAAAGGGCCAGGCCTATTTCTGAGTCCATGTAAGTAATCGTTCTCCTAATCCTCTCCAACATGGAAATAGCCTTGGCTACTGCAGTGGATACATGGACTAATGGTGAGAGGTTAGGGAATTACATAAACCCTCATCTTTTTACTCTGTCGGAACTTGCAAGGGAGTCTCGTCTATATGGTTCTCTTAAGGGGGTTCATCTTTCCTGTATAGGCCTACATTAACTTATTGAAGGATAGGAGCCCATTTTCACTCCATTGCTGAAGCTCGTTGAAGTCAGCTTGGAGAGTTTCTCCCCTGAGGATTCATGATTCTTTTGTATATCTTTAGCTCGTTTGCAAATGGTTTCCTACACGACAGAGTGTCTTTTAACAGGTAGTTAATTAATATTAGGAACAGTGCTAGACCCAACCGTAACCACAGTTTTCAGCATGGGCTGGCCAAGGGGTGGCCAAGCCCACTAATAGGGCAGCCCAGTGAGAACTCTTCAGGGAGGCAGGAGAGTATTTTCCCAGAAATTTGGGGTGGCCAGGCACAGGGGTGGATCCAGGAATTTTCGGTGGGGGGGTCAGATTCGCTGATTCACCCAAAGACTTGACACGACATACTGATATATTTCAATGTTGAAATTGCCTCTTTATTCAATGATGCATGGCCGGTGGAGGGAGATTCATCCCCCCCATCCCCCCCCCCCCTGGATCCATCCCTGGCCAGGCATATTTTAGGGTGGCCAGGGAAGCCCTGGCCACCCCTCTGGCTACCTCACTGGACATAGCAGTTATTTTTACACGTATTGTGCATTTGCTGAACAAAATAAGCTATATTCTTGGCCTAAGGATTATTGTAACATTCTTTTCTCTTATTTGTGGAGGTAGGCTAGATCAGTGAAACTTGGATCATAGTGCACACTCCTTCTTTGCCATAGTTTACCCTTAGTTTTCATTATCAGTTACGTTTTCTTTATGATAAAACACCAGAGAGAACTGTACAGACGCTGGTTTATAAGACTAGCTTGTATAGTTTTCTCTCTCTCTCTCTCTCTCCATTTATTTTTTCTAAGTCAGCTATTTCCCCATTTCTTTCCCTTCCTCCTTCCTCCCCCCCTCCCTCTTTTTTTTGTCTCCCGTCTCCGCATTTTTTTTTTATTCTCTCTTATTATTTTTACCCCTTCTGATAATAAAGTTTGCCAGTGTAATAAATTTCTGGCGTCTTTTGGTAAGAGAAGCAAAAATATATATATATATATATATATATATATATATATATATATATATATATATACAGAAAGAAGATAAGATTGGGTAATTTGATAATAAAGAGAAATGAAGATAATAAAGAAGAGGTACAACAACGTACTTTCGGTTGTGATTCTCCGTCTCCATTTATTTCTTGCTCTGTTACACCAGTTTTCAGTCATGTTACTTTTAGAAACCTTTTGTATCGAGAAAGGAAATGAAAAACAGCCTGCAATAGAAAGCCGAGATGCAGCATACACTGTAAGAGTTATTAGCAAGCCTTATAGCTGACTAGGCTGAAGAAAGAAAAGGGTAACCAGTGAAACAAACACATGAGATTATAATATAGTATAACCAATACAATAAGGAAAGACATGGGGTATCAAGTTATCAACAACGGTTTGAACTAAGTGCGTTTTCGCGGGCCACTTTGGACCCATCGTAAGAGGTTAGTCATGTAAATACATTCAGAGGACTAATTTAATAAAGTAGCATTAAGACTTGATTTTCTTGCATTATTGTTTTATTTCATTTTATAAATATTGACGAGGATAAAGAACAGCTTAATGAAATCAGTATCTAAAAGTGACGCTTATATTCAGCACGTTTGTTTACTCCGGCGCAGACTAGGAGTTCCGTGGAGGACCAAACGTTTTACAAAAGTAAGTCTAAATGAGGAATATTTAGAGGATTTTAAGTATGTTTAGATATCTGGGGATAAACAGCAGCATCTAGGGTTGATTTTGACTGTATGTAGAACTTAGGGGCCTGAGGTAAGTCACGGGATAGGAGCACAAGTTTGAGGGGCATTGAGATCTGTGTGGAAGGGAAGATGTCTGGGTTATGTAATGGACCTGCATTCCGTGTTTCACTGTACAAACTATCAGCCAGTTTTTCAGCACAGACCAGCAGTTAATTTCACCATAAAAGTTTTTCAAAGCCTTTATAATGCTAAGTACAGGGGTGATTGACATTTCTGAGGCCATACAGCATCTTGTTTTGGTGTTCTTTTGGTATGCCATAGCCCGTAGGATCATGGGAATTTAAGGTTAGGGTATACAGTTGATAGTATAATCATTCAAAGACTCTTAAGTAACTTTTTTTGATAGGGGGGCAACTCTAGTGCTTGGAGTTTGTTTTGTCTGTAGGTTCTTTATATTAGTAACCGTAAGTGTCCCATATATAGTATAATTTCCTGCAGGAATTGAAGGGAGGTGAAGCCTAAGCCGCAAGTTGATGAGGTAATGGTCAGTTGGGTTTAATAGAGAAAATTTGTTATGTTGATGAAAAAGACCCATGGTAAAAACATGAAACTCCATGTGCTGTATTTTCCTGTGAGTCGAAAAGGCCGGTTTTTGCAGTTTGGGACATTTTTTAGAACAATAGATTTTTTACATACACATTCATGTTGCCAGGCCCAATAAACTAACCTGCCCATTAAAAAAAAAAAAAAAATTACCTAACATCACTTCTATACAAGTACAGATATGTAAATAATGGTGTGTGACAGTCCAACACTACAGCAATACTAAAATTTGGCTTCTGTGTAGTGTACTGTCACAAATGAACCTTGACATACAGTTTGAAACAGTTGTATAGCTGACTGCGGGGGTTTCAGTGACTCAGCACTGTGTAGTATTTTTGAATGAATTGGAATTAGTTTCAAGTTAGTCTGGACAAAAGAATGCCCAGCTTAGTTCTAGATATAGGTTAGGATGTTGGTGTATGTTATTTGAAGTTAAATTCCAATATTAGTTTATGTATTTTGGCAAATTTATATGGGAGTATTCTTGAGTTTGGGTGGAGGTATTACAAAAATTTGTTATTTTTTATATAAATGAAGGCCAAAACTATTCAGAATATTAGAGAAGCAGTTCCGCTGGCAAACCAGTGTCCAGTACTGATGTGTCATATTCTCTCCCCAGGTTCACCAAGTATTGCCTGTAAAGAACTAGTACATGTTGGCGCCTCAAGTAATCCAGTCACAGGTGCAGCGCTGGGGATCACAGAGCTTAAGAAGATGGAAAACCGATTCTGTGAAAGGAGGAAGAACTGAATGCTGTCATGGATGGGAAAGCACTGGTGGGTATTGTATATTTTTTGTACCTGCAGTAATTCACTGGTTGCTCCATTCTGCTTTATAAAGTGAATCCATCTTGTCATTCTCTCTACTTGCTTTTATCAGTTAATGTTGGTGTAATAGTATCATCGGGAGAAAGGATGAGTAAAGCGACAATTGCATTATCATATTCACCGCTCTTTCCGTTAATCCATACCATCTTTGTATCTCATCAACACCCACTGTCTCCTCCTTGTTTAAACTTTTTCACAGTGAATCCATCTTGTCATTCTCTCTACTTGCTTTTATCAGTTAATGTTGGTGTAATAGTATCATCAGGAGAAAGGAAGATTAAAGCGACAATTGCATTATCATATTCACCGCTCTTTCCGTTATTCCATACCATCTTTGTATCTCATCAACACCCACTGTCTCCTCCTTGTTTAAACTTTTTCACAGCATTCTTTGCCTTTGTCTTTGCTTCATTTTAGGCCCTGTTTTATTATTTTATTTATTTTTTTTCCAGTATATATAGGCTAACCTGATCCAGTTTTTCCCTTATAACCTTCAGATTCAGTTATTTGTGCCATGTACTCTCCCAATCCAGTTATTTTTCCCTTATAACCCTTAGATCCACTTATTTTTGCCACTGCTTAGCTCTAATTGTTCCCATTCATCAGTCTTTCACAACATATTCCCCCTCAGATCCTCATTTCTTGTCCAGTTGTTAGCATTCTTCCACTATGAATTTTTTTTTACATTTTCACACACTTTCACATTCATTACGTGTTTTAGCTCTTTTAAAAATAGTTTCTGCTTTTTAGATTACAGTAATTTATGTTTCCATCAAAATTTATCATTTACGTTTTGCTTTTTGATACTAACGTCCTCACGTATTTCTTCGTTTCATCACAATCCATATTATTTCTATCATCAAACCTTTTGTACATCCACACAAACCCCTTCCATTTTTTCTTCCACTTTTCTTTAAATTGAAGCACAAGGAGAAAGGATATATCTAAAATTTTCTTAAATTGAGACACAAGAAGAAAAATATCTGAAACCAGAGTAGAGTAAAGAAGGTGATGAGTAGGAGGTGAAGTGTATGGAGGAAGGTGATGTGGAGTGGTAGCAGAGAGGTGTTGACAGGTGTTTTGGCCCCCCCACATCAGCTCCACACCTGGTCATAGATACCCACATGCAGAGAGACTAAAGCATTGTTGTGTGGTGAGAATATGGTATTGAAATAGGGCGATGATAACAGAGAGAAGTTGGATTAGGATGATGATTGATGATATAATAATAACAGTGGGAAGTTGGGTTTGGATGATGATGATGATGATGTGGTAATCACAGTAGGAAGTTAGGTTTGGATGATGATGATGATGATGATGATGTGGTAATAACAGTAGGAAGTTGGGTTTGGATGATGATGATGTGGTAATAACAATAGGAAGTTGGGTTTGGATGATGATGATGATATGATAATGACAGTGGAAAGTTGGGTTAGGGTGATGATAATGATGATGGTGATGTTTTCTGTTTCTGCTTTCAACTAATCCCTTAGACATAGTGGAAAGATGCTGATGAACATGTTTTGTTATTATTATTTTTATTTATTTACTTGTCTTTTCCAGGTCAGTGGTGCATGATGCAGTGGTTGTCAAGTGCCTGATACTGTATACAAACTTGAGGATCATGGTGCATCATAACTGGACCCATCCAGGCTTTCACTACAGGGTGGAACATTTATTGGTAAGAATGCAGTTAATGCCAAACCCACTTGTAGGTCTTTGATGCAGTCTTAGTCCACCTTGTTCTGTGGTTTATTATAGGTGAATTAATTGTCACCTGCATGTAATAATGATCATAGTAATCCATCCATCATCCAATCCTGTGTTGCCCTATGAGGAACGTAGGAGCCCGGGCCAAGTAAGGTGGTCCTGACATTTAAGATGAGAGTGACCAGCCTCACTCATCCCTGAGTGGCATTACGTGAGCAATAAACCCCAACCACTCCTTGGATATAAACCTTCACCGGCTCAAGCCAATTGGAGTGCCGTAATTACCCACTAAACCACTAGGCGCCATAATTTGGTTATATGGTTACCACCCAGCGTAGTAAATGGTTTCCTGGTGTACAGGAAACCATTTGGCTAGTCACTCAATGTAGCATCACCCGTAGGCAGAAGGAAGAGGAAAGAATGAAGGAAAGACAGAAGAGGGAGTGTAAAGGCACCTGTAGGCAGAAGGAGGAGGAAAGAATGAAATAAAGAAAGACAGAAGAGGATGGAAGGAGAAGAGGAAAGGGCAGACACCTGAGAGCAGCAGCACTACAACGAGTGAGTGGATGGTGAGCGCCTCCACCTACCACTAAACAGGACACTAAAACCCATATGACTGATGAAAGGGCAAACAACAGAATAGTTAACCAGCCTTTCCATTCAGTTCAGGAAGGGATACACACAATAAAACTAATATCATGATAAATAATTACGGCCAGTTATTATAATAAGAGTAATGCTAATACCCCCTCCCCCAAAAAAAAAATGAAATAAAAAATCAGATGTTCCGACCTGGGCAGTGGAGCATGGAAGCCGACAATAGGTCTCCCATTTTTCTCTTTCCTTGTTCTTTGGATATTACTTTACCCTGTTTTTTTATGGGAAAATTTTCAGGATGATGATCATATAGTATTTTTCAGTGTTTTGTGTTTGGCACAAATGATATGACTATTAATGTTAATGTTTCTTTAACAGGTTGTGGTGACCCATCCAGCTCAGCATACACCTGTGGACTTGGATGTAGCCAGCATGAATGTACAGGTGACTGTACACAGCATCCTGACCTGCACATCTAGTAGCAATCGTCCCTGGCCTGTGTGGATGTGGCTGCATCGTAATCACCAGAGTCATGGGCAAGAAGCAACTGTCATCTGATTATAAACTGATCACTTGTGTTGATTTGTAAAGGATGAATCAGCAGTTATACTTTAAGCTTTTCATGATACGGTAATGCACACATTGTTCCTGTTGTTCATGTCTCCCTGGGTTTATCTAGATATGAATCAATAATACACACATTGTTCCTGTTGTTCATGTCTCCCTGGGTTTATCTAGATATGAATCAATAATGCACACATTGTTCCTGTTGTTCATGTCTTCCTGGGTTCATCTAGACATGACTCTGGTGGACTGCGACTGAAGCTGCCCTTATGCAGTCCACCATCCTCCTCTTGGGGGATAGGGAGGGAGTTGTGGGACGTTTCTGTAACCTGAATTCACTGTCTGGTTTTATCACTTGACATCACTTGAAGGCATCCCTCTCCACACAACCTTGCACACTTTTTTTTTTTTTTTCCCCAAGTTGAATTTTTTACATTTTTGTGGCAGTCTGTTGATTCATCTTAATAATCCATCTCGTACTTTTATATTGTATTGTTTTGGCAAGTTTGCTACATTATTCAAGTCTTTGAAGGAACACTCAGCACTATGGTGAGTTATATCTGTTCTTCTTTTTTTATTGTTCTGAATACATTAACTCTTTCTTTAGCAACTTATCTCGGTTAATTTTGCAAACCATATTTTTAATACAGTAGATATTTACAATAAGTGTAAAGTCTTATTCACATTCAAGTATATAACTTGTAAATTCACGAAAGCTAAATAAAGAGTTAATATAGTACTGTGACAGCAGAGTAGTATTGAGTGCAGTGTACAGCAAATGATCTCATAGCTAAGTACAATGCCTTGTTGCTAACAAACTTGATATAAAGTTAGGATTGCTTGGGGTATAGGTTGTAGGTGAGAGAGGGAGAAAGAGAACAGTGACCAAAGTTACCATCATCATCACCACCAGTCTGCACACACTTCATTTGTAGGTATCTTTGAGGAAGAGTCAAGCAGCAATTAGGAATACACAGGCATTAGAAGTGGTGGTGAGAGGAATCATGTCACAGAGCTGAGGAAAATGTGTATTGCTTCATGTGTCCAGCAAGAACACCTCACCAGACATGATGACATACATCCAAGGTGACTGATTACTCACCTGCTGACAGAGCAAGTGCCTCACCAGGTGCCAGTTTAGTTCATGGCTTCCTTTATTATGTATTAATGTTTGCATCTCCATTCTTTCCATTAGTGAGCTGTGTCTGGAGTGGCCAGCTGTATCATCAGGCTGTCCAGGGTTTGGTATAGGTATCAAGGTTTTGTGTCTGGCTCTTATTTTGGCATTCTCTTGGTTAGTTTTGGGTCTTTGTTTGTGCAGCCTGGCAGCGGTGTGCTGCTTCCCAACATTGCCACTGTCAGTGCACCTGGTTTTTTTTTTTTTTTTTTTACTAACTACAATACAGTACTGTACTTTGGCTTTGGTGCTGTCAGTCGTCTTTGTCACCATTTCATTTTTGTATTACTGGCTTTTTCACTTGCTTTTCTCAATGAATGGCATTCTTTCCGTGCAGCCCTTCAGTGATATCTTGCCTTGCACTATATAGCACACTTCTTTTTACAGCCACAAGTTCAGGTTTAGGACCAGTGAGATGCTCACCATGCAGCACCATGACCCCTTGGTGCATTGCAGCCAGTGGCCAGTCACTCACCATTTCCCCAGCTGTGTGATGGGGAGCGTGGTAGGGTGTCGGGCTCTTAATCGTGAGGTTGCGAGTTCGCGCCCCGCCCGATGGCTCCCGTGCTGGGAGGGGTAGCGCTTTCCCTTAACCCTAGCAGGGCTATATGATCTGATGAGGTCTAGCTCGGGGACTAATCCAATCCAATCCAGCTGTGTGAAGAACAGTGAAAGATACCAGCATCTGTGGGTGTCAGTCTTCATGCTGATGGCTTGGTAGACAAGAGACAAACCTCGTGTACTTTGTACAGTTACGGCAATAGTACTCTACCCACAATGTACAAGTCCAACCCCAAACAAGCATTACCTATGGACTCACTGACTGATAAGACAGGTTCTGCAGCTATCTGTAATGTGGGATACTTGCCGAGATGTTTGGTGATGGAGGCCAGTCCAGAGGAATATTTTTTTTATTTTGCGACACTAAGAAGTACAGTACATAACAACTGTGGCTATCATATTCAGTGTTTATTCAGTTGTATAAACAAACTATGCCCTGCATAGGCACAGTACCTGTATGTGAGCCCATTTTTGTGGTACACATATGGCATTCAACAGTACTACTCAGTTGTTACACTTAGCTGTGATACCACAGCTTTTTAAGAGATCAGATTGTGTTGAGCCTGGCCCTGGAGGTGCTTGATGTCTTAGGCTTAGGCAGTCACTGACCCTTCCCCTTTATCAGCCACTTCAGGTCACAAATTCTGCCTCTCTCCGCGCCAAGCAACCTGTAATTACTGTAGTGTTTATCTATGCACTCACACTGAGTGCAATACTCTTGCCCAGAATCCATGTACCAGATTATGGCAGCTCGAACTCTAATTTGATTATAACTTGGTGGCAGAATAAGTAAATAAGCTTGTCGAAATGTTTTCGGAGTATTGTTAGTCATCCAAGAGCCAGCCCAGTCGCATTTACCATTGTTATAGAGTGCATGCCACAAGAGAACTGTGGCTGGATGTATGTATTGATAATTAAGGTACTACATCAATGCAAGTTTTGATTCAGTGGTCCTTTTATGCATACTGCTGCTGCAGGCTGAGTAGTACTTACTGGGCTATGTGCAGTGTGCTATCACTTACAGAGCCCACAGGGGGGCCCTTGGACTCAACATATGACACATACACCTGAAGGTGAACCCTCATGTACTCCATACTTGGTTTATTTTGGTTTATCCCTATTTCTTTTACACACCCCTCTGTAGGAGCTGCTGTTGAATGCACAGCTGTGTGTCTTGATATGTCGTGCTTAATTGACTTGTCCTCCTTCTCAAGCGTGTCTACAAATTAACAGTAAAATATGAATGGTTGGTCTTACGAAAACCTTGGTTTTGCCAGGTAAACCGTGATAAAATTGTAAGATTTGTTTTTACTCAGTCTAAGACAGAATGATAGGGATCTTTCAGAAGTGTTGTGTAAGGCAGACACTGATGATCTGACAGAAATATTGTAGGGTGAAATGGCAGAATTCAGCAGGATGATAGGAAGCATAATGAAGTTTTATTAATAGAGCAGGGATAGGGTACAATGTATCCATAGTGTGTGGTTTATTGAATTTACCATAATGGTTACTGAGGAGTCTAACGGCCTAAACTGATACAAACTGGCCCATACCATTTGATGTATTAGTTGCTTTACTCTGAGCACTTCTAAATAATTCATTAAACCTAGAACAGACCTCTGATAGTGAAGGGGTTGAGTAAAATTAACTGGTGGTATCAAGAATAAAGCTGGAAATGCATCCACGAATTGTAGCAGTCAGGTAGCCAGAGCGCACTGTAATAAAAAAGACTAACAATTTTCTCTTTTGTTTCAGGTGGTGGAGTCCTTCATCCTTTCCCTTACACCTCAGTTACCCTCTTTACCTTCCATCACCTGCCTTTATTTCCTTTTTCCCTCACCTCATCCCTCCCCAGTGTCCTGTCCCTCTATTTGCAGGTCCTGGATGTTGCAGCCCAGCCCAGGAGCCTGTGATGCCAGTCACCAGCCTTGTCACCATCCTTCTCCTCTACACCTCTCTCTCTTTCTCCTGATGTGTCCTCTCTTGCCACTGTTCTGTCTCCTGTGTGTATGTGTGACTCCCTTATCCCAAGTCCTTCCCTTCTCATCCTAAGTCCTTACCCTGGTGTGTATGTGGGTCCCTTATTCTTCCTCCTGGTGTGTGGAGTGGTGGGGTCTGTGGGGGGAGGGAGAGGGAGGGCTGGGAGGGAGGGGCATGGGAGGGGGTGGGTAGATAGGAACCCGGGGACAGACTGTCCTCTCCCTGATGGGTCGGGGAGAGGGGGGGAGAGGGCACTCTGCCCCTTCTACCCCCCTTCTCCTGTGCTTCCTTCTTCTTCTCACAGCTTGAACTCTTTCTCTTCCCACCCTGGCCAGCTCCAGGTCTCCCCCCCCCCACCCAACACCCACCAGTCTTTGCCACTGGTGGTGGTGTGGCTGGGGGTGAGTGAGTCTGTGTGTGGCAAGGCTAACTCTAGCCTGCCAAGCACACACAGACCTCACTCACCCCCAGCCACACCACCACCACCCACGGCAGGGCAGGTCAGTGTGGTGGGGTGAGCTAGTGTTGAGTGGTGTGGTGGTAGTTCAGTCCTTGGGCCTACCACCACCCCCTCTCCCCCACTCAACACTAGACCACCTCACCACCCTGCCTGCCTCACACATGGCAGGGAAGGTCAGTGTGTTGGAGAGAGTTAGTGTTGAGGGTGTGGTGGTAGTAGTACTGCTGATTACTAGTAGTAGTAGTCAGCAGTACTACTACCACCACACCCTCAACACTAACTCTCTCCAACACACTGACCTTCCCTGCCAGCTGGTGGGTGTTGGGTGACCTGAGCTGGTCAGGTTCACCACCACTCCACACCTCCTTCCATCCTACCCCTTTTCCTTACCTTTCCAGCTCCAGCACTCAAGAGGGACTCTACTTCTGCAGGTAATATATTACATTGTACTCCATTATGCTGTGTGTTCCTTCAAAGATATGTAACAATTGTAATATTGTATGAGATGGATAAAATAAAATAAAAATGTACTGTACTTTATCTTTTACTTAACCATCTGGGGAACTGGGAAGGGAGATCTGAGAGTAGAAGACATAAGAATAAAACAGAACATGAAGACACTTTGAGAAAAGATGAGGAATATGGAGGAAAAAAATACATAAGATGAACAGAACATAAAGATACTTAAAAGGCAAAACTTACATATGAGAAAAATATGAAGAAATCCTTCAGAGAAAGATCTAAGACAATGTGAGGGCACATCTATGACTAAAGAAGAGTACTGAAGAGCAGTTGATCAAGATAGTACCAGAGAAAATACAGAAAAAATATAATCAAGTAACCCAGAACTTACATTAAACACAATGATGATAATGATACACTTAAAGATACTACAAGAGCACAAAATGATGAGTAAACTAGCAGCATGATATACAGAGGCACTGGACTAAAACATACAATTAACTTATAATTTATTTAAGCAATAAATTCAATTTGCATGTTTAAATACAGCAGCATACACATCAGTAATACAAAAATACCTCTGAAGAACATACAATTAACTTATAATTTATTTAAGCAATAAATTCAATTTGCATGTTTAAATACTGCTGCATACACATCAGTAATACAAAAATACCTCTGAAGAAAATGTTATAAGGAAAAAATATAGGAAGGGGGGGGGGGGATTACTAAATCACAAGATTCATGAACATTAAATATCTTAGCCCTATTTCTCACTCAAATCTCAGGTGGAAAGTACCCAGAAATAGTTACAGGAAAGTGTAAGAACAGAAGCCCCCCAGTCATGAGCCACATACACCAGGTCCTCATAACACGTCAGGGATGTTTCAGGATATCATGACTAAACACAACTGGAACTGGAGGAAACTCGTTTATCAGCTTTATATGTGGAAGCGGAACTCTGCACAATATTAGTTAAATAAAAAGGAGAATATCACAAAAGAGTGTCAAAAAATGGTGAAACAAAACCAGGCATTAACCTATTCTCATCAACTTAGGATGCTGACACTTTCTCCACAGCGATATAGTTTGTATATTACAGCTTATTATGCTCATTTGTTATTTACACCTTTTTAATGCTGATAAAGTGTTGAAGAGGCTAACATCTTTTCCTCATCAATGTAGTTTGTATATTACAGCTTATATGCTCTGGTTTATTTAGCTACATCCTTTTAACGTTGTTATAGTTTATATACAAATACCATAGTCATACACATAAGCTTATAAGGAATCGGTGCTAGAATGTCTCCATAACTTATGAGAATGGCTGCCCTTATAGTACAGTACACATTTAATTCCCAGCTCTACCTCAAAGCTCGAACAATCCGCACAAACGTGAACTTCATAATGCCTGTGGGACAAAGACTATTCCATATAACAGCCATTTAAAATCTGTTGACAGTTTATAGGTTACACTTGCCATACTCAGTTTTTTTTAACTAAGGCAAAGATGCACTTGACAGGTTGGTGATGACTGGCTGAGTGCAACATGTCTGAATAACATTTACAAACCCCAATTTCCCCCTTAGATGTATTTTGTCAATAATGCTAACAAGTAAAGAGATTATGAAGTAATGTTGCATTTAGCCAATATCACCAACTGGTCCAGTGCATCTTCGACTCGATAAAAGAAAAAACTGAGTACAGCTAATTTTATTCAGCAATGGGGATACTTTTGGAACTTGAGAGGTTACATACAGCCATAACTAACCAAATGAGTACAAGAAATCCTTTTTAAGTTGAAAAACTAAATCTGGCGGAAGCCCAAAGAAGAAGAATTGACTAGCAGAATGCAGGTGTTAAAACTTATGCAACCTGTCACATGCAACCCCCTCCATACATAAATCATCCATCCATTTTCATCTCTGTCCTGTTGTTTCACTTCTTTACTTCACTACCTCACCTCTTCACATATCCACTTATTCTATCTGTTCACCTTCTTGGTCTTAAAAAAACCTTCTCCTACCCTGTATCTTACATGAACCCTACTAATCCATTTTGTACAATGCATCAAGTACAGTACTACCAAGGCAATTTCACCCCTTCACCTCAGTGGATTCTTGTCTGGGTTTCTTCTTGCTACCTGCAAAAATTTTTTGTTTAGGGCAGGAATCAAGCAGTGAAGGAGTTAAAGGCTACACTAACCCCCCCCCCCAGTTCATTCTCTTCTAAGCTGAATAGAACTGTCTGGAGGCAGCAGAAATAAAGGAAAAATGATCATACTGAAGATGTTCACTAACACTTCCATACACCACACTTTAACATTCCAGCATTCATTCATAGGTTTCATACTCATATACAGTACTTATGTAGGAACTAACACATTCCAGTAGTTCTCTTGCAACCTAAGCACTCAAAACATCTACTCTATATCAAGGCCTAAACAGACAGCACCAGCTACTTCAATTTTTAGACCAATCATTTCCTTTACATTTACCTCTTTTCATCATCATAATCACCTCTGATGCCTTGCTTCCTCCTGGAAACAATCAGGGAATGGAAAAAAGGGCCCCTATTTTGTCCTCATCTCTCTCACCATTATACTGCACCTCTTGCAGTGATGGGGTTAATGAAGCCTTTATCTAACCTACCTACCTAGAAAACTCCCTCATGCACTATAGCTATCTTCCTCTGCTTCTTTCTCACCAGTCACCCAGTCTGCCTCTAACCTCCCTAGTGGCAAAATTTTCTTGTACTTAAGAGGGTGTGGTGATAGGGTTAATGAAGGCTGTCTCTACCCTACCCAGCTGCAAACCCACCTAATACTGAACAGGTTACACTATATCTCCATCTGCTACTATCTGTCATCCAGTCTGCAACTGACCTTCCTAACTGGAATAGTCTTTTATAATGAACAGATTACAACAAAGCCACCTCCCTCTGCTACTTTCTCACCCAGTGTCATACAGTAATAGTGACAGTGTATCCCACTTCACTGCATGATATGGTCCTGAGGCTAGGCTACTGTAGTTTGGTATATATTACTCCTTCAATCCAATATCATCCTTTTCCAGTTAATCAGGCCACCACCAGACAGTATTACTTAGCTTCAATCACACCTCTCTTTGTAACGGGGTTAATAAAGTCTGTACTGGTACATAATGCCCCCAGCTGGACAAAATCTCTCCAATCAAATAAAATCATGTGAAGGTAACAGGAATACAAAATACATCATTAGAGTCAAGTGGTTAAAGGTAGATGAGTGTTGCAAAGGGATGCCGTCACGTGGTGGCACTGCTATAACTGGGAACCTGTGGATACAACTACTGGAATCCTTCAACTCTCTTCCTCTCATCTGAAAGGGGAATCGTGGACAACAGGAGATGGGAACTTCAATGCATGTTCACCAGGTTTGCTTTCACAAGAGCATGGGACAAAACAAAACATGAATAGTAATAAGAGTATTAACAAAAATAGGGTATATGACCAGCCACCTTCCAGAACAAGGGTATAAGATTAACAGACCAGTGTACATTCTTTGGTGGCATTAAAATAAAAAATAAATAAATAAATAATAAAGTCCAAAAAGCCAAATAAATCTTCATAGCCACTGCACTCACTCACTCCTGTAATAAAAATAATACTGGCATTTTTTCACTCTGGATAATTCTAGTACTTTACTCCAACTAATGCCAGATGGTTTTATGAGTCAGAGCCTAACTCATTACTATCGTCATTAACAGTTGGGACAACTATCACTTCACTGTAGCTTACAGACAATTTTACTCATCTACCTACCTATTCCCAGAAGCCTTAAAATCCTGTAACGTATGGCCACAAACAAACTGCCTCCATGTTATCCAGTCCCCTGCCATTTCACTGTCCTGCTCCCGGGTCTCACCGCCCTCTCTCATATGCCTCTTCACTCCATCCCTCCAACTCATCCTTGGCCTCTCCCTCACCTGACTGATTTATACAAGGCTCAGTGCTGATATAGTCACCATAACCTTTTCATGGTGTGATAGGTCTAGTACTGTACTTTATTCCTGCTAATGCTAAACAATAGTCACGAGTCACAGACCCCTACATATTAACTCCTCCTGTTCAATGGTGTCTTTACTGCACTTTATGCTTTTTGCTGACATTTTTTCATCTTATCAATGGTATCTTTATGGTTTCAACACTGATACAACCACATGGATCCACTGCCTGGTATTACAAGCATTCCCAAGTTCCCTTCCTATCCCTAGAAACCTAGATGGTAGACTGCCGGAGAATGGCTACCTCAGCCTGCAGTCCACTGGGTTCATGTTTCAGATGAACCTTGGACTACAATTATTGCATGACTGTTCAGTTTTGGAGAATGGTGAACAGATGAATGAGTTTGTTCACAATCCCTTAAAAGAACCTCCATGCATCTCTGTCCCTATTCATAACAACCTCTCCTACCACCACAAATCACCCTATCTTACACACTCATACCCATCATCTCTAAACCTATACTTTGACTTTCCCTCAAATTGCCATCCCACAACACCCTCCTTTACACTCAAATCCAATATATTTCAACCTTTTCACCAGGCCTAATACTGCCATCTCTCCATTTTTTTTTTTTTTTAATACAAAAGACTAACACTATAATATAATCCTAGTCATTAAGTACTATGGTGGTGATGTAGAGTTACAGCATGGTCTTTTTCCCACTCAGAGACATAACTTAAAAAAGCACAAAAACCTGGGCCAAGTTTGTGTAAAAAGAGTATATGCTTCAGTATCACTTTCTTTTTCTACTGGTCATCATCCAAGCCTTTCCTCTTTCATCTGACAAGGGATGGCCCCATACTAACAGCTTCCTTGTCATCCTGTTCTCCACCAATAGGCTGCCCCCTTTCCAACTCACTCCATTCCTCCATCTCATCCTGTCTCCCCCCTCACTCACATCCTCTCTCCCTCTCCCCCCCTTTCATACACCTCTCCATCCCATCCCTCCATCTAATCTCTCTCCCTCTGACCCCCCACCTGACATACATACTCTCCTAGTCAGTCTCATTCTCCATCCTCTCCACATGACCAAACCAAACCAACTCAACTTCTCCTAATGCTTTCTAACAAATCCACATCAATAACACACTGTAGCCTATGTTTGTCTACGTCCCCGCACCTAACTGAATTTTTTACCGGCAACTCATTTTCACTACTCCATTATTTACATCAGAGGAAACTAGGCCAGCCCTGCAACTTCAAGGCCACGTTCTGGTCACATGAAAATTAGAGCCATAGTTAGGGAGTCTCCTTGGTTACTGCTCATATCAACTTTGGAATCTACCTACACTACCATCAACTGAGCTAAACGGGGTGAGTTTGGGATCTTTTAAGGCTAAATATGCTACAGAATGGTCAATGGTGTCTAAATGTGATGTGAAGTATAAGTGGGATGAGGCACCTACTGAAGCAAGGAAAAGAAAATGCATAAAAGAATAATCAACAGCATGTCCACTGAAACAGGCTACAAAACTAATCAAGTCCCTGGAATTCTGGCTCCATCTCACATGCCTAACCATCTGTACACGAGCTGAATAAAATAACCTTTCCATACCAGGAAATCCTGACTCCATCCCACACACCCAGCCAACTGCACTCCTGAGTTGAATACCCTGCCCATACCAAGAAAAGCTCTGTCTAACATCTCTATCTATAGCCCGACCCCCTAATCCCTTAAAACACAGACAAAACGCCTCCAAGTCGCTCTGTCACCCACCATTTGACTGCCCTCCCCCCAACTCACTCCCCCCTCCCTCATATACCTCTCAATTCCATCCCTCCACCTCATCCTCGGTCTTCCCCTCCCTCCACCTCACCTACATACACCCTCTTATCAGTCATTCTTCATTCTCTTCAATGTCCAAACCACCACTGTGTATTTCTCCTAATCTTCTCAATCATATCCACATCCACCCCGCAATATTCTTTCAACTTCATTCGCCAACCTGTCCCTCCACATGCTCCTCTCAGGTAACTTACTTCCACTACTATCACTTTAGACTTGTTCCCCTCTAGCAAAGGTCCACACTTCGCTTCCATACGTCAGGGTAGGGATTACTAGACTATCATGCAGTGACTTCGACTTCCATACTCACCCCCCCCATTTCTCGTCACCACTTTCAGTGAACCAACACCCTTCCTTCCCTGCTGCAGCCTTTCAAGCACTTCATCCCCAAAACTTCAATTCTTACTCATCGCACTTCCCAAGTACCCCGTACCTGAATGCACTCACTTTCTCCATATCCTCACCATCCAACCTCACTGTGCATTGTGACTTCATTCTTCTCAAACACCATAACTTCACATAAACTTTCATATTCCTCTTCTTATACACTGTCCCAAGTTCATTCACCAAACCTTGCAACTCCCATTCATCTTCATTCAACAATACTGTATCATTAGCAAACAGCAATACTGGAATCTTCCACACCTCACCCTTATTCATTAGAGCCACCCCGAACATCCACTGCCCTACCTTGCACCTCCTTTGCAACCCCATCCATGAATATATTAAACAGCCATGGAGACATCACACAACCCTGTTTCAGTCCCACATTGAGATCAAAGAACTCACTCAGCTCACCATCCACTTACACCGTAGCCCTAGCTCCTTTGTACATACTCTTCACAGCACTCAACAATTTCCCCTCCACTCCATATATTCTAAATACCTTCCACATACCTTGCCTATCTACTCTGTCATATGCTTTCTAACATGCCTAATGATTTTCACTCCTTAGCTGAATATAATTTACCCACATCAAGAAATCCTGGCTATACTTCACACATCTGCACTCCTACGCTGAACTGAATAGCCTGCCAATACTAAAAATTATAGCATACGTTTTTTCATATCCAGTCTTACTAAAAATCATCTTGCACAAACAATAGCAGCAGATTTCTTGCATACAGAAAAAAAAAATTAGCAATTTTTTTTTTTTTTTTTGTGGTGCTTAGTGGCCAATGCACTCCAACGTGACAGCCTTATACTGCTTCCATCTTCTAAAGGTGACTGGAGGTGTTTAGATGTGCGAGCATTTTTGAGAGATGCCCAGTCAGTCATTCACACCTCTAGGATTCTCACAGGCCAGGCGATTCATTGCCAAGACCCTCCATGATGCTTCACTGTAGCTACCCAAGGTCTTTTACCCATGAAGCACTTCACACTACCAAACGCCCATATGGTCCTGCATCTGTCTGGTAATGACACCAAAGGGTCATCTTCATCTACCTATGTGTACTGACTTGTATAACCTTGTTCTCTATTCCTCCAAAGGGTAATTATACTGGACCTAACTGCTTATAAAATATACTAGATAGCAGTAGTTTAACATTGTCCTCTACACCTCCAATGGGTAATATATTACACCTAACATTTCAACTCTAGTCAGTGAGTCCTTGTTGTAAGGGGAAAAAATTGACAACACTTGAATTTATTTCATCCAACTGATATTATAAAATGAGAAATCCAGCCATCTCTACACAGTAATCAATGGAACTTGTAAACCCTTCACTATGATGATGTCTTAAATAATTTTGGTGCTTTAGATGGATGCCTTTACATGGCGACACCAATATAACAGGTGGCTCTGTTGACTACTTTTACCAGTCTCTCAATTTCTTTTCTATCCTTTAAGAAGGGATGACATACTACATTATGACAACTTTACACTACTGCCCACTGGGTTCACATTCAAATGAAACAAACAGCAGCAGCTACAACCAGACAATTTTACTCAGGCTTAGTAGAGACTTCCTCGGTGTTAAGTTTAACAATTTGCAACCCCTGGGTGTTTGTGATGGAAAACACAATGGCAAAGTTGACACTGATCCTATAAATGTCAGGATGCTATGGCGTGCCAAGAGAAAATGAATGGTGACAAAGATAAATGTCTGGAAAGGAGGTTGTGCCATATTTCAAATACATAAACATAAATATTTCACAATCATGCAAACTGCTGATATGAACCCAACTGATTACAAGCTCATAAAGAGAATGATGGTGATAGAGAAGGATGCTTTCATATGGTGATTCCAATATACCCAGGCATGGTTATATAAATGTCCAGCAACTCCTCCATACCCCAAAAGGATGATGGCTGACTGCATGAGAAGGGTAACTTCAAGCTGCAATCCAGCAAGTTCACATCCAGATGGGCCTGGGCCACAAAAACTAGACATGCTTGGGAGTATAACTGATGTGAGGGTGGTGAGGGGATGATGTGAAGAATTATCTGAACATATGACTGTGGGATGCAAGGTGAAATTAAGTGAAGTATAGTGGACACAGGGAGAGTAGTATTCAGAGTGTAAGACAATGTGGAAGAGTCTAGGAACAAAGCAGTGGAAGATAAAATACCAGCAAAGGGCATTGGAGGAATTAAGGCTGATGAACTGAAAGCAAAATGATCTGTAAAACCGTGTGTATTAAGAGTGTTTGGTTAGGAATGCTTTAGCTGTGTGATGGCGTGAAGGTAGTGGCTAGTAAGGAAGGAACAACTTGGTGGGATGTGGAGGTTGAAGGAGCAGTGGAGGACAAGAGAATGTGGCTAGACTGGATGAAAGAGGTTGAAAGAGAAGTGGAAGAAAAGAGAAAAGTGGTAGACTGGATGCAGAAGGTTGAAAGAGTAGTGGAGGAAAAGAGCAGGCGACTAGACTGAATGCAAGAGGTTAAAAGAGCAGTGAAGAAAATAAGAAAGTGGCTAGACTGGATGAATGAGGTTGTAAAAGCATTGAGAGAGAAAAGACTGTGGCTAGATTGGATCCAGGATTGATAGTTGAATGGAGGGGAGAAAGGGAGTCAAATTAAAGGAAGGAACAAATATAAACCAAGAAACACGGGAGAATCATGGGGAGAGAGTAGTAAACTTAGCCGAGTAAAAGGGAGGTAAATGATTCTGGAAGAATGATGAATGTCCTCTAAAAATAGTAAATTATTCTTGAGGTAGAAAAATGTATTGAGGTAGAAAAATGTAGAAATGGGGTTAGAAAAGTGTGAAAGTGTGAGGATACTATGGGAAAATACAAACAAATGGAAGTGTAAGTATGGTGCTGATGGAGATAAAACTTTTTGAGGCCTAAGACTGGGATGAGGGAAAAATGATAGTACTGTAAACACAACTGATTTTGGTAGCGCAGAAAGAAGGAATGTGGTGCTGGAAAGTGCAACACTGACAGAAGTAAAGAATACTGTGAAGAGCGGGAAGGTAGCAGGTGCTGAGGTGTATGCAGAGATGATGAAGTGTGATGGAGAGTGTGGAATGAAGTGCTAGTTGAAAATATCCAACAAAGCTTGGATGAGTGGAACAGTACTAGCAGGTGGAAAAAAAAATATCACTGTGCAAATCTCCTGAGTGCTGTTGGAATGGAATATGGAAGAATAATCACAAAGATGCTGAAGATCTCAGGATGTCTGGTGAGTGACAAACAGGGTGGAGGATGTATCAAATATATGCAGTAAGACACTGGAGACAGCATGTAAAGGACTATAAGATACTTAGGACATTTAGGGATCTGGATAAAGCATATTATAAAGTGAACATAAAAGGATTGTGCAGGGTTTAAAGTATGGATGATGTGAACTGAAAGCTGGTGAATGTAGCCAAGAATTTTCAAGATAGTAATGAAGATTGTAAGAAGTAAATGACTGAAGCAGTGTCAGAGTTACAAGGGTGTGTTATTTCCCCATGGCTGTTCATTGTGTTTACAGTACTACAGACCTTCAGCTTATGCAGTGTTTGAGTTAACCAAGTTCCCATCAACAAATACTGTAGTGGCCACTACTACAACTACCATCACTACAATTACATCCACCATTACTATTACATGTACACCTACTATCACTACCACTCTGGCCAGACTAATCAGTTAGTATAAATCCACTTTCGCTGGTGGCACTGCGTACATCATGAATGGCCATAGTTTTTTGGCAATTATCAATCCATTCACAGTCGATGGCTATGGTTTTCTACCGATATCACCCTATTTGTAGTGACAGCGCTACGTACATCATGAATGGCTATAGTTTTGTGTCAATATCGATCCATTCGCAGTGACAGCGCCGCGTTCTCCGTGAATGGCTACCATGTGGTTTTCTGCTTATATTAATCCATCCGCAGTGACAGCGTCACATACATAGTGAATGGCTAGTTTTCTGTCGATATCAATTCGTGTTCATGGTAACAACACCAAGTGTGTTGTAAATGGCAGTTTTCTGCCAATATCATAATGTTTTTAGAGTGAAACCGCTCTATATATATATGGTGAATGGCCACATTTTTCCACCGATTCCAATACTTGTTTTCCGCTAATATCAATCTGTGCTGCACATGTGGTCGCTAAGTCATATTTGAGTTGGCCGAGCGCACGAAAAAAACTGTAAAGCCGCAATCGGGACATGTTAGTGGAATTTGCATAAGCTGAGGGTCTACTGTATTGCATGGGACTATGAGAAGATAATAAATGTGATGTGGCACCAGCATAAAAGTTGGGGATGTACTGTGTGCATCGGTATGAGAGAGAAATTAAAAAGAGTACAGGTAAGTGGAATCAGTGTATATTTAAACTCTTAAGTATGCATGGGGTTATGAGGCAAAAGATATGAATATGAAAAGTCTGTATGGGCATACAAAGTCATAAACTGGAGTTGTGGAGAAGGGGCTGAGGATGAAATGGCAAAGGGTGGAGTATATTAAGTCAAATGTATGACGATGCTGTGGTGCTTGATACTGAACAAGAGCAATGCCAAATGATGCAGTTGTGTGGATGTCTGTGTTTTGTCAGTAAATGTATCAGTGTACAGTGATGGCTGCTGGGAAGAGAGGGTGACTCTCACTGTGATGTGCTGATGAATGGAGAGACTAGATATGGTGAGTTCGAGTACCTGGGTGTAGTAGCACTAAAGGGGTAAATATGCAAAGGAAGTGGCCTATACAGTGGCAGAAGGAAGGAAAAGTGGCTGGTGCAATGAAGGACTTGATATGAAACAGAAACCTGGGTGTGGGGGTTACAAGTGGACTGCATGAAAGTGTTTTTGTTCCCTAATTAATGTAGCAGATGGTGTGTGTGGACAGAATAAGATATAATGTGATCTGTACAAGAGGTGCAGTAGGGAAGTCATTTAATAGTACTGTAGTGATGAGAAGAGTGCATTAGATATAGTAATATGGAGAGAATGATGTAAACAGGGTAAGGTGCTGACTGAAGAAATTTGTGCAACATTTGAGGTGGTGTGTGGCATCAGGAGAGGAAAGAAGGTGAAAAGCACAGTGTGGTGGAATGAGGTGAAACAAAACTGTGGAAGACAAGATGGCAAATAGTGATTCGATGGAAAGTAGCATTATTGAGATTGTAAAGAGACAGAAGAGACATCTGTATGTTAAGAAAAGGAGAGAGATGAAATGAGTAGCAAGGAATTAAGAAAGGAGCAGATGAGGAAGAGACAGTTGTAGGATAAGAAGATTGGAAAGGTGAAGAGACTAGAGGGGATGAGAAAGAGAAAGTTGTACACCAAGATATGGTGTGAGAAGCAGAGACGAGAGAGAGTGGGTTAAAAAGGGGTGTAAAAAGTTATTTTGGAAGGTGAAGAATGGATGGCAGGATGATAATAGAGGTAGCAGTAAGGCAAAGGATAAAAATGGTGAAATCCTTGTAGAGAAGAGAAAGCAGTCAGATGGAGTGTGTGTTACCAAGAGCTTCTGAATAAAGGTAACAAAAGCACAACTTGCATAAGTGGCTGGGGAATGGCAGTGAGAACAGAGGAGAGAAGGATGGAAGGAATCGGTAGGAAAGAAGTGTAAGAAACAATGGAGAACGCCAATATAGGAAAAGAACCAGAACTGATGGAGTGTGTGGCAAAATGCTGATATATGGGAGGGGAAGAGAGTGACAGAATGGATAGAGAAAAAGGGCAGACTGACTTGGGAAGAAGGCTGTGCTCCAAAGGGGGAGAGAGGTGTGTGGCAATCACAAGGGTATTTGTCTTCCCAGTATAAAGGGAAAGATATGAGAACTGAGGACTTGACAGAGTGGCACAAGGAGGGTTTTACAACAGATAATTCAATTCAACATGTACAGTGATATGGTATTGAAGGTAATGAAGGGGAATACTGTCTTCATGGATCTCTCAACATGTGATACAGACAAGAACTGTGGAAGGTGTTGAAAATGAACTGAGCATATGAGAATGGGGACACAACGGTGAAAGTGCATGTGGAAAATGATCAAGGATGGGGTGCAGGGGTAGGGTGAGAGGTACATGAATAATGGTAGTTTCTTCCTATATCATGCTTTCTCTTCCCTGCTTTCTCAACCCTCCCTTCTCCTATCCTTGGGTATGAAAAAGAGGTCAGAATGATGATGATGATAATGATGATGGTGGTGGATGAGGATGAAGATGACAACAACAAACTATGGTGGTGATGGCAATGATGTATCTGAAAAAATCTCTGCTAAGCCTGAGTAAATCCATGTTACAGCATGAACATATTACAGAAATAATTATCATGGTCTTTATTAACCTTTTTACTGGTGCTGGAGACAGCACCAGTGCATGTGCTGCCTGGTTATAGATGTCCTTCAACTTTCATACCCCCCAAAAGGAGGATGGTGGACTGCAGAAGGAAAGCTACAGCCTCCACTACACTGGGTTTGCCTTTAGATAACCCTGGGGCCACAACAACAATCTATTCACTGCACGAGGTACTCTATTCATATTCAAGTATTTATTCACCACCATATAAATGAATTAACAGGTAAATAAATAAATACATCATCATGCTGAAAGGGTTACTAAGCAACATTTCAGTAACTTATTGTGGATTTTGTTGCACAAAAAGCTGTATTTTGTGTAGCATGGCAGGTTTTATAACCCCTCTTCCTTAGTGATTTATTTACCATATTCGTACCTTTTTCTTTTTTATTTACACTGCTTTATCAATATACTGTAGTTTGTATCAATAACACAGGTGAGGGTCATGGGGTGTTATATGCTATATAAAGTGATGAGGAAGGGTGCTACAGACTCCCCAAAGCTTTATCATTCTCCTGTATGTTATTTATGCTGCTTTAATGTCAATAACCTGTAATTTACATCAGTAACACATTACATGATTTTGGGGTATAAGGCACAATAAATCACTAAAAAAGAAGTGTTACAAACAACAGAAAACCAGTAGTGATTAAAAAAATATATTAAAGAATAAATAAAACGTACAACAAGAACTCACTGCAATATTTCTACATAAAGGACTGCTCAATGTGTGTTCTATATAATACTGTTACGACTCCCAGCCTAATGAACATGCAACTGACACTTGACTCTTGGACAAGGCAGTCATATGGTACATAACTGATATTGTGCTGCCTTCCTCTATACTATACTGCTGGCCATAAATTATCCATCCTATAATGTATGGAAAATAACTATCCCCCTATCCTATACTGTGTGGAAAAAACTATTCCCCTATCCTATACTGTATGGAAAAAACCATTCCCCTATCCTATACTGTATGGAAAAAACTATTCCCCTATCCTATACTGTGTGAAAAAAACTATCCCCCTATCCTATACTGTATGGACAAAACTATCCCCCTATCCTATACTGTATGAAAAAAACTATCCCCCTATCCTATACTGTATGGACAAAACTATCCCCCTATCCTATACTGTATGGAAAAAAAAACTATCCCCCTATCCTATACTCTTTGCCACCAACTATCCCTCTATCTTATACTATGCACTAATAATTATTCCTAAATCCTATACTGTAATGGCAAAACCCATCTACCTATAACCAGATCCCTTAATTCCAGAAGGGGTGGCCACAACTAGCTGCCTCCACGTCATTCTGTCTTCTACTATCAAGCTGCTCTCTCTCCAACTCACACCACACTCACTCATGTAGCTCTCACCCCATCCCTCCATCAGCTGTTCTCTCTCCAACTCACTCATGTAGCTCTCACCCCATCCCTCCATCAGCTGTTCTCTCTCCAACTCACTCATGTACCTCTCACCCCATCCCTCCATCAGCTGTTCTCTCTCCAACTCACTCATGTACCTCTCACCCCATCCCTCCATCAGCTGTTCTCTCTCCAACTCACACCACACTCACCCATGCAACTCTCACCCCATCCCTCCACCAATTATCCTTGGTTTGTCCCTTGCCTCCCACCTAAACCTAACTCACATACACTAAGTTAATCTTTCATTCTCATGTCAAAATTCTTTCAAATACCATTACTTTGCCAGTGTTTACATTCAATTTCATCCAACAATGCTTCTTCTCCCCTGCATGCAAAGACCTACTGTCAATTGTTCTTATAAAAAAGAAAAAAAAAATCTATTCCAATTTCTTTATATGCAACTGTCTGTCTGATAGGTGATTATGATGCACATATGTGCCTGTGAAACAGTCAGGATTCCAGAGGCATGAATGGTGAGTGAATGAGTGTGGCCCAAGTCACTGGTCATGCAGATAATAAGCTCTCCCACTATCATTGTTTATCCTTTTTCCTTGCTTTCTGAACCCTGCCTCACCCCACCTGAGTTTAAAAGATGCGAGATGATGTATGCTGTATCATTTTATACTCGCTTTCAATTATTTTACTTCCCAACCCCCATTAAACTCATTCCATACTTTCTGCAAACCATTCACTGTGCCATTCTCATCTATACATTTTTTATCTAAGTAAACAGTACTATTATCTTACAACACAAACCTCACTAAGCTCATTCACTACCTTATGCAAAAGACTCTCTGCCACCTTAAATATCATCTGTGTTCCTTGTTATCTGAATAAAACTGTCAGCAAGAAGAGTCATAAACTCTCTCAAACAGGAGTTCAAATATGGGACAGTTTACATCCAAATATGGGTCAAGGCAAATAATTATAAAACCCAAGCTTTAAACAAATACTGCTTAATGGTCTAGTGGTTAGAATGGCCCAGTTGGAGCGATGGTCCTCCTTAGGTTTGATCTACATGAGGCGACTGGAGATGTTTAAATCACGTATTGCCATCAAGGGACACAGGCTGGTCATTTACCCTTCACATAATGCCATCAAGGGACACAGGCTGGTCATTTACCCTTCACATAATGCCATCAAGGGACACAGGCTGGTCATTTACCCTTCACATAATGCCATCAAGGGACACAGGCTGGTCATTTACCCTTCAATGTACTGAACTGCCAAGCCCTGAGAGGTGACTGCAGTTTTCAGTCATGTAGAGTAGTACCATAAAGGGATACACTGTACACTGGTCACCATACCCTTAAATATACTGGACTATGTTAGCCTAGCCTCAGGCCCCTACACCACAATCGGCCATAAAGGGATACACTGTACACTGGTCACCATACCCTTAAATATACTGCACTACGTTAGCCTAGCCTCGGGCCCAAACATCTCAATGGGCCATACAGGGATACGCTGTACTCTGGTCACCATACCCTTAAATATACTGGACTATGTTAGCCTGGCCTCGTGATCCTATACCTCAATGGGGTAAATATGAGACTGACATATTTACACTTTACACCATTCAACATTTACACTGCTATACTTAAATCTACAACTTTTACACACACCAAACATTAACTTGCAACTTTTTCACTAGCCTATTCATGACTGTCTTTTAGCTTAACATTGCAATATAAAATAACTTCTCCACTTTCACTTTGATATTAACTGTTCCACTATTCAGCATCCAAATCTACAACTGACACTGTTCAATGCATCAATTTACACTGTTCAAAGAATTCTGGTACTATGGGTCACAAAAGTATCCGTGCACCATTTGCATGAAACATTTGGGACCACAGAACTACGGTCGCTCAAATATTAGTGTTCAACCTACCGCATGTTGGTGGCCCTGATGTTGGCAGGTGTCATATGTTTTGCAAAAAACACAAAAAATGTTATGTTTATATAAACAGACACTGTTCATATACAATGAGATGCTGGTAAACATCAGCAGCTATTTGTTTTCAGTAGCCATCGGCCCCCCCCCTGCACCAACACTTTTGTGACCCACAGTACATCCATAATACTAATCAATGCTTACACATACGGGACGCTCAAAATCATCTTTACAACGTGCTAGAAACTGGTTATCTCAACATGTAGAGTGAATGCAGGTGGAATGGAAGAGATGGCCTGATTTTAGAGTTGTACTGATAGCTTATGGACACCATATCCAACCAATACTGTTGAGTGTTGTGCTTAAAAATCCAACCTGTACACAGTTACACGTATTTATAACCTTTATACAACAAACATGAGCAATGTAAACTGCCAAGACTATTTGTATTACTACCACCATTAACCTTCTCATTGCTGGCGTTACATTAGTATACTATTCCAGCTTACATTAATTTTATTCCACAGAGGGTGAATCGTTAATAGCCTGAGCGTTAACTGTACAAAAAAAAATCCCTCGAGCAACTGCTCAGAGTCTAAGCTGAGACTCGGTTCTCCTCTTTATTGGCTACACTGTCCAAAGTCCAAACTAAGACTCTCACAGACAGAAATCTTATTACACACATCTCTCTTTTCCCCCCCCCCCAAAGGCTTTCAGTAACTGTTAGGAAGTAATCAGTTGGTTTAGCTTCCAGTCCATAGAAAACATCAGCTGTGGCCTAGCAAACCCTAATATAGTTATTCTTAAGAGAAAAGACGGCATCATTTTTACATTACAATCTATTCACTACAAAATCAGCCAAAAGGAGTCTATTAATAACACTGCCATGAATTGCCTTCACATGGTTGGCACTACAGTAACATTTCAGTTAACACCAAACAATTTTAGTCAACTGGTGTCATAGGAGCCTGAGATTGTTAACTTTACACTACCCTTTCATTACTAGACCAGGATGTATTAAACACTTTTTCCACTGTGATAAGGAGTGGATGGAAGATAGCAACTGGGTCCCAAGGGTGAAATGTATGAACATTGAGAGAGAGAGAGAGAGAGAGAGAGAGAGAGAGAGAGAAAGGGACCTCACGAATGAAGGTCTGAATAGAGAGGCTGTTAGAGATCAAGTAGCGAGGAGAGCCATCATTTGGTGATCAAGGTTGATCCAAACAGACCAATCATGTTGCAACATTTATAAATGAACAAAACACTAACCTGGATAAAATCTACATTATAACACTGGAACTCTAACACTGTACTCAATGGTTTTGAAATTTGCTTGGGACATACAAGAGAGAAGAGTTAAAGACAAGAAAATGAGTAAAACACAGCACGACAGTTAGTCCTTGTTATGAGCCACTAATGGTAAAAAAAAAAAAAAACAACTTCTTTCAACACTATCCAAACTTCCCAAAATATTGCAACTTCCTCCAAAATTATCACTTCCAAAACTATGAAATCTCAAAATTACACTTTTCAAAATTACCATCACTTAAACATCACAACTTCTTGCATACAACAGGTAATGTAAACAGTCAAACTGGCTTATCAAGTGAACCCATTCAATCTGTGGGTGTATTCATTTATGTTTTTCTTGCTATTATCAGATGATCTTATTTAACTCTGGTGTTATGTCAGGTTAGTAGAGTGCAGGGTGGTTTACATCAGGCTTGACTGGGTTTGGTTGGGTTAGTTCAGTGCAGGTTAGGTTAAGTCAGGTCAAAATCCAACAATCTTCACTAAGTCATGTCAGGAAGCTGCCAGAGATCGAGCAGCGTGGAAAGCCGACATTAGGAGACCAAGGCTGACGCAAGCATGTTGGAGCCTTTATAAACTAAATGATATGGTAACTTATCTGAACAAGTGAGGTCTGTCATGTTAAATTAAATCATCTGGTAAGAGCAAGAATGAAATACAAAACTGTCACTTGAGTGAAAGGGTTGATATACAGCGAAGGAAACTGAGGAGGCAATATCTCTGATTAGTTCACTTAAAATAAAATAAAAAATAACAAATAAACATATTAATAATTTTGGGCAGCATTTAACATGGACTTACTGCTCTTGCATTAAGAGAGAGAGAGAGAGAGAGGGGGGGGGACCATACATAACTGATTTACTGATACTGTACTTAACTAACTTAAAAAAAAAAAAAAAAAAAGGGGGGGGGGTGGATTTTAAAAGTTGTAGCTCAATTCAGTCATTTTGATTAACAACCAAGAAGATTCACACTACCTCATAACTATGGCACACTGAATTTTATGAAACTAGGTACAAGTATCACATAACCTGAGGACACTCATTCCCATCTCATTACTACAGCTCATCGAAGTTTCATGCAGCCAAAATTCAATAATCAAGATGCAGAGTGGTCCTGTTCAATCATGTGAAAACAAACTATAAAAATGAAAGCAAAATTACCAATACTCTACAGGACATGTCGGAATAAAATTTCCTAACAAGTCATCATGAAGCTTCAGGCAGGAGGGTAAAAAAAAAATAAATAAATAAAAAAAACAGGAAGTTACTTGATGGAGCATTTTAAGCCTCTGACTGCATGGATTTCTCACTTAAATTGTTTGGTGTTAGCCTGTGTAAATTTACAAGGTGTATCAAACAGTAGGGAATGGGTTATCTGACTGATTTAGTTACCTGATATGCTCGTAATTTACTCTCTGGCCACGAGGTTTTCTCTCAGCTAAACAAAATCTTCTGGTGTTACCCTGAAACAGATACCCCAGTGCAATAACCACAATGAAAAGGTTAAAGGTGGGTCAGCACTGAAAATACATCACTAATATCACAATTATCATACTGTAGTTTTCTTGACAACCAGCCTTCAGTCTAGGCGCATTTGAGTCTTTGTACCATCTCTTCCTTTCCTGTTCATTTTGCCTACTACAACTTAGTTTTTATCCATGTTAATGTTATCATTTTAATGTCAAAGTGTATCAGTGACATGCAAGAGGATGTTCAAGTTAAACAACGAAAAAAATGAAAATAATAGAGAAAGAGGTGCTACAAAATCTCTAATGCCACTCAGAATTGGATTGTAAAACCCAACACTTGGCTAGACAGAGCATTTCAACACACACACAAAGACAAACCTGCTGAAAGCCCACCCCAGATTCTTCCTTGAACATGTGGAACTAGGGACAAACATTTACATAATGTTTCACCTCCTCTCTCATTTCCCCCTGCTGGCTGATATTTCCAGGCTGAGAGATGCTTGGTAATTTTTCTGCCCTAAAATTTTACTTTTCTTTTCTTCTGCTAGCAAATATTTCAAAACTGAGAGGCCTTGCTTCTCAAGCCTAATATTTCACCTCTTCCATTTCTCATCTCCCCCTGCTGGCGAAAGTTCCTGAGAAGCATGGCCTTTTCTGCCCCAAGATCTTACCTGTTTCTCATTTCCTCTAGTAGCTAATAATACTAAACTGACAATAGCTTGGCATGTTTGTATGACCGAATATTTCATATCTACTACTCACTTTCCTCGACTGGTTGATCTTCTTCACATGTGAGAAGCTTGGCATTTTTTCTGCCCTAATATTACACCTCTTGTGCTTCTCATTTCTCTTTGCTGGCTAGTATTTCAAAATAGAGAGGCTTGGTGTTTTGCTGATCAAATAATTCAGCTCTTCTACTTGTCACTATCCTCTGCTGATTTCTATGATGAGATGATATATTGCTCTGTCCTGATACTTTTCATCTGTAACTTTCATTTCCTCTGCTGACTATTCTATGCCAAGAGGGGCTTGGTATATTCATCTGACCTAATATTTCCCCTTCTACTTGTCACTTTCCTCAGCTGTCTAATTTCTAACCTGAGAGACATTTGGTATTTCTCTGCCCCAATATTCCACCTCTTCTACTTTTCACCTCCCTCTGTTTGTAGCCAGCTCTAAACCTGGAAGGGCAGTCCACAAAGAAACTACCTCCATGTCACCTTGTCCTTCACTATCAGGTTCCCCTCTCTTCAACTCACATACAGTACAGTATACTTTCCACTTACTCATACAATTCCACTGGTGTCCAATATTCCTAAACTGAGAGGCATGATAAGTTTCTCTGTCCATATATGATTCTCTCTGCCTTGATGCAATAGGGAGGAAAGTGACAGCCATACCCTATAAAGAAGGCAGTCCAGCAGCAAACTTTTGTCCCTGGGTACTACAATGAATGGTACACAGTACCTCCTGGGTTCACACACACGTGATACTAAAGGAATACTTCAATAGAGCCATTTGTAACCTTCATGAACCAAATACAGGCAGTTAATAAAAGTACAGTATGAGGTTCAGTACTGTATATCACAATATTCAAAACTGTAAGTATAGTATGAGGTTTAAAATATCAAAACTTTCAATGTGCATCTGCTTCTGTAAATTGAGGTAAATTTGCCATATCAACTTCAAGGCTAACAGTGAAATTTTAAAAGTCAAATTTTCAATAATTCACCGAGGACTTAAAGCCAAGAAAAGATGTCTATTATTATGAAAGCTGCCTATATCTTGTTCAAATTCTATAAAAATTTTTTGCAACTCCCTTGTCCTCAGCACTGGATGTAAAGCTCCTGTAGGCAATGCAGTGCTACGTGGTGTGATGTGCACGTTGGTGTCACGGATGTGTGCTGTTAGTGGCAGCAAGGTGAAGCCGCCTTGGAAGTAAGCCTGTCACCAGCCTTTGTGTATCACTGATTACAACATCTCAAGCTTCTATACCATGCAATAGGTAATATGGCACTGGATGTTGTAATTACGATGAGACTTATTTTTCATGTAATGGCACAATCAGCATTAATTTAGTACCACAGCTTTTCTAACAATGGCATTTTCAACACCATTACAGTTCATCACAAATGCTTTATACCCTTAATTCTTCAGTGACTGTTACTGCACGATAATAATAATGAGATTAGCTTTTTTAACACTGGCACTATCAACAACACTTCAGTTTATCAATCCTGCTTAACCAACTTTTATTTCTATGACAACAACAGTTTTCTATCAACAGCACTATCACCAACACTACACACACTTCATCACACCTGCTTTAGTGTCATCATGGTATGGCAGGTTGCAATGAAAGCAGGCAAATCACAAGCTGAGTTGATGCACATCATACAACTACTGTTCCAATAACATCACAACCACCATCAATAATCTCACCTAGAACTGGCTGAGGTAGGATCACAAAGAGACAAAAGAAGAGAACAACTGTCATCATCAACATCATCATTGCCCCAACCCCTATTTTCCACCTAAGAGATCGGGTGAAGCAAGATCCAGACATGAGAAATAACGAAGGTGTAGAACTACCAGCCATCATCATCACTATCCTCCTCAACATCATCATCTTTCTTATTGTGAGATGGGGTGTGGTAGGACCCAAAACCATTATCATCAGCAGCATCCCAACCAAAATCCTACCTTTGAGAACTGAGGTAGCATCCAGGAGTGGGAAAAAGAATAAAAATAAATAAATAAATAAAAGTCACTGATACACCATCACCATCATCCCTAATTATCACACCACAGAGGTGGGGTGAGGTAGGACCCAAAAAACCCAAAATCCAAAATGAAAGAATGCATCATCACCACCATAAACCTAACCTTAAATCCCATCTATCAAAAAATACTGTAAATAAAAATAAAAGGAAAAAATAAAGACTATCCAGGATGAACTCTGGGACTAAGCATCATGTGGGAGTAGGTTCTGACAATGTTAAATTCTTATAATTTATCTCGTTTAGTGCATTTTAATGCATTTTTTTAGCTGTTTTTCCGTTTTACTCTGGTAAGCTCTTAGATAATCATACTCAGGTCACGAAGGCCCTGTTAGAGAAGGGATTAAAAGAATACAGGTACTGCCTTAACCATTCAGCATATGTGCATTGTTTCCATCCAGCTGACAGTGAGGGGCAAAGTATTAATCATTTCTTAACTCCTCCACTAAAAGAGCAAAATTCCAAAGCTGGGGGGGGTGGAAGCCAATTAATGTACTCAGTAGGATGAGGTTTTTCTAAATTTTCTTGCTACCATCAGACTTTATTCAGGCCAAGAGGAATATTAATAAAACTGTCTGGAGGCAGCAAGAAATAATCTGTCATCGTACAGAAGCGGTTACTCTCTTTTCAGTAGGGTGACTTTTTTTTTTTTTTTAAATCTTGCTCCCACCAGACAATTTTATTCAGACCTAAAAGGATGTTAATAAAATTGTCTGGAGGCAGCAAGAATAACCTAAGTTGTCATCATACAGAAGCAGTTCCTCTCTCTTCAGTGGGATGACAATTTTTTTTTTATATTCTTGCTGCCACCAGACAATTTTATTTTAAGGGTGTTGAACCCCTTCAACCCCATTATGTATTTTCTTTTGTTTTGGTACCATAATTTACTATATTCCTGTTAACCCAAATGATTCTATTCAACTCAGGATCACCCAATGAAGTGAAGGGGTTGATGAACACACATCTAACCTCTCCAGTTCAATAATTCTCACCTAAACTAAATATTTTTGAGGTTAATAGGAATATATGTAAAAATACATCATGGCGCTGAAGGGGCTGACTCCAGCTTCCCCCAGTCAAATTCACCTCCTCCCCCCCCCTTTGAGGAGGAGTAATTTGCCTGGAGGAAACTGTCACCCTATGTTGATAGGCCAGTATTGTGAGTGGCCTGGCAGGCTTTGTAGCACATGTGTACACCTCAATAACCTCTTGTATGTACACTTTGTTACTGATATAAATAACATACAAGACAATGTTAAGGTGTAATATAATGGGTTGGCAGGTGGTGGTACAAAGCCTTCCAAGACACTCACAATACTGACCTAAAACTGATGCTCAATGCCAGAGTTCATCCTGGATGCCTGGCACTTAATGCATCCTTGGCTGGCTTCACAATGACCAAGCAATGCCACATTCTGATGCAAACTGTATAACCCTGTAGACAAAGATTAACACTAAATGAGGAACACCATCATCACCATCCTAACCTATGCAACTAAAATTTGCATCAGAATATGCTACATTCATTTATATGAATGCACCCTTGTTACACTCCATGCAACACCCCACATTCACAAAGGCTGGGTGATTAACCAAATATCCATATACATCACTTCAATGAATATAATATAGTTAAAACAATAAACCACACATTCAACTAAGAACATCCAAACAGCAACTCTCACCAACACTATAAATTCTTATAAAATGAGGACACATGACGTCGAAAAGTGAATAACCAAATTTCAACTAGGAAGAAAATGAAAGGATGATGGTATTTAAACACAGAACAACACTAAAACAGACTAAGGACAAAGGAAGGCAACTGACTCAAAACTAAGTAGACCAAGGGCACCATAACACAAAGCTAAAGACACAGACAAATGACCATACAAAGATCAACACAAACAGCCTTCATCAACACATCACCTGAACAATGACCATCACAGCATCATAACACAGCATGGAGAGGATTTCAGAGTAATGGCACAGCACACACTTCAGCACATCAGGTCCTTCCCTTTCATCAGCTGTACGGCATCACACCACCTGTGAAAGCAATCTGATTAACTAAACAAATACAACAAAATTATCCATATATTGTTCAATGATTACACCAGGATCTTATGAATCATTTGTACAGTTGATCTGGTTTGAATAAAGTAAATAGGTAGAATAAATTATCGTAAGACTTATTTTTCCATTTATACTTATTTTTTAATCATGCTTAATTAGAATGTATCATATCATATAACAACTGACATGCTATGAGTGACAATACTGTATCCTAATTTCACACAATGCTGGGTCCTGAGCAAAATCCTTAGATATATACAGCACTCTATTTTTAAAAACATGAGCTAATGAAGATAGAAACTCCCAAGTATATTTGCACCAGAAAGTATCAGTGCAAACTTCATGTACGACAATCTAACACCACAGGAGACTGTTATTGCAAAATGCCTGATTACTGGTACTCTAACCCACACCAATAATCTTTTCATGAGAATGCAATATATCACTTGCTTTGGACATTTCCAACCCAGTATTGTTATTGTATAAATACATGTACTCAACTGATATAAGATTAATGTCCTTGGGACACCATAAGATATAATGATCATTCAGAATATCATCGCTTCCCTACTGCACAATACATTTTGGAGCTAGTGTGCAAATCTCTGGCCTCCTCTCCCCCAAAACTCCATTCTGCATGTGACTGGAAAACTTCATGCTTCACATGTGCCAAGCGTGAGGCTGAATAAAAGTTAAAACATGGGCAGTAACTGAGGAGGATGTGTGGAGAATTAGAGCATAATACAGTGACAATGAGGAGCCCCCAAACTAGTGCCACAGTAAGGTATGCAACAGGTGCAGAATTAAGAGGATGCTTGACCAGTGAACGTGTTTAAGAGAAGATGTGGACTACTAGGGTAAGGTGGTTTGGACATGTTGAGAGAATGTGACTGGGTGAAGAGCTGTACAGACCTAAGCCTTGAAGGGACGGCGACTGGTGTCAAACTATGGAAACTATGTGATAAGTTCTGAGGGTGAGGGGACTTCAATGGCACACTGGTACAGCAGCTTGGCTGCAATGTTGCAGAAGACTAGGCAACAGCAATCCGGTGATGTGGTACAGGGACTTGACTAGAATGTTTCGCCATACCATGCAACAGCATTACGTGAAAATAGGCCGATCCTGCAAGCATGGAACATTACCTTACAAAATGTTATATACACATAAATAAAGGCAAAACTTACTAGTTCTGAGACATAAAACAATATAGGTAAATGATAAGTGAGGAGTAATGATGCAAAAACTGCAAATAGTCATCAGTAATCATGTGACTGAAGTATGTGGGTGTATTAAATGCTCAAGCCCATAGGCAAGTTAAAGAAATAGTGATATACTGAGATCTGTTAGTGGAAGTTGTATTAACCCTGACCCTTCACTGCACATCCTGGCCACTAACAGTGAATAACAGTGCATGTTGATTAACAGCTTTAGAATAAAAAGACGTGTAAAGTGAACACATTACACGAGGAATAATTATACCATTCTTTATAGATGGGCTACACATTATTTTCTAGACAGTCACTGCATGTTCTGTCAAATTAAAGAAAGGGTTCCAATCTTGTCTTGTACTTCTTATGGTCTTCAATACATGTCAGCCATGAATGTCAACAACCCTGTCAATATTATTAAACTTCAGTCTACATGCTTACTTTTTTACTTTTATCCATTACCACTGCCATGCCAAGCCAACTTTAATGATAAAATTAAAGATACAAATTAATTTTTTTAAATTTAGAAGTGGCTACATCAAGGTACAGATCAAAGAATGACAGGATTACATCTGATGAGATCCAGTTGGGTTGGGTTTAAGTAATGGCAAAAATGATCCATCCACCAGGTTTTGGATTTGGGGTTAACAAGACTGAGTCCTGTGACTCAACATGGCAGGAGAAACCAAGTCCCATAAACCAGAACAGAGTCCCATGGGGCGTGGTGGAAATGAGGTAGCAATGCTGAGCTGTGTTTTCATGACGTTAAAAGGCAAGATATTTTGACTAATCTTGATATCGTATATTCACTATCGTGCTGATTCCCATTTTTGCAAGCACCAAACATCAGAACGATTATGAATTTTGAACATGACTAGTCAAGATCAGTCAATGTTCCTCATGAGGTATACTGACTGATTATTTTCCATTTTGTAAACAAACCCAGCATTACCGAAGTCGAGCCAGACTCGACAAAGAAGAATGAGCTTATGGTCTATTGAAACATAAAAGTGGTCCTATATAAGTTTATTTAATGTGGAGGCTCCAAATTTGCTGTCAGCTGACACCTGTGGTAGCGCCATCTAGCGACACCTTTAGTAAAGATCTTCATTTAAGCTCATCGAGACATAACAGTCCCATATAAGGTTATTTGACGTGGGTAGCTACTTTCTACAGCAAACTGTTTGAAACAAGAGCCTTGCCACTGGTCCCAGAGCAATTATACTCTTGTTTTTCCCTAATACTGAGGATCTTGGAGAGTATGACAATTTTACCTTGTGTCCAGCAAGAACGGTACAGTTGCCCTTTCATCTGATACCAAAATTTCAAGCAAAAGCCCCGTCTGGTCAGCTTTTATTATTTTTTTAAAACGCCGTGTCCCCTTTTTTCGATAAGGCTAAGGCGTTGCCCCTGGGTGTAGGACTCTGGTTTTAGAGTGTGTAGCACTTTATGACCGGATGCCTTTCCTGATGTCTACCAATAACCCTTGGGTGGATAGAACCTCCAACCCTTCGGTTAGAGCGCTCTAACCCATCGAGCCACGGCTGCTACAACCAGGTAGGTGACAGGAAAGTGCTGCCTCTCCCACAGGGCTGCTTACCCAGACTTGGAGCAAACTCACGACTCTTCGGTCTCAAATCATGTGCTCTATCATTGAGCTGCCATGAAGAAATATCATGTAATTCCTCTACTTGCAGGAAATCTCCCAAGGCAGCCATGGTGCACAAATGTTTATAGATGGCAACGAAGTAAAGGCAATACAATCTTGCCATGTTCGTGACTTCACTTGAAACTCAGTATCAGTCAAAATCGATATCAAGATGATCTTGACTTGAAAATGTCACGAAAATGCCTTTCTGCATTACCTGCACAGCTGTCACGCAGGTGAGGCACTGCCACGCCAATAGGAGCATAGCAGGCATTATGCCTACTCTAACAGGTCCAAGGGCATTCCCCCCAAAAAATAAATAAATAAATAAATAAATTAAATAAAAAATAAAAAGTAATTTTCAGTTTACTAAAATGAAATCTCCGTAATACCCTGCTCCTGAGTTTTCTACCATGTAAGGACTTTTTATCAGTAAGTAAAGTATATTACTCTAACATTTGATCATATTTTGATGACTCTGAAGTACAGTATCTGCTTCAAGTTACTTGCAAACTGTAATTGGGATCTGACTAATGAGATAATACTGTCAATTCAGATCAGTCAACAAACCAGTGAATAAACATCATAGAGATGAAGTTGATGGAGGCAAGAAATTCATCTACAGCTGCCAGGTACAGTAAACCCTCACTATATCGAACCTGATTAGCCACTTTAAGGACCCCGTAACCCTACAGAACATCCTTCAAATATACTGAACAAAAGGTCAATTTACTGAGGTGACACAGTCCTCAGACCGAACTAAAGGTAAAGAGAATCGTTTTTTCTTTTCCCGCTCAGTTGTTTACTGACTGTAATGTTAACAAGTTTATATTAGTTTACACAGTATCAAGCTACAGCATATAAGCCCACAGAAAATTTATATGCAGGACAGGAGGAAGTAGTTCATACAAGGAGGGTAGAAAAGTTACAAGAGGAGGAAAAAAGGCAGAATATTAGAAGGAAGTGTAGGGGCGACTGGGTAAATATGGATTGGAGCAGATGGGGAATGTGGAAGGTGTATGCAAGATATTCACAAAAGAAATGTGTGCAGCATGTCAGGAGGTGCGTGGGGTGATGAGAAGACGAAAGGGGGTGCACGGAACACCATGGTAGAATGAAGAGGTGAGACAGGCTGTGGCACAAAAGAAGAAAGCATATAGCGAGTGGATGAGAAACGGGCATGAAAGAAGTTGAGAGACGGAAGACAGAGTAATATGTAAAGAGGAAGAGAGAGGTGAAACGATTTGTAAGAGAGAGTAAGTAGAGAGTGGATGAGGAATTTGGAAGGAATCTGAGTGTAAAGTGGAGGGAATGTACGAAAATGTTCTGGAAAGAGGTACGACTGACAGGGTGCCAAAGAAGTTAGCTTGTGTGTGTGTGTGTGTGTGTGTGTGTGTGTGTGTGTGTGTGTGTGTGTGTGTGTGTGTGTGTGTGTGTGTGTGTGTGTGTGTGTGTTCTTACCTTACCTAATTGTATCTTTACAGGAATGAGTCAAGCTCGTATTGTCCCGTGTCTTAGACCATATTTATCGTACATATCCTTAAATTTGTGAATTGTTTTGGCACACACTATATCATTCGGTAGTGCATTCCATTGATCAATTGCTCTGTTTGGGAAACTGAATTTCCTTACGTCTTTATCACCTCTCTTCTTATGCAGTTTTTTGCAGTGTCCTCTTGCTGATGCTTCTCCATATGTTAAGTAATCATTTATGTCTATTTTCTCCTTTCCTGATATGCACTTATATAGCATTATCATGTCACCTCTTTTCCTTCTCTCCTGTAGTGTTGGTAGATTCTGTTTATTTAGTCTTTCTTCGTAGCTTAGGTCCCTTAAGCTTGGTATCCATCTTGTAGCGGCCCTTTGAACTTTTTCAATCTTGTCTATATGCTTTTTGAGATGAGGACTCCAGACTATTGATGCATATTCCAGGGTTGGTCTAATGAATGATGTTATTATCCTTCTTAGCATGTCTTCATTTATGTATGTGAATGCTATTCTCATATTTGCAAGCAGTGTATACATGTTCCGTACCTTCTCGCTGATATGGTCAGCCGGAGATAGTCTGTTATTGATAATCACACCTAGGTCTTTCTCTCTTTCTGATGTGTATAGGGTTTTATTTCCTAACTTATAATCCCAATCAGGTCTTTTTCCACTTTTACCAAACTTGATTACATGACACTTGTCCACATTGAATTCCATTTGCCATGTACTACTCCATTCATGAAGTTTATTTAATTCTTCTTGTAGCTCCCTACAAGAGTCTGTGCTAGTAATTCTCCTTTGTATTTTTGCATCATCTGCAAACATATTCAGATAGCTCTCATTTCCAGTGTTACTGTTTATATCATTTATGTACACTAGAAACATGATTGGTGCCAGCACCGAACCCTGTGGTACTCCACTAGTCACTTCTTTCCATGATGAGTAGTTTCCTCTTAGTACTGTCCTCATTTCTCTTTTTATGAGAAAGTCTTGCATCCAACAAAACAGTCTGCCTCGAATTCCTCCTTGATGGTACAGCTTCCATAAAAGTCTTTGGTGTGGTACTGTGTCAAAAGCTTTCTTGAAATCTAAATAGATACTGTCCACCCATCCTTCCCTTTCCTGTATTGTGTTTGTTACTCTGTCATAGTAGCTCAACAGATTAGTAACACATGATTTTCCTTTTCTGAAGCCAAACTGTCTTTCTGTTATCATACTGTGTTCTTCTAGATGATTTACCCAAGCTTTTCTTATAAGTTTTTCTAATACCTTGCTTACAACACTGGTCAGTGATACTGGTCGGTAGTTGAGAGGATTTTGTCTATTTCCTTTCTTGAATAAGGGGACTATATTTGCTTTTTTCCAAATATCAGGTAGTTTCCCTTGACTCAAGGATTTCTTGAAAATTAAAAATAATGGTTTACTTAACTCCTTTGCACATTCTCGTAACACCCAACATGAAATTTCATCAGGACCACTTGCTTTTCCTCTGTCTAATCTACTTAACTCCTCCTGTATTACTTTTTCTGCTATTTGTATATCTGGTAGTATGTGTGGACATGCGTGTTCCACATATTCCCTCTCAAAATTTTTTTCTTCTGTAAAAACTAATTGGAAATTCTTATTTAGTGCTTCACAAATATCTTTCTCTTGTGTATAAGTGATTCCCTCGTCCGTGATGGATTGTATTATATCTTTTACTTTGGTTTTGCTTCTGATAGCTGTAAAACAGCTTTGGTTGATCACTACTTTTATTTATTATATCCTCCTCAAACTGTTTTTGGGCTTCCCTCCTTATTCTTGTATAGTCGTTTCTTGCCTGTTTGTAATTATTATACGCCCTTTCACTATTGTGTCTTCTGTATCTATTCCACAACAAATCTCTTCTTTCTTTTGATTTTTTACATTCTGTATTGAACCATTTCTGTATTTTCTTATCTGCTTCTTTGTGCTGTGGGATGTACTTCTGGACTCCTATTTCATAAAATTCACAAAATTTTTTATATACAGCATTTAAATCTTGTCCTCTAAGCTCATTTTCCCAATCAACTTCTAAGAAATACTTCTTTAGGTCTTGATAATTTCCCTTTTTATAGTTTAGTCTCTTTTTGTAACTGTCATTGCTGTTTACTATGTCATATGCTATCCTGAAGTTATAATTTAGTACTGCATGATCGCTTTTGCCGAGTGGAGGGTGATATATTAAACTGTCAATGTCGTTTTCTTGCCTAGTAAATATTAGATCTAGCACTGAAGGTACATCAAGTCCTCTTTTTCTAGTGGTATCCCTCACATGTTGCGTTAAGAAAAACTCTTGTACGAGATCCAGGAGCTTTTGGTCCCAACAGCTTTCTTGGCTATTTATATCTAGAGTATTCCAATTTATATTTGTATTGAAATCCCCAGTTAGTATAATTCTTTCCGATTTCTCTTCCATTTTATGTAGCAAGGATCTTATGCTCTGAATTGTACTCTCTGCCAGGTCCTCATATTCGTCTCTTTCCCATGTGTTTGATCTGGGTGGCATATACAAATTGGCTACAATTACTTAACCTTCAGATGTGTCGATCTCTACTGCAATCAGTTCTACTTGTGATGGTATATCTAGGTTTATTTCCTTGACTTTTAGATATTTCTTAGTTAATATTATAATTCCTCCTCCTTTTTTTAAGTTTCTGTCTCTTCTCCATATATTGTATTCCTCTAAGTTTAGTATGTCATTGGATATCCTTGGTGTTAATTTTGTCTCAGTTAGGCATATTATTTGTGGTTCATTTTCTCTGACATAATCATTCATCTCTAGTAATTTAGATACCATTCCATCCACATTTGAGTACATCAACTTTATCATCTTGTTTATATACTTGTCATGACATGGTTCTACTAACTTCCTCCTTTTTCTTCCATCCTGTTTGTGTACCACTTTCATACCTGCAATCCTATTACTTTGTAAAAAAATTTCTTCTTGTCCTCTTCTGATCTTCCCTCATTTTTTGTTTTTGCTTCCTCCCTTTTCTCTTTCAGTAATTCCAGTTCCTCTTGTGTTAGGCATCTTTTTATCCATACATTTTTGAACTCCTCTTTTTCCATAAGATTCTTTGCATTTTTTAGTATCTCTTCCACAGTGTTTACACTCTGGAAAGTCACCTTTAGAGGTCTTGTCTTGCTTTTCTCATATTTCCCTAACCTTTTGTGTTCCTCTATGTCTTTACTACAGATTTCCTCTTATACTTCTTTCAGTAAGCTCATTACATTTGCCATCTCCTTTTTGTCTCTAGTGATTTTGTTTTTAATTTCTTCCTCTTCTATACCAGTGATTACTATTGATTTATTTATTTCTACTGAATCTCTGACTAACTTTGGATTGTTTTGGATTATTCTTTTCACTTCCTTTTTAATGTTTTTTTCCTCCACCCTTGTTTCTAAGTCTTTCTTTACTTTCACCATTTCAGCATACTTGGTTTCTACATCATTTTTGTAGCTTTGCACAGCTTCATTCACCTGTGTTATCTTCTCCTCAATTTCACTGTTCTGGTCCATAAGACTGCTTGCTTGTCTAATTGTCTCTGTGTCATTTTTTAACTCTTCCATAACACTCTCGTGATTAACTACTGTACTTCCCATTTCACTCACTTTCTTCCTAAGCGTATTCAATTCCACTGTTAGTTCACTGATGGCTGTGTCTTTCTTATTGGCCTCCCTTCCCAGTTTTTCTATCTCTTCCTTTTGCAAGTGCATTTGCTACTTTATTTCATCAATTTCATTTTTGAAAGCCATTTCTAGTTTGTGTACACGTTCAACCAGTCTATTGTGAGTCTCCACTTCAACCAGTTCTTGGTAGAAATCATCATTTTGCTTTTTACTTTTATCCCTTTTCTTTTCCAAATTTGTTTTACTGAAGTATGTATCCATTTTGTAATACTAAATGAAGAGTATGTACTTACACTTTCCGCGTGTTGCCGTAGTATAAACAAACCCAGCTGACTCAACGCATCGTGGTTGTTTGTTGTTTGAACCAGTCTTATTTAAATTTATTATTTCTTTTCCTTTTATGTGTGTGTGTGTGTGTGTGTCCGACTCAGGGCATAGGCTTCACAGCCTGCTATCATGGCCCAGCAGTCCTCCTACATACCATACACCTCTACATGTCACCACTTCGGCGCTAACACCCACCGTCCATATTGAATACATGCTAGGGCTCTCATGCAGGACTGGTGTATTGGTATTAGCGGGGGTATTTTTACGACATGTCGGCGGGAGTGAAAGGTAAAAAATGGTAATTACAAGTGGAGAAGGGAGAAGTGAGCAGATGGAGAGAACAATTCAAGTTGTTGAACACAGAGAATGAAAGTAACGCAAGTGTAAGTGGCTGAGGAATGGTTGGCAGAAGCAGGGATGTTGGTTGGCAGAAGCAGGGATGTGAGAAGAGAGGAAGAAATTGGTAGGACGGAAGTTGTGAAAGCAATGAAGAAAGTTAAAATGGGGAAAGCCCCAGGAATTGATGGAGTGTGTGGTGAAATGATGAAGCATGGGGGAGAGAGAGTAGTAGAATGGATGTGGAAGATATGCAGATCAGCCTGGGAGGATGATAGAGTCCCGGAGGATTGGAAGTCAGGTATAATTATTCCCTTGTACAAAGGAAAAGGGGAAAAAGAAGTGTGTGGTAATCATAGGGGCATTTGTTTTCATAGTGTAATTGGAAAACTATATGGTAGGATACTTACTGACAGAGTTAAGGAAATAACAGAGGAATTAGTTGGAGAAGAACAGGGAGGTTTATGAGTGGAAAAGGTAGTGTAGATCAGATATTCAATCTTAAATCTTTGGTGGAAAAGTTTCTAGAGAAGGGAAAGAAGTTGTATGCGGCCTTCATGGATTTGGAGAAAGCATATGACAAGGTGGACAGACAATGATTCTGGAAAGTATTAAGAGTATATGGACTGTCTGGGAAGCTGCTGAAAGCCATGAAGAGTATGTATGAGGGTGCTAAGGCTGCAGTGCGTGTGGATAGTGAACTATTTGAAGGTTGGATTGAAACAACAATGTGTCATGGGGTTATAAGAGAGATTAAAGGTAGGTCAGTGGATGTTGGAGTGGCCCTAGTGAGAAAGGGCAGTGTTTGGAAACTCCCTGTACTGTTGTTTGTAGATGATACTGTGTTGTTAAGTGAAGACGAAGAGGAGCTGCATGGCTTGGTGAATGAGTTTGGGAGTGTGTAAGAAACAGAACTTAAAGGTGAATGTAGGGAAGAGTAAAGTTATGGTCTTCGAAAGAAGTCAGTGAATGTACTGTGAGGTTGGACGAGCTAGGAGGAAATGGAAAATGTGAGTGCATTTAAGTACTTGGGTAGTGTGATGAGTAAGGATGGAAATTTAGAGGGTGAAGTGCTTGAAAGGGTATAACAGGGAAGAAAGGTTGCTGGTTCTCTGAAAGCAGTGATAAGAAACAGGGAAGTGAGCATGGAAGTAAAAAAGTTATTACATGACTACTGTGATACCAATTCTAACGTATGGAAGTGAAACTTGGATCTTGTTGGAGGGACAGAAGTCAAGAGTGAGAGCAGAGGAAATGAGTTATTTGAGAGGAGCCTGTGGAGTCACATGGAGAGAGACTGACAAATGAGGACGTGAAGGTGCGTTGTGGTATGGATTTAGATGTGATAGGAAGCGTCAGGAGAAACACGCTGAGGTGGTTTGCCCCTGTGGAGAGGATGGAGAGTGAAAGACTGACGAGGAGAATGTACGTGAATGAGATGGAGGGAGGGAGAGGGAAGGGGAGGCCAAGGATGAGATGGTGGGATGGAGTGGAGAGGTATATGAGAAAGGGAGGTGTGAGCTGGGAGCAGGACAAAGAAATGACGGGGGACAGGGCGACATGGAGGCGAATTGTTTGTGGCCACCCCTTACAGAATTATGGCATCTGGCAATAAATAGATAGATAGATCTGTGTCTGCTGGATGTGGTAAATTTTAAAACTGTCCATCTGTTAATGTTTTGTCAGTAAGGCATGAGTGCAAATCCTGCTTTAACCAAAGTTAAGGGTTACTGGTATATCAGTTACGTTTGGTCCTGGGTAGGTTAGGTTCATTAACCCCTGTCATGCTGATTCCTTTTAAGTTTTTTTACCTCCTCTTTGTCACTGTTTTACAACCAGCATAAACTGGAGCTTGTAGTGTGATCCATATGGACCTTCAGTGTGCCTCATATGGGGTCTGCAGCTTGGCAAGTTATATTTGGTTTTGGGCAAAATAGGTCTATTAAGTTTGGTTCTGGGCTGGTTAGGTCCATCAAGTCTGGCTTTGGGTACTACGACAGGTCTGTTAAATTTGGGTCTGGCCAAGATGGGTCCGTTAAAATCGGTTCTGGGCAAGTTAGATCCACTAAGCTTTGGGAAGGTTGGGTTGGTCAAGTTTAGTTTTGGGCAGGTCAGGCTTGTTAAGTTAGGTTTCAGATGGGTTAGGTCTGTGTAATGGGGAGTGAAAGAATAAAAAATTATATTGGTAAAACATGAATAATGAAATCAGGGCAAAATAATAAGTAATTCAAATATATTTGTACGTGAAAATGTGCGAGTGCACTTGTAAAAATTTACTGTTGATTTAAATCCTCAAACTGCAATACTGGCAGTTTATGCCTGTTCCAGGGGTGCATAAGTATTAATATGTATAAGCAGACTTCAAAAACACATTAAAAAAGCACTACACCACAATTTAACAGGCTGTAAACAGGCATTTCCATGAAATGGATTTCAACAACCATACATTTGTACCTTTAAATTCACTTTGAGAATATGGCTCAAATTTTCTGATTCTGGGGCACGCTTCTCCATAAATCTCCATAATAATAATAAATCTGCAAGGGAAGTGTTAAGAAAATACAACGCACAAAAAGAATTATAACATCATGTCAAACAGGAATAGAACCAATGGCTGAAATGGCAATATAGTACTTATTTACTTATGCCTTATTTATGGGCAATGAACAAAACAGCCAAACATGTGCTAACCTAACCAAGCCGCACACATTCCTGAAAATAGCAACACATGTAAAATGAAAAATGCTGTATGCACTCTCCTACGCAAGGTCTTGTTAATGTTTGGTTTCCCTCATGTGAAAAAGTAAAATAAATTAAAATTTTGTAAATATTAAAAATGCATTCATATACTGCCATGACTTTCATCAGCTGTACAGAAAGTATCCTGTATTTCTGCATTTTTACCTTGTGTACTTTGCACTGTGTGGTTTTTAAATTCAAGCGGACTAACTGATCCACCCTTTGGTAAAACGCCAAATCTCAGGAGGCCTTAGTCAGTGCATTTTACCGTTTATTCCTGGAGGTATATGATGATGATCAGCAGCCATTGTTCATCCACCAATGATTTAACGTAATTTCTACAGTTCTATACCTGCTATTATATCAACAAATGACACTGACCCACCTCTGTGATGTGAAGCTAACGTTCATCGGTCAAATGACGCTGAACTAACTTTCCGATGCATCATTTGCACCATAAAACAACGCCATAAACACGACCCCCCGAGGCGGCGCAGTGGAAGAGAAAGTGGGAACGTGCGGCGCAGCGGCACATGCTCAGTGTAAAAAATAAAAAATAAATAAAAAATAAAAAACGCTATACACACTGTACATGTATCTGATAATGCATGGTAAAATAAAAAAAGTAAATTGCTCTAAAGCTTCGGAATTCTTAAGTAATGTATTGTACAAATTTTTGTTTCCGTGTCGCATTTTTAACATTCCACATTGAACACAGGATGGTATAAATATGTAGCCATGGCATATATTTACTCTAGCAATATATATATATATATATATATATATATATATATATATATATATATATATATATATATATATATATATATAATATAATGTCTGAAATAATAACTCACATTGACTTCTTTTTTTTAAGTGCGTACCTTCTTAGTATAACAGGAAAAGTGTATGGTAGGATACTTATAGACAGAGTTAGAGAAAGAACAGAGAAATTAGTTGGAGAAGAATAGGGAGGCTTTAGGAAGGGAAGACGTTGTGTAGATCAGATAATCATTCTTAGATCTTTAGTGGAAAAGTTTCTAGAGAAGGGAAAGAAGTTGTATGCGGCTTTCATGGATTTGGAGAAAGCATATGACAGGGTAGACAGACAAGGATTGTGGAAAGTGTTAAGAATATATGGAGTAGATGGGAAGTTGTTGAATGCTGTGAAGAGTATGTACGATGGTGCGAAGGCTGCAGTGCGTGTGGATGGTGAACTAAGTGAATTTTTCTCTTTGAAAGTTGGGTTGAAACACGGATGTGTCATGTCTCCATGGTTGTTCAATCTGTACATGGATGGGGTAATAAAAGAGGTACAAGGTAGGGTAGTGGATGTTGGAGTGGCCCTGGTGAGAGAGGATAGTGTTTGGAAACTCCCTGTACTGTTGTTTGCAGATGATACTGTGTTGTTGAGTGAAGACGAAAGGGAGCTGCAAGGCTTGGTGGATGAGTTTGAGAGAGTGTGTAAGAAACGGAATCTAAAGATGAATGTAGGAAAGAGTAAAGTGATGGTCTTTGAGAGAGGTGAAGTTAGTCAATGTACAGCGAGGTTGGATGGTGAGGAATTGGAAAATGTGACTACGTTTAAGTACTTGCGTAGTGTGATGAGTGAGGATGGAGGTTTGGAGGGTGAAGTGCTTGAAAGGGTACAACAGGGAAGAAAGGTTGCTGGTTCTTTGAAAGCAGTGATAAGAAACAGGGAAGTGAGCATGGAAGTGAAAAAGTTCCTACATGACAGTATTGTGATACCAACTCTAACGTACGGAAGTGAAGCTTGGACATTGTTGGAAGGACACAAGTCAAGAGTTACAGCAGTGGAAATGAGTTATTTAAGAGGAGCCTGTGGAGTCACGTGGAGAGACAGGCTGACGAATGAGGATATAAAGGAGCGTTGCGGTGTGGATGTGGATGTGATAGGAAGCGTTATGAGGAACACACTGAGGTGGTTCGGCCATGTGGAGAGGATGGAGGGTGAAAGACTGACGAAGAGAGTGTATGTGAGTGAGGTGGAGGGGGGAAGAGGGAGGGGGAGGCCGAGGATGAGATGGAGGGATGGGGTGGAGAGGTATATGAGAGAGGGGGGTGTGAGTTGGGAGCAGGGCAGTGAAATGGCGGGGGACAGGGCGACTTGGAGGCGATTTGTTTGTGGCCACCCCAAATGGGATTGAGGCGTCTGGCAATACATAGATAGACATTGAACACAGAATGTTATAAATATGTAGCCATGGCATATATTTACTCTAGCAAAAAAATATATATATATATTTAATATAATTGAAATACTAACTCACATTGCCTTCTTTTTTTAAGTGCGTACCTCCAGACTCCTGTGGCCTGCGTGCTTCATAAAATGCGCGGGTAATTTAAATAAGACAATCAAATCTACAAAGTATTTCCCTTTTGACAAATTTATTGGGTTCAGTTTTTAGCATTTTCTCTCTAATGCTGTAATGATGGCAAGTCAGTCTCATATTACCCCTTCACGGTGTAGGGGGCCGAGGCTAGGCTATTGAAATACACACCTCCGCCACCGCCTGACCGACAACCCCGCCACCCCCCACCCTACCACCGAGCCACCACCCCAGGAGCGCCACCCCCCACCCTTCCACCGAGCCACCGCCTCACCCCACCCCAGGAGCACCACACCCCACCCTACCACCGAGCGAGCCACCGCCTCACCACCACCCCAGGAGGACACCACGGCAGGCCGGGTCATTGGGAGACTAACCCGGAGCGAGAAGGGCGCCGGGACTCCCCTGTCCTAAGTCCCTCTTCCACCCAACCGGTCCGACAGCGACCACGCAGGAGAAAGACACGACCCTGCGGGCGGGGCAGCCTTCACCAGGTTCGGGGTGGGACTCAGCCAGATTCAGTCCCATGCAACACCGCGGTAATGGCCTCTGTAAGTGCCGGGGAGGAAGCGGCCACTGTACGCCCCTCAGTTGTTTCCCCCTGTAGCACCGCCACAACAGCCACTGTATGTGTGGGGGAAGGAGCGGCCACTGTACGCCCTTCAGCTACAGCCACATCTGGAGACAGCCTCGGAGAATTAGCTATTGAGCGCACTCCGACTGGCAAAGGAAGGAGTGGAACCGCGATAACGGCCACTGTACGTGTCGGGGAGGGAGCGGCCACTGTACGCCCCTCATCCACTGCCTCCTCCTCCTACGGGAGTAACACCGCGGTAATGGCCACTGTACGTGCTGAGGAAGGAGCGGCCACTGTACGCCCTTCAGTTACTTCCTGCTGGGCAGACAGAACCGCGGTAACGGCCACTGTACGTGCCGGGGAGGGAGAGGCCACTGTACGCCCCTCATCTGCCTCTTCCTCCTTCGGGAGCAGCACCGCCACAATGGCCACTGTACATGTGGGGGAAGGAGCGGCCACTGTACGCCCTTCAGCTGTGGACCTTAGGAATTGCGGAACCGCCATAATGGCCACTGTACGTGTGGGGGAAGGAGCAGCCACTGTACGCCCTTCATCTGCGATTCCTGGGGTCCCCCCGGAGGAGAAGGTCCCTTGCGCGGCCGGCTCTCCACCTCTCGGCTGCACGGGATGCCCTTCGCTCTCTCCCTCCAGGTGCTGTTCCCTGGAGGTGCTGCCGGAGTGGTGGCGTGGTCCTGTCCCGGTCCTGTCGCCTACCCCTGGACAGTCCCAGCCCCTGACAGACGCCCGATGGAAGCGGTGCCGCAGTCGACTCCTGACGGCGCCCCACCCTGTAGGCGACCGCAGTACGCGGGCTCCCAAGTCCGACCAGCAGGTCCCAGAGCAGGGCCGCCTGGGCCCCACTCCCCCACGTCCCTCCGCCCGGAGTAAGAGGTGGCAGGCCCATCTCCTGCATTTGTTTGGCCCCAGCCCCGAGGGCCACCTATCAGGTCGTGGCCCTCAGACCGGAGGGCCTCCCTGCACCCCACCGACGAGGCTCCAGCACGAGGGCCTCCTATCAGGTCAAGGCCCCCAGACGGGAGACGGGAGTGAACAGTGACAGTGAAAAAGTGAAGACAGTAACAATATGACACACAGTTATACGAATATCCAGGCAGAACAGAAAAGATTAATGAACACGGGCATAAAGACGATCAGAAACAGTGGGTCTATATTAGTGGCGCACCGAGAATAACCAGAAACCTGTGAGCAGTGTCGTCGCGGCTAAGTGACTATCCCGAGTGTCGCGACTCGCACCCTGACAAGTTATAGTAACATTCACTCTCCTGACCCCTTGCCCTTTTTACTCCTAGTGCATCTGGTTTAGAATATCAAATGACAATTCTGCCTAAAACAGTAATACTGGTATTGTGTATTAGTGACTCACCATCTGTGTATGTCTGAACATCACCACGCTCTACCCTTGATGTATGTGTGTACATTTGTATTAAGAAGTCAACTCTGTGATCCTGTCTAAACCATATCCAGTATCTCTTTGTCTCTATATTGTACTGGTGTATTGAACTAAGACAATAGATGTGTTAAGGTGTACTGCCTAGTCTTTATGCTCTGTTCCTTTGTGGGTGCTTTATTTCCGCTCCGGAAAGAGAACCCCGCTCAGTCGCGGGCGTTTTTAGGACGAGAGGTCGGACTAAAAACACCCCGCATAACAGCTGTTATAATCCAATACACCGAAAGTAAGATGACCAGCCAACTTACATTAATGCCAGTACTCGATCCACAAATATCTCGTTACTTCTTTGGAGTAATACCTATGCGCGACCGTCACTCTGCGTCGTTCTATTACCCGAAGTCACACTACCACACACCCTCACACTACCACACACAACCTCAAACTACCACACATACCCTCAAACTACCACACACACACACACACACACACACACACACACACACACACACACAGGACCACATACTGTATATATGTTGGCAATGTGCAACAGAATAGACACCATCCTGCATGTTGGTAGTGGCAGTTACCGACAAGCTGTAAGTGTACTGAACTGGACAGACACAGACGTAATACTGAGGATATCCTGTAATGCGTCTGTTAGCCTGTGTCTCCAGAGTTCTAATTCACACCCTCAAATACAAGCTCCATCACCCCTGCCCTCCCCCTCCCACTTTGTCATAGGAGGTGTGTGGGTGTCTGCAACTCCAGTGCAAGATGGAGGGGTTGCCAGATGAAGACTACTCGTAATATATAAACAGACATCAAGGAATAATCGCAGGAAAATTATATGCTAAAAAGGTTTAAAGAAATTCTAGGAGATAATAATTATGAAAGAAGTCTGTCTAAATGGGAAGCTCTCTGCTAGTTTTTTTTTTTTCTTTCTTTCTTTTTTAAGTGTGAGGCTGTACTGTAGTGACATATGGACAGTAAATAAGGAAGATGTTTGGCGACTTGAGAGAAAAGTAATGCTAATGGAAAGATGGATATGTAATGCCACACTAATAGAGAGGCAAGATGTGCAGATTTAAGACGATGCTGGAGCAATGACGGTATTAGTGAGGCGAGGGGAGGTGTACAGGAAGTGACGTGTGTGTGTGTGTAATTCACTGGGTCGGTCAGGATCACTTGATGGTCGTGATCGTCAGCTTTTACCCTCCCGGAAGGGAGCTGAGAGCTCATATAGTCCGATCTAAGGGCAAGGCTGTGACCTTCACACAAGCACACACCCGTCCCCTTGCTCGAGGGGGACAGTAACCACCCACTTCGTCAGTGAAACTTTTCGCAACCTGAGCGAGGCGCGAACTCCCGTCCACTAGTTGGCAAGCGAGAACGTTACCACACACTGTGTGTGTGTGTGTGTGTGTGTGTGTGTGTGTGTGTGTGTGTGTGTGTGTGTTTCTTTTTTGTTCTATGCAAGGAAGAAGGAACCAAAGGCCAGGGACCTGCAAATTACTCCCTCTAAGAAAAACACAAAACAGTGAGCCAAATTCAAGATCCATTCATTTCGAGATGCCTGGACACACTGCGTTTGAAAGACTGGAGATCGTAGTAGGAAAAACAGAGGGAGACAGTTCCAGAGCTGACCTGTTGCATACATGTAGGACTGAGAGTAGCGGTCAACTCTTGCATTAGAGTTGGACAGAAACGGGATGAGATTTTGTTGCTAGACGGGTGCTACGTGCCCGCCGTAGTGGTGGAGGGATACAAGCAGACAGTTCTGGGGAGAAGTGACCATTGACGTGGTGACAGAAGAGATAAAGATGCAACAGTGCGTCGAAGAGACAATGAAGGGGGCCAGTAAGAGGAAGAGAGTTAATGAGACGAAAAGCCTTTAACTCCACCCTGTTGAGCAAAGCTGTGTGGGGGGAGCCTCCCAACACATGAGAGTTGTACTCTACACAGGGGCGAATAAAACCCCTGTATACTGTAACGTCAACAACTGTGCAGGAGTCAAGAAGGTACGGAGTCGGCTTTCTTGGAAGCAGATTTTACAAAAGACATAATATGTTCTCTCCAAGATAAATCCCGAGACAATGAAACTCCAAGTATATTAAAAGATGATGCAGAATTGAGCTGGGTATTGTTAAAAATTAGAGGGTACTCCTGTGGAAGATTTTGCCGGGTTGATAGGTGTAAGAACTGAATCTCTGATGCATTAAAAACAAGATTACTTCTACCCCAGTCAGAGATACGAGCCAAGACAGACATTAGGTGTGCTATAGCCTCATCCCTTTTGTTTGCTGAAGTAACTGCTGAGATGGACGTTGCGAAAACCGAATGAAAAGGTGAAGGGTGGAGTCATCAGCGTACGAGAGGATAGGATTAGATGTAGAGCTTAGAAGGTCACTCATAAATAAAAGGAAGAGCTGGTGATACGACAGAGCCCTGAGGAACACCACTGTTGATAGATCTAGGACAGCGTTTCTTAACCCGGGGTGCTAGCACCCCCAGGGGGTGCTGAAATCAATTTTAGGGGGTGCTGAAAAATGCTGCATTATATTTTTTCTTACTGGATTTGCTTAGTATTGGCATCCATGTTTTTTTTTTTTTTTTTTTTTACTATAAAATAAACTGTCAGGCAGTAGTGTAGCAAATGCAGTCCCAGTAACCAGATGCAGAAGGGTGCTGGACTGAGACCTTATTACAAGGGGGGTGCTGAGGTCGGAAAAGGTTAAGAAACGCTGATCTAGGAGAAGAACGATGGCCGTCTACAACAGCAGCTAAAGAACAACCGGAAAGGAAGCTGGAGATGAAGGCACAGATAGAAGGATAGAAACCGTAAAAGGATAGTTTGGAAATTAAAGATGTAGCTTTCGCCAAAGTCCCGAAAGGTTGGGAATGGTCACCCTTCTTAAGGACTGGCTGAATGAGAGCAAACTTCCAGCAAGAAGGAAAGGTGCAAGTTGACAGACAAAGACGAAAGAGTTTACCTAGGCAGGGTGTAAGCACAGAAGCACAGTTCTTGAGAACAACAGGAGGGACCCCATCAGGCCCATATGCCTTGTTCGTATTGAGGCCTGTGATGGAAAATGCACCAATTGAGCACATTTTAATGTCAGCCATGAGGAAATCAGAGGGGGAAAGTGATGGAGGAACAGCACCGGAATCGTTTAAGGTAGAACTAGAGGAGAAAGTCTGAGCGAAGAGATCTGCTTCATCAGTACAAAAAATAGCTACAGAGCCAGGAGAGTGGAAATGAGGAGGAAAGGATGAGGTAAAGTTGTTAGAAAGGTTTCTGACAAGGTGACAGAAGGAGCGGGAAGAATTCGAGTAGGAGAGCTGGGAGCATTTAGCACAGATGAAATTATTTTTAGAAGAGCGGAGAACAGACTTAGCACGATTCCGGGCAGCAACGTATAAAAGATGTGACTCAGGGGTGGGTTGGCTCCGGTACCTTTCGTAGGCCTTCTCCTTGTTGTGGGCAGCATTAGAACAAGCGTGATTAAACCGGTTTTTTTTTTTTTTTTTTTTTTTTGCATTAGTTAAAGGATATGAGAAAGGAATGTATGCTTCCATGCCCTAGAGTATAACCTCCGTAATGCGCAAGGCACACTCAGATGGCTCTCGGCCATGGAAGCAATAATCTTTCCAGAGAAAATCAGAGAAGTACTGCCTGAGGGCCTCCAATAAGCTGCTCCAAAGTGCCACAACCAACATTTCGTTGGATGGTCCACAGACCGTAGGATACTGGAGCAACAGGACAGGTTAAGGTGATAAGGTTGTGATCGGAGCCGAGCAGCCCAACGAAGAGGAAAGATTTACAGCGTAAGCAGAAGAATTAGTTGTAAGGAAGAGATTGAGTATGTTGGACATGTGGAAAGAACTGGTTAAGAACTGTACACATCTTTACATGCAAATAAATCACTTAATAACACGATTTGCTAAGATCAACAAGGATAAAAGAAACATGAAATATCCCGAGCGCTTTCGTGTATTCACATCTTCAGGCAGAGCAACGTGGTTTGGAACCTGTGAATACACGAAAGCGCTCGGGAGATTTCGTGTGTCCTTTTTTTCCCTATGGACATCAACACACCACATGGAAGAGACAGCCATTCCTCCCACACCAGAAAAAACGTAGAGTAAGGACCTCTGGGTTGGGGGACTTGGCTAGATAGCTGCACACGGTGACTATGAAGCTTGGAGAGGAGCAGTCAGGTGAAAACAGACTAACCCTGTAAGCAAGGAGCACAGCCTTTCAAATAATATGTACAGTATCACTCTGTATAAAAAAAAAAAAAACAATGGAGTGAAATTCTGGATATATATACGTACAATGGTTTTCTTTATGGCAAAGTAGAGTGGTGTGTTGATGGGAAGCTTTCTGTATACTGTTTTTTTCACAGATCGTCTCCCAATAACACTATAACTGCTTTCACGTCCCTAATTAACCATTAAATTGGTAACATTTCTCCTCCTCTTGAATTACCGTATCCAGTGTCAAGCTCAATAGAGAGAGAGAGAGAGAGAGAGAGAGAGAGAGAGGAGAAAAGAAAAACAAAGGAAGTTTAAAGGAGTGAAAGATAATCAAGATAAAGTAAGTTATACTGTAGTTCTTTATCTTCTTCAGTACCACAGCAGTATGATAACGCCTTCTACAGTATTCCTATTGCCACATGATTTTATTTAGAGATTTTTGAAAGAAGGGGGATTAGAGTGTCTTAAATAATTTTGGTGTCAGTTATAATACTTCATTGGCGCCAAAGAAGTGCCAAGATGAATCTGCATACTCTTCAGCACTTAATTAAGGTTAATTTAGACACTTTTTAACACTTAAAAGTTTACTCTAGAAACTTTTCAACACTTTCCATGTTACTCGATATTTTCAATATCTCAAAGGTTTCTTGAGATACTTTTCAACACATGAAAGATTACTCTAGATACTTTTCAACACTTAAAAGATTAATCTAGGTACTTTACAGTACTTAAAAGGTTAATCTAGAAACTTTGCAATACTTACAAGGCTACTCTATATACTTTTCAACACTTAAAAAGGTTAATCGATAATTTTCACACTTATGACCGCTATGGTTTTCAGACAGATAAAATCCACGGGTATCAGGCTAAATGTAGTAGCTCTGCATGTGTTCAAACTGATTACCGGTGATATGCCGCACTGCATTAGGAGAGAGAGAGAGAGAGAGAGAGAGAGAATCTGGCAGTATCAAGAATCTGAAGAACTTGTCATCAGTGTTGGAGGAGTTAGGTGATGCAAGCTGTGTGTAATTTCTGAAGGCAAAAAAAAAAAAAAAAAAGTCCTTTCTGAACAGAATGTAATCATATAAATACAGCTCAAAAATATCATTAGACATCATCACAGTGAATGGGTTAATGGCCAAGAGTTCTGATGGGCAAAGAGAACGTCAGTAATAAACAAAATACCGTATATTGTTAGGGAAAAATGTGGTTTTTACAAGTTGCCAATATGCGGTTCAGAGATATTACCACCATCAACGCAGAGTAGCCTATGATACCTAACTCCAATGTAAGCATTCCGCTGCAGCAGGTTAGGTTGGGTTGGGTTGGGTTAGGTTAGGTTAGGTTGGGTTGGGTTAGGTTAGGTTGGTTAGGCTGGGTTAGGTTAGGATGGATTAGGTTAGGTTAGGTTAGGTTGGGTTAGGTTAGGTTAGGTTCGGTTGTTAGGTTAGGTTGTTAGGATGGGTTGGGTTAGTTGGGTTAGGTTAGGTTAGTTAGGTCCAGAAAAATGTACTGCACAACCTGGAGGGTGTATTGGCAACTTGTAAATATTTGCCGGATGTCGTGGTAGCCAGTCACTGTTTGTCAAGAACGCCTGAAACAAAACTCACCTCAAGAACGTTCAAATTAATGCTCACTTCAGGAACGTCTCAACCATCTCTTGTAAGCCTTTCAGTTTCTTCTTTGGGTGCCTGGGATTCCGGTCCTGCTTAGGGAGAAGACCGAATTCCCGGAGGATGGTGTTAAAATCTGCCAGGTCGTCGTGTATGTCCAATGGCGTCTTCGGTCCTGCGTGCCCGAAGTCGACGATCCTGGCCTCGAAGGCGTCACCATTCTTATTCACGATGACATTTCTTGTGTAAAAATCGTTGTGGCAGTAACCGGCTTGGTGGAGCTCCATTAGCCTGCATCCAACACTCTTCAGGACAGCCCGTCGAATATCCATCTCATCTTGGTTGCATATTCCAAAAAACTTCCCCAAACTCATGCCTTGCCCGCATTCCAATTCACTCAGTTTCTCCAATGTCACACCTTCACAAAACTCCATTATTATGACTGGGTGGTTCTTGGCCACTGCGTGTAGTTTAGGGGCCCCACCTACCCCGGCCAATTTGTACAACACTCTAGCTTCTTGAAGGAAAAGGGAGACCATTTGGGGATTGTCCTCTTTCCCAGTCTTCATGCAGGCTACAAACAGATCCTTGTACATTATTTTCTTCACTTCACCAAACCCGCCGGTCCCTATGTGGCTCAGCACAACTACATCACTCATAATTTCCGTCGCCAACTTCACTTTTCCCTCGAAACACTCTCTGTCCATTTTAATTTGATAACAACAAATGAAAACAAAACAAAACTCGCACAAAATGGCAGGCGAGGACGCTGATAGTGCGGCGCTGGATGATCCGGAAATTGACGTTCTTGGAAATCGTACGGTTAATATGCTCGCGGTATTTTGATGGAACTATTTTTTCTTTTCTTCTTTTGTGAGTCATATTTAATTTTTCAGCAGACTATCATAAGGTCTGCAACCATGAATATGTGTGGATTCGTAAGCATAATATGACAGACGTGACAATGATGTCAAACTTCCCTGTGTTAGAACTGAATGTTGTAAGAAATTATAATGGTTGTCTATTGCCGAATTTTCCCTCTCATGGTGAAAAGATGTTACTGTTGATTCATTCAGTTGTAAAATGTATGGAATTTATTAAGAAACAGTAGATACTTCTAGATATATGGCTAAGTACAAAGAGAGAGAACCTATATAACCCTGCAAAGAGTGAAATTAGGTTATAATTTTCCCGTTTCCAAAATTTTGACACCCTGTAGAAAAACAGTCTTCAATAACCATCCCATCGTACGGACAACTCCAATACTCTGTTCAGCTGATGCCAGACGATTTTATTCAGCTGAGAGTGTCATAGGAACCTGAATGTTTGTTGGTAATTAGTAAAAGGTGTCATTGCAGTGGTGGTGGTGGTGGTGGTGGTGGTAATAGTAGTAGTTGTTGTTACTGTTGCTGTCGGTGATGCTGTGGCTGTAGTAGCAGTAGTTGTTGCTGAGGATGATGTTGTAGTAGCAACAGTAGTAGTACTTGCTGTTGTTGTTGTTGATGATGATGTGGTAGTAGTAGCAGCGGAAGCAGTAATGGTTGGCGTATATATAGCAGTAGTTGTTGTGGTAGTAATAGTAATGGTATAGTAGTAGCAGTTGTTGTTGTGGTAGTAGTTTTAGTAGTAGTGGTAGTAGTAATAATAGCAATAGTGATAGTAATAGTAGCAGTAATAGTAGTAGTTGTTGTTGATGTTATTGATGCTATTCTTGATGTATCCCCAGGTTCCATATAAACGTGAAGCGAACTACAGGGCTTGGAGGCTGAAGTTGCCCTCATCCTGCAGTCCATCATCTTTTGGGGGGACAAGGGGGGATAATGGGAGGTTTGTTACGCCCAACTAATCATATATATATATATATATATATATATATATATATATATATATATATATATATATATCTGTGCCACCAGGTGAAGGCGTCCCGCACTATAGATAACTCCATACGATTTTATTCGAGGCAAAAATCTTATAACCAGTCTCTGTAGCTTACATGAAACGAGTCTACTAAACTGATATATAAAATTCGAGTTATACAGATCACACAGACTTTGAGGTCCCAACGGGGTGATCCAGTCTTGATAATATTTACTCATTTCACTGATTTGGCCTTTTTTTTTTATGCAAGGACAGGGCGACATGGAGGCGATTTGTTTGTGGCCACCCCTTACGGGATTACGGGATTAAGGCGTTTGGCAATAGAGATAAATAGATAGAAGGAACCAAAGGCCAGGAGCCCACAAACCTTTCCGTCCAAGAAAAAAACAAAATACAAAAGAAAACCAAATTCAAAATAGCTCGTTCTTGAATTTTGAGATGAAGCAATATATTAACGCTAAAATAATGCCAGTACCAAAGTGCTATGGAAAGGACGCTGGGCAGCAACAGTCCTTTTCTGCCACCGAACTAAAATAACCTGCCAACGAGCATACATCCCCGCCTAGTTAAAATAAATGAACTCTCTCTCTCTCTCTCTCTCTACGAGTATCCATCTATCTAGCTTTCTATCTATCTATCTATCTATCTGTATACTAGTATCCATCTATCTATCATTATATATGTATAATATATATAATATATCTAATATATATATAATACATGTATAATAAGGTGGCATGTGTCGGGGTTGACTGTTGAAATATTGAAGGCCTCAGGAGATATAGGGGTGAGATTAGTTGGTGACCTGATAAATAAGAGTATATATATATGAGTGTGTTGTCCCAGATGATTGGTTGAAGAGTGTAACTGTAAATGTGTACAAGGGGAAGGATGATGCCCTGGAAAGAGGAAATTATAGAGGTATAAAGCTTTTAGATCAGATAATGAAGGTAATGGAGAGAGTTCTAGAAGGAATGATTAGAGAAAGAGTGAATATTGATGAGATGCAGTTTGGGTTTATGCCAGGCGGGGGGACCACTGATGCCATATTATTGTTTGACAGCTTCAGGAAGATATATATAGGAAAGAAGAGGGAACTGTACTTTTTGTTGATTTGGAGAAGGCCTTTGACTGAGTCCCTAGAGAGGTGGTGGCGTGGGGAATGAGAAAGCTTGGGATGGAGGAGTGGCTGGTTAGGGTTGTTATGGCTATGAATGTGGGTGCTCGCACCCAGGTAAGAGTGAATGAAGATTTGAGTGATGAGTTTTCCGTGAATGTTGGTGTGCATCAAGGGGCAGTTTTGAGTCCCTTGTTGTTTATCATGGTACTTGAAGCCCTCTCACGTTACTTCAGAAATGGACTCCCGTGGGAGAAGTTGTATGCTGATGATTTGGTGTTGATTGCAGAGAATGAAAGGGAGGCGGGGAGACATTTAGGAAATGGAGAGATGGTATGGGGCAAAAGGGTTTAAGAGTAAATGCAGATAAAATAAAAGTGATGATGTCTAGGGTTGGTGGCGGTACTGTCAAAGAAGAGGGAGAGTGGCCATGTGCAGTTTGCCACAAGGGCGTGGGAAGTAATTCCATCTTGTGCGATAATTGTGACAAGCAGATGCATAAGAGATGTAATGGTATTAGAGGCAGACTGCGAGATAATGTTGATTTCATGAGTGCAGGGTGTCGGGGAAAGCATGTGGAGATTGTCAGGCGTGAAAGGACTGAACTTGCTGGTGAGTCTCTTGAGTGTGTGGAAGAGTTTTGTTATTTAGGGGACATGTTATGTGCTGGAGGTGGGGCTGGAGCTAGCTCTGTGGCTAGGGTAAGAAGTGGTTGGAAGAAGTTCAGGAAGCTGTTGCCTCTCCTGACACAGAGGACTCTCCCTACTTGCTAAGGGATCTTTGCAGCATGTGTTAGGAGTGTAATGCTTATGGTTGTGAGGCCTGGGCAGTAAAGGTAGAGGATATTTTCAGGCTCAAACGTACAGAGATGACAATGATTAGGTGGATGTGCAGAGTGTCCTTGCGTGCAAGGCTTGGGGAGGCTGGGTTTACGATGAAAGAGTTGAGAGGTAAGATGGGACTGGGATGTATTGGTGTTGTGATGAGATGTAGGTAGAGGTGGTTTGGGCATGTGGAGAGGATGGGGGATGATAACTGGGTGCAGAAAGTGAGAAGAGTTAATACTGGGGATGGGGTTATGAGGGGTTGACCGAAAAAGACGTGGGACGAGGTCGTTAAGTGTGACCTCAGGGCTAAGGGACTGAACAGGGAGGCTGCCAGAGATCGAGCAGCATGGACAGCCGTCATTAGGTGACCAAGGCCGACGCATGCAAGCATATTAGAGCCTTCAAAAACGAAACGAAACGAAACGATATGTATTGTACATATCTATATATCTACTTATCTACAGTATGTATCCATCTATCTATCGACGGTACAGTATTTATCCATCTATCTGTCTTTTGTATGTATCTATCTATCTATCTATCTATCTATCTGTCTACGGTATGTATCCATCTATCTATCTACATTATGTATCCATCTATCTATCTACAGTATGTATCCATCTATCTATCTATCAATAAGCGTTACAAATTTCACATTATCAGAAAGTCTTATTTTACTGAAGAAAGCAAAAGGAAAGAACGAAAGAATCACCCCAGCTGGCCACAAACACACATACACTAATTATAAGAGAGCCAACTGGGAGGCCTTTGTAACTGAAACAGAACAACATTTCGAAACACTAAACAGTACACCCATCACAAACATCAACACCGCTGTGCACACTTTCAATACAATTATACAAAACATAGACAAAAGACACATCCCTAAAGGCAACAGAAAGAAACACAACCCCAACTTCACACCAAAAATTCAAGGCCTCATCAGACAACGGGACACACTGCGACACTCCCCAACACCCTATACACAAGACACCGTACAACAAATACAAGAACTCAACACTCAAATAAACAATAAAATAGAACAGCAAACACTAAACTGGAAAAATTACCTCCAAACACTTGACCACAAAACAAACATCAGCAAACTCTACAAACTAACCAGCATCACACTTTCCAACAGCAACACCTCACAATCACACGCTGCCATCACAACAACAGACACCATACCCTCAAACAAACAACAAGCAAACACTCTCATCAATCACTTTGCACAAGTCAGCCATCTCAACCCCCATCCCGAAGACCGACGTATAAGACAGTTCCCCACAGACCCAGACTTCGCACCTTTCACTTACAACCAGACGAAGCACATCATTAACAACCTCAAGCATTCATCTGCCTGTGGACCAGACAACATAAGCAACATTCACCTTAAACACCTTGGACCACAGGGCATACAAGCACTCACCAACATATCAAACTACAGCTACTCACACAACATAATACCCAACATCTGGAAGCATGGCATTATCCCCACGTTACCCTCCTCACACCTCCCCATCACACTCCTCTGCACCCCCTCTAAAGTCACTGAACGACTGGTACTACAACTAGGCACACCTCGCATTCCCCTAGCCCAGTCACAACATGGCTTTAGGCCACTACACTCCAAAAACACCCTTCTTACAGACCTTACACAGAGAGTTTTCGATGGCATGAATTCAGCTAGGCCACCACACAACACTCCTAATCACACTAGACATTATCAAAGCTTTTGATGCCATCCCCCGCCACAACCTCACAAACAAAATACTCAACAAAAACATGCACAATAACACAAAAAGATGGTTGGCAAACTACTTAGCAGGCAGATGTGCACACGTAACATTTGACGGTCAGTCTTCTAACATCAGAAACTTCATAAACAGCGTCCCCCAAGGATCTGTTTTGTCCTCTACACTCTTTAACCTATACATGCACAACATACCCACACCCCACACACCACAGATACACATAGCTTCCTATGCAGATGATATAACACTTATATGTACACACCAAAACGCAAACACAGCTGCACACATAATTCAACCTTACCTCAACACACTACACGAATGGTTCACCACAAACAGGCTCAAAATAGCCCCAGCCAAATCTACAGTGACCCTTCTCACAAACTGGACAGCAGAACACAGTCACATCCCACACCTCACCATAAACAACATTTCCCTACCACACACACACACACACACACACACACACGCAATCCTTGGTGTAACACACAATACATCAATGTCATTTAAACAACACATCACAAATATTAAAAATAAAATAACACCAAGACTCAATGCTTTGAGGTCACTTGCCCATACAACTTCCGGACACAACAAAGAAACCACCGCCACAGTATACAAACAATACATATGTTCAGTGATGAATTATGCAAACCCTGCCTGGGCTTTTAACCTCACCAAAACACACTACAACACTCTACAGATCATACAGAACAAGGCCTTAAAAATAATCACAGGCTGCACAGCTACTACACCCACAGACCACCTACATCAAGAAACCAAAGTACTCAAAGTCAAGGATCACCTAGACATGAGAGGCACCCAGTTTCTTGCTGCAGCCTCCACAAACCCACAACATCCACTACAGTACACGGCAGCACATCCACCCACACCAAGGAACATCAAAACAACACCCAGCACACGATACCATACACAAATACTGCCATCTCTCCCCCCTCGCCCAACTCAGACCAGCTTCCAGAAGCATATCCACACCCAGATCACTCGCCGCTCCATTCAGTCACTTAAAGACAACACACAGCTGCATGCACGGCCTCCTGACATCCACCCTTCCGAATCCTATCTCCCTTGTGAGGACAGGGTCCACCTGGCCAGGCTGAGATGTGGGCACCATCCAGCCCTCTTAAGCTACCAGAAGAGGCTGGATGACTCCGTCGCTGATGCCTGTCCAGGATGCAACACAGCACCCCATACTATTAAGCACATTATGGAAGACTGCATTGCACACAATCACCTACGCCAACAACACAACATACATTCTCTGAGAGCTCTGTGGGAAACCGCGGTTTCGGCCATGGCCTTCCTTTGGGACTTGGGGCTGTTCGGCCAGACTGCCTAGGGAACAACAGCTACTACTGCTACTATATACTACTGCTCAATATTTACCTGCGTTAATATCAGATAGTCCAAGGCAGCTCCCACCACATCAAATGCTTGCTGGTGTTGGTGGGTGCGGCCAAGAGACCCCTGTAGAGAGGAACTGTAGTGCGGGCGGGAGTTTTGCATCATTGAAAAGTATATAAACGCCTGCACTGGACGCTGGCGGGTGCGGGCGGGTGCGGGCGGGAACTTCTTTACGTTACTCTATCCCTGTACTGATGCAAACCCCGCCCGCGTTAGCAAGCATTTGATGTGGATGCGGCAAAAGTACCAGAGAGAGACGCCTTCACGTGGTGGCGCTAATATAATGGGAGGTGGGGCTCTACTCCGCGGTTATACAAGTACCCCTCGGCTTCCTTCCTATCCCCCGAAGAGAGGATGGCGAACGATCCAAAGAAAACGTTAGCCCAGCATACGACCGCGCAAGTTAAAATAAATGAATCTCTCTCTCTCTCTCTCTCCAGCCAGAAGGTTCTAGAATAAACTGTTTAATAAGTACAGAAGATGAATAAATTGACTTAAGTGATCATAAACAGCCGCTGTCATCCTGTACGTCTGTTTGTTGAGAGAGAGAGAGAGAGAGAGAGAGAGAGAGAGAGAGAGAGAGAGAGAGAGAGAGAGAGAGAGAGAGAATATGACTGGGGAGAGAGGGAAGGAGGGAGGGAGGATATGACCGGTGAAGGAGGGAGGGAGGGAGGAGAGCAAGGCAAACCAGACAGAGGGGGAGGGAGAGAGAGTGAAAGCCTGAGACGGGAGCGGGGGGAGGGGGGGAGCAGAGGGAAGGAGGGAGGGGAGAGGTGAGGCGACGACCTTGTGGGGAAGGGGGAGAAGAGGGAGGGAGCAGGGGACCGGGGGAGGGATGGAATGAGCGCGAGAATAATGGGAGGGAGAGGGGAGGGGCAGGGGGAGGGGGGCATCGGTTAGGGAGGGGGAGGGAGGAAGGAAAGTATTGGTAGGGGGAGGGAAGAAGGGATGTATCGGTAGGGAAGGAGGGAGAGGGAGAGAGGGAGGAAGGGGGATATCGGTGGGGGGAGGGGGGAGGGAGGGAGGGAGGAAGGGTGATATCGGTGGGAAGGGGGAGGGAGGCAGGGAGGAAGGGTGATATCGGTGGGGGGAGGGAGGGAGGAGGGGTGATATCGGTGGGGAGGGGGAGGGAGGGAGGGAGAGAAATATCGGTTAGGAAGGGAAGGAAGGGATATCGGTAGGGAGGGAGGGGGGAGGGAGAGATGGAGAAGGGGAGGGATGGGGAGGGAGGAAGGTATGGGTAGGGAGGGGGAGAAGGCATTTGTAGGGAGGGGGAGAGGGGGGTGTCGGTAGGGAGGGGGAGAGATGAGGGGAAGAAAGTGTCGGTAGGGAGGGAGGGGGAGGGGGTGGACGTATCGGTAGGGGAGGAGGTATTGTGGTAGGGCGGGGGAGGGAAGTATGTGTAGCGAGTGAAAGAATATCGGTAAGGAAGAGTGGGGGGAGGGGGAGGGGGTGGTATGGTAGGAGGGGGGAAGGGAGAATGGTATTTATGTGGAGGGGGAGGGGGGTATCGTAGACAGGGAGGGAAAATCAAGTATCGTTCATGAGGAGGGAGAAAATTAGGATACATCGAGAGAAAAGCGGAGGGGAGAGAAAAATATCGGAGGAAAGAAGAGGGGATTAGAGATATGGAGAAAACCGGGGGAGGAAGTAGGAACGAGGAAGGGGAAGGAGAGGGGGAAGGAGGGATTAGGGAGGAAGAATAGGAGGGGAGGGAGGGATTCGGGAGGGGGAAAGGGAGTGAGTGAGTGAGTGGAGGAGTGGAGGAAGTCACTCGTCTAGAAGTTGGGGGAGGAAGAGAGGGAGGAAGACAGGAGGGGCAGGGGAGGGAATGTTACGATTTCTGGGGAGGGAGGGGGAGAGGGAGGCTACGATTTCGGGGTGGGAAGGGGGAGGGGGGAGTGCTCTACCTCCCTCAAGATGGTCACTCCTGCAACAACCAGCCTCACCCAAATTTGCAAATGCTTCTAGTTCAGTTCGATATACACTCTCCCCAGTCAAAATATTCTGTGCTCTATATTTTCAAAAAGCCGGCAGATTGCTGTTTGTAATTGCCGGCTGGGTTTTGTGGCGGCCGTCGCTCCCAGGCCACACTTTTGTAAATGTTTCGGGGATTTTCTGCGAGTATTGGGTCGACATTTTTACCCAAAGTGACAAACTGTTGCATCATTTCATTACTAACTTTTTATATGGCTCAGGACGTTTGATAGATCATACAGGAGTCATTAATAACCTTAAATAATGTCTGGGTGTTATATACATGTGGTATAAATATTTTCTAATTACGGTAATACGAATTTCTGGAAGCCCGGCCCAGCTGCCTCCCGCGAACATTTGACGCGCCAAACGAAAGACGGAAATGAATATTGGTAGGTTTTTATTTCGCGCGTCACCTCGTGCCGAGTGTCATTGAATGTCATTGATCCCCTGCCTGGGCCCTGCTGGCTAGTCACGTATCCATAATTTAAAGATGCCAATGAATACTTTAATGAATTGTGAGTCTTAAGATACTGATCATATAGGGGTAATAAATTTCTCATATACTCCCTTAATATAGGATATTTAGTGGTTATATGGCCCCACAGGCTACATCATTAATCTTGGTGTTGAGAAGTGTCATGAGGAGCCCGTAATGACCGTGTAAGAGAGCTAGAAATAGGGAAATACTAGTAATGGCTTTGTCTGGCGCGAGAGACCCGTGTGACGTCACGAAATTTATGTTCTGAACACCTAAAATTCTCCAAGAACATGCCAGCTCTTCTAAAAAATTATTACCTAGTCATGATTTCCGATACTTTGGGATGATCAACTGCATAAATAAAGTTTTTCGACAGTATTTCCTTGGATAAAAATTGCTGTGTACTTTAAGTAATATGATAAAAATCAGAATGAACTAAAATTAATTAAAACTGAAAATGTTGCGCATTGCTGGAACGCGTCTACGGAAAGTGAGAAAATGGCGACTTGTCAGAGGCACCCGTCAGGTCCACTCTTTTAATCGTTTTGTAATGAAAAGTCGGGATAGTAAAGACGTGTGGTGTGTACCCGTTAAGCAAGAATTTATGTAGTGATCCGGGGTCAAGATGGCGAGTAATATGTACCGGGTTGGAGGTGAGTTGTGTCGGAAATTGTTAAATGTTGTGAGGAGGTTGGGGGACATCTCTTAGCCCCCCTCTCGCCGGTCACTCCAAAAGAAACCATTATTACCGCCGATTTAAGGCATGGATCTCGGTTTATGTGGAGTACAAGTGTGCATGGGCCTTGGTGCTAGCGGTTGAGGGTGAAAATGGAGGCTAGTAATAAGCATGGCGATTGAGAAGTGGCATAATGTCAATGTAAACAATCCCAAAAGTGGAAGGGTTGCGGGAGGGAGGCCGTGTGCGTGTGTGTGTGTGTTTGTGAACGTGTGTTGTGTGTGCACGCGCTTGTGCTGCCAACACACCACTACACACTACTATACCTGTGACATGCCAGCATCTGTGATACGTTGTGCCTTATACACATAGACGTATTTATCAAGTTAGAAGCTCTGTTGGTGTAAAATTTCACTTGGCGAACTTATTGCAATTGACACCCACATGTAGCAGTCAGGATACATGTGTTGCATACATTGCACACCTACTGTTTCTTGGCAACAATATTACATGGATTTATAATCCACTTCATGTTTATTTACACAGTAGCACATGAATTTGCAGTCCAGTTCTTGTTTACCTACTGAATTAACTATAATATTAAAGTGAATGGACCCAAAAGTGTAATTTATAAAACTTACTAAAATAATAAACTCCATACGTTGATATTACGTCTTATATGTTAGCTGTATTACTGACATAGCAAATCACTGAGCTAGAAATAGTTGGCACATTTATTACTTCTTCCAGTGAAAATATTGGAATGCTTCATGTTTGCATTCTTAAAACATTTTATTTCCTCCAGTGAGTAGGATTTGTAGATTTTGATGTATTTTTGGGGACCATTAATGAACAGGCAAAGTAGTTTATTTGGAAAACTTCCATGTCAGACTGTTTGTGTTATTTTGATAGCTTCTTCACTTGAGACATAACTACCTAAATCAGACCTTACTAAACTAACCTACTGATCAAGCCTAACCAGTCCAACTAAAATTGCTACAATAACCAACTAGCATCAGTGAGGCATGTGATTCCAAAACTTCAAAAACACCCATGTATAGTTAGTGTTTCACTTTAAATGTGAATTTTTACTGAATTGCCTACATTATTTTTGGTTGTTTTTATACATCCCAATAAGTTCCGTTCTGAAAATGAAGGAAAATAGGTGTACAGTACTTGAAGCATTAGGAGCATAGAGGAGCAAGTAAAAGGAATTACATTGGTATCTTTTTACCTGTGGGCAAACACAGTGTTTGTTAGTTTATTATTTTTTCTCTGGAGTCATTAATAACAACAGCTTTTTCCTGTACTATTTCATCCAATTGTTAATAATGGAGATGTATTATTATGAGGTTAGGTTAGGTTAGACTGGCGCTTCAATTTGGTCGTTTGTTTGTTTGGTTTTCTTTATGTGCAGTCTGGTTTGGCTAGATGAGGTTCAATTAATGTTTTTGGGGGTCTGGGAAGCAGTGCCATCCATTTAGGTTACCAGTAAATATGGCTAAGTTTCGGTAAAACAAGGTTTTTCAGTTTTTATGGTACCGTGTTCATTTGATTTTAACCATCTGTTTCCCATGGAAATATTTGATTTCCATGCATTTACCCCACATTGCCATGGGTTTTCATTGTTGATTGGAGGGTGGAGAAAAGAAGGAAATCAGTTATTTCTGCAAGAAATGGGGATCAAAAGCAAATGAATTGCATAGGCAGACTTCAGAAGAGCCTTGATGTATCCACAAAACTCAATGTCTTCCTAAAAGTAAAACTTAATCTTACCTTTGCACCCTTTATTGGAGTTTGGTCAGGATCTCCAGTGTGACTTACAAAATAACCTATGGTACCTGACATAGGGGTGTAGTAGTAGTGACTACTGGTGTGGTGAATATTGTTTTAACACTATAAACAGAAGAAAGAATCACTGAAAGAAATGAGAGTAATTATAGTCTAACCAATCTAAAACCAAGGTTTGGGTGGGGTCTGGCGTTGGGTGCAGCCATGCCATACTTCCTAAACGAGCGATGAGTAGATTCTGTTATGTATGTAATAGGCATCACAGATAGGTACACACATACTAATACAATATAAACGTAAGTGTTCTAGCATATCAAAGGAAGGTAAACTTGTAATGCATATGGCTCTTGTACATCAGTAAAGAAACGTGGCATACATATTTTACAGTGGTGCTGAAAAAAATGTAGTTACTTTTACCGACTTTCACGGTAGTTCTAAGTTGGGTAAGTAATGTAACACATACGCTATTTTCTTAATAGAAATAAATAAGTTAAAACACTCATGAGCGGCAACATCCAGGCCCATACTAGGAATCATAAATTATATGAGAGAGAGAGAATGCGATTTTTAAATTCATTATTTTGGTTATATTTATAACTTAAATTAATTTGTCTTTACACACACACACATACAAAAACACACACACACACACAGAAGTGGGTGAAATCATGTCAGGCCAGGTGGCGAGATGTGAGCGGCGAGCTCTAATGGTGTCAGGTCAGCCACTACCCAATCAGAGTATAGGAAACAAGGCAGCGCTGTATGCCGGGAAATCCCCGGCTGGACTCCACCCAAACCTTGGTTTTAGATTGGTGAGACTATAAAAGGAAAACAGAAGAAACAAGATGAACATTTACAGTTTTCACCAATGACAGCTAATGATTGGCCTAATTTAAAAAACTTGACCCTTTCACTACAGTGAAAGTTTGTAAATTTTAGTGTTGCTATTTCCAGACCAATTAAGGTCTGGAGAGGCTTTCTGACAAGGAGAGGTGAGGTATTGCTTTCATTTATCCTTTCCAAAGAAAATTTTTCCTGAAAGCTGAATAATATCATTTGGGGATGGCAAGAATAGAATCTAAAGGTGAATGTAGGGAAGAGTAAAGTGATGGTCTTTGAGAGAGGTGAAGTCAGTGAATGTACAGCAAGGTTGGATGGTGAGGAATTGGAAAATGTGAGTACGTTTAAGTACTTGGGTAGTGTGATGAGTAAGGATGGAGGTTTGGAGGGTGAAGTGCTTGAAAGGGTACAGCAGGGAAGAAAGGTTGCTGGTTCTTTGAAACAGTGATAAGAAACAGAAAAGTGAGCATGGAAGTGAAAAAGTTACTACATGACAGTATTGTGATACCAACTCTAACGTATGGAAGTGAAGCTTTAATGTTGTTGGAAGGACACAAGTCAAGAGTGAGAGCAGTGGAAATGAGTTATTTAAGAGGAGCCTGTGGAGTCACATGGAGAGACAGGCTGACGAATGAGGATATAAAGGAGTGTTGTGGTGTTGATGTGGATGTGATAGGAAGCGTTTTGAGGAACACACTGAGGTGCTTTGGCCATGTGGAGAGGATGGAGGGTGAGAGACTGACGAAGAGAGTGTATGTGAGTGAGGTGGAAGGGGGAAGAGGGAGGGGGAGGCCGAGGATGAGATGGAGGGATGGGGTGGAGAGGTATATGAGAGAGGGGGGGTGTGAGTTGGGAGCAGGGCAGTGAAATGGCGGGGGACAGGGCGACTTGGAGGCGATTTGTTTGTGGCCACCCCAAACAGGATTGAGGCGTCTGGCAATAGATAGATAGATATAGAAGAAAAGAACTGTAAAACTCATCATTGGATTAAAAGAATTAATATCAAGATTTAGCTTAAACTGCAAGCATTACAGATCATGTGCTTAGTGCAGCTGGAAGGTACGATGCTGAAAATGTCAAAAATGCACGGAGAGGGAGTTTGTAGGTTTGACCTGTAAAGAAACTTGAAGCTTTGGATTAATGTAGTGCATTCCCTCCATAATTAATATTACCACTCTGGACAATACAACAGAGTTTTTATTTATTTATTTATTTTTTTAAGTATGGGACGATGATTACTAAATAATCATTTTGGTATTGGCTCATGTGGTGGGGAAGTTACTAGTTATCAAAACCACTACTTTGATTTCTCAAGATAGGTGTATCATAAAGTATGAAATGATACTGCAATTGTTTTTGTAGGCTACCAGTAGTGCAGTATTACCATAGTACTGGAATGTCATATTATTAGAGTATTGTAGCCACCCAGACCTTGCTATAACAGCTTAATTGCTTGGGCAAGGTTTTCTATATCCCCTCTCACTCATTTTTATGGTCCAAATTAGTTTTCCCCCTTGTTGATGATTTGTTCAGTTTTGACATACTTTTCTGACAAATGGAAGGCCCCCTGACCCCCGAAAGTTTATAATTCATATCACACCATTTTGCAAAGAAAATGCCATAGAAGAAGAGTCAGTTATCTTGTGAGACTGAGTTTGTAAAATTAAACCCTGGCTTGCAGGGTTGGTGCACTGTACGTTTGCACAGGGTTTGTCCACAGCAGTACCAACTATTCCTCTCCCTCTTTTATAGGCTACCCAGGCACTCAGTCAGCTGTGAGGCAGGATGGATATCTCAAACCCATCAATCTAGTGATGTATTTGATGTTTCTTGCTCTTTTAAGACATTGGAGAGATTTTTAAAACTAAAGGGGTGTGACGCAGCCTTGTTTTTCCCATCTACAACAAGGGGACTTAGTTGAACATAATAAAATACTGTAGTCTGAAAATGAAAGACTGACTAAGAGGGTGTACAGTATGTAAGTGAAGTGGAGGGAGGGGCAGACCGAGGATGGGGTTGAGAGGTACCGGTATATATTATGAGGGAGGGAGGAGTGAGTTGGGGGGAGGGCAGCCAAATGGTGGGTGACAGTGACTTGGAAGCATTTTGTCTGCAGCCACCCTTTGTGGGATTAGGGCGTCGGGCCATAGATAGATAGTCTGAAAATTTAAAAAATAAAATTGATAAAGGTGTCATTGTACTAAAGGGGTTAAAAACAAACCTGCACATCATGCAAATCACATCCTGTATGATGATGATGAAATAAGAGGTAGATTGATACAGCCAGACAAAATGATCAATTTAAAGACAGTTTCAGTAACATCTGTCAGTTTCTAAAAGAATTTGAGGAACAGACAGTGGCAGATTAATCTCTCAAGGTATGGTAGTGTAGATGGAAGGTGTATTATAAGAAGATTGGGTGGAGTATTTAAGAGGTTTGTGTGTGTGTGTGTGTGTGTGTGTGTGTGTGTGTATGTATGTATGTGTGTGTGTGTGGGCGGTATGAATACTGTGTTGTACTTCCTTGTAGAACATGCCACTCTTGAGGTCCTAACTGAGAATGGGAAAGTTGTTAATGAAGCTTATCATACAGTGTCGTATTATTTTGACTTTTGCCAACTATGAAATGTTCTGCACTTCATTTTCTGTATATTAAGTTTCACTGAGTTATTTTATTGAAGCTGTTTAAGGAATTTTTACTTGCATATCAAGAATTATTCCCTGTCTAAGTTGACAAAGTTGATTCCAGAGAAAATTGAATGGAGAGCTAAAACTAAGATCACGTCATGTAGAGATAACCAAGATGCACCGCATAATATTTGGTGGAGCTCATAGACAGAGGGAAAGAGAACGAGGAAGAAAGGTGCAGATTTTACCAGCTGTGTATCCATATAAAGAACCACTAAGAGTACTGGTAAACCTTGCCTGTAAGAGGTGGATTAAAATTGTGCCTTGTTGCATTATGAGCCATAAAACTAGTACGCTACATGCATTATTACAGTAATGCTGGTGTGATGCTTGCACACACACACACACACACACACACACACACCCACACCCACGTGTGTGTATATATATATATATGTATATATATATATATATATATATATATATATATATATATATATATATCTATCTATCTATCTATATATAAATCTATTGCCAGACGCCTCAGTCCCGTTTGGGGTGGCCACAAACAAATCGCCTCCAAGTCACCCTGTCCCCCGCCATTTCACTGACCTGCTCCCAACTCACACCCCCCCTCTCTCGTATACCTCTCCACCCCATCCCTCCATCTCATCCTCGGCCTCCCCCTCCCTCTTCCCCCCTGCACCTCACTCACATACACTCTCTTCGTCAGTCTTTCACCCTCCATCCTCTCCACATGGCCAAACCACCTCAGTGTGTTCCTCATAACGCTTCCTATCACATCCACATCCACACCACAACGCTCCTTTATATCCTCATTCGTCAGCCTGTCTGTCCATGTGACTCCACAGGCTCCTCTTAAATAACTCATTTCCACTGCTCTCACTCTTGACTTGTGTCCTTCCAACAACATTAAAGCTTCACTTCCATACGTTAGAGTTGGTATCACAATACTGTCATGTAGTAACTTTTTCACTTCCACGCTCACTTCCCTGTTTCTTATCACTGCTTTCAAAGAACCAGCAACCTTTCTTCCCTGCTGTACCCTTTCAAGCACTTCACCCTCCAAACCTCCATCCTTACTCATCACACTACCCAAGTACTTAAACGTACCCACATTTTCCAATTCCTCACCATCCAACCTTGCTGTACATTCACTGACTTCACCTCTCTCAAAGACCATCACTTTGCTCTTCCCTACATTCTCCTTTAGATTCCGTTTCTTACACACACTCCCAAATTCATCCACCAAGCCTTGCAGCTCCCCTTCGTCTTCACTCAACAACACAGTATCATCTGCAAACAACATTACAGGGAGTTTCCAAACACTATCCTCTCTCACCAGGGCCACTCCAACATCCACTACCCTACCTTGTACCTCTTTTATTACCCCATCCATGTACAGATTGAACAACCATGGAGACATGACACACCCCTGTTTCAACCCAACTTTCAGAGAGAAAAATTCACTTAGTTCACCATCCACACGCACTGCAGCCTTCGCACCATCGTACATACTCTTCACAGCATTCAGCAACTTCCCATCTACTCCATATATTCTTAACACATTCCACAATCCTTGTCTATCCACCCTGTCATATGCTTTCTCCAAATCCATGAAAGCTGCATACAACTTCTTTTCCTTCTCTAGAAACTTTTCCACTAAAGATCTAAGAATGAATATCTGATCTACACAACCTCTTCCCTTCCTAAAGCCTCTCTGTTCTTCTCCAACTAATTTCTCTGTTCTTTCTCTAACTCTGTCAATAAGTATCCTACCATACACTTTTCCTATTATACTAAGAAGACAAATGCCCCTATGATTACCACACACTGCTTTTTCCCCTTTTCCTTTGTACAAGGGAATAATTATACCTGACTTCCAATCCTCCGGGACTCTACGTTCCTCCCAGGCCAATCTGCACATCTTCCACATCCATTCTACTACTATCTCTCCCGCATGCTTCAGCATTTCACCACACACTCCATCAATTCCTGGGGCTTTCCCAGATTTAACTTTCTTCATTGCTTCCACAACTTCTATCCTACTGATTTCTTCCTGTCTTCTCACCTCGCTCCTTCTCCCAGCCACTTATACTTGCAATACTTCCATCCTCTATGTTCAACAATTCCTTAAAGTGTTCTCTCCATCTGCTCACTTTTTCTCCTTTCTCCACTAGTAATCTACCATTTTTATCTTTCACTCCCCTGCTATATATATATATATATATATATATATATATATATATATGTATGTTTTTTTGCTCGTCTCTGTTGCTGTGGTTATTTTTCCATAAGTGGTTAGAGTAGTGTCTGGAACATTGATTGAAGTTCCATGGTATTATATGATGGTATAGTATTATGAACAATTACACCCATGTTCCCTTGGTTTTGTGGGATGGGGGAGATAACAAAGTTCTCAGATTTATTTAGGGGCATGAATCAGATGAGTAAAGATGTTCCAGGTCCTCTTATCCTCTCGTATGCCTTTGGATATTCACCCACACAATAAATTTATTTTGTACCCCTGTGTGCGATGGGTTTTGAAAAGTCGTAGAAATGAAACTATTAATTTGGCAGTGGTGGTATTTCGGAGTCCTTGGTCTGTGTGTTATGTTGTATCACACCATAAGGGGTGCAGGATAGTTTGTTAGTGGTTGTTCAATGACTCGCCAGTGGATTAACCTCATTATTATATCAGTTGCTGCTTAGAAGGGGATTCCTACTTCCTTCACATGCACATTGTTGCTTATATTACATTCAAAGATTGCTGAGTAGTAGTTAATTCTTCTTCCCTATTTTCTTAAGGGACATGTGGTTATTGTAATTAGTAATATGTAACTTATTTGCATACCGTATTTGAAACAGACCTTTATGTGAAAGTGATATCCAGAAACCCTGGAAGTGTGAAAAAATTTGATGTTGACATGGAAATCAGCTTATTGTTAGTAACTCACTGAGCCCATGGGTGTATATTTTTATTTCATTCTTGCCATCTCATGAATATTTTATTCAGTTAAGGAGAGACTTTAAGCTGAAGAAGTTTGCCATAACTTTCAGCGACATCATAACAGCTAGATCTCTGCTTGTGGCAAGAATAAACCATAAAAATATCACTGGGAACATCTTAACAGCTATGGTAGGTATCTAATTGTGGCAAGAATGAACCATAAAAATATCACTGGGATTCAAGGTGGTAATTAGTTACCTGTCACAGAGCTCCCATGTAATTTATATGACAATAGTCTACAAAATTCTGATATACAGTACTTGTTGCCTGGGGAAGTGCCAGTTAAGGTATCCTTTTACCTTTAGGTTGCCATGGGTTTCCTCTCTTAAATTAATGTCTGACAATAGCTTAATTGACCTCTTATGTGGGGTGTCGTATGCAGAATAAAACCATTGATTGTTAGAACAGTGTTAAAATACAGTACCAGGTACTCTGGCTTAACTAAATTTTAAGTGCTATAGCTTTTCTTTTGGGGAAATTAGTATAACCTCCATTAATGTCATACCCATATTTTCTTTAGCATACTGGTACACATATTATTGATGTACACAGAGGATCATTACAAACAGCATGAGAAATGTAACAGTACGGTACACTGCTAATGTACATGCTGGTAGTTGCTGTACAGGTAAAAATTATGTTACTGTATTTCTGGTAAAGTATATACTGTAATAACTAATGCTGTAGTGTGGTAATAATACAAAACTGTACAGTAGTATGTATGCAAGTGATCTGCATTTGGTTACGTGTTATTTGTTGGCATACTGGCTTTGAAGATACAGTATTTGGAAACTTTTATGAGGAAACTCATGATGCAGGGAGTCATGAACTGTAATTGGAGACACTGAGCAGCATTAAAAAGCAAGTGAAATTTTTGCTTGTATTTCATGCTTTTACATGTGTAACACTGGCACTCCTAGATTCAGTTTCCTCCTCTTTTGCTTTTCAGTTATCATAATCGATAAATTTCAGAGTACAGGTATAAAAACAGGAAAGCCACAGTTTGAACCCTTGATCCCAACTCTAATTCATGTTACATAGCAGTGCTTATTGAGTACAGTGCAGTGTCTTACAGTCTATCTATCTATCTTTATCCAGACACCGTAATCCGGTAAGGGGTGGCCATTCATAGTTGTTTTATGGGGAGGGGTGCTAACTTTCCACCAACCCACTTGTTGACATGTAGGGAACATATACTGTATAGGTTGGTTATATGGCTACCACCCAGTGTAGTACCATTGGGCTTGTCACTCATTGTAAAGCCACTTGAAAAGGAAAGAGAAGTAATAAAAAGTGACAGGAAGGACGGAAGAAATAGGAAGAGAGGAGGGCAGACACTGAAAAATGAATGATAAAGGTGAAGGAAAAAGTAGGCAGTACATCGTGAGTGGATGATAGTCGCCACCACCTACCACCAATAACATGTAAGAGTATATATCTGTGATGTGAGGGTAGTTCTGTCAGTATGGTGGGAATTAAAATTCAGATCCTGATTCTAAGCATTGGCAGGCTGGCAGTGTTGGTGATTTTAGTCACCACTTTTAAACTGAGAATTTGGTTACTGGGGGAGGAATTGGGGAGGAAGTAAAGTGCAGTGCTGTAGAAGGGATGGCTCTGAGTGGTGTGGAAGAGACTTCACTTTCATATTCCAGTGTCATGTAAATATGATTTGGAATGGTTTTTATTTAACTGTACTTCCCATAAGGCTGCAAAGTGGTTAGATTGAACATAATTGAAAAAATACCTTGTAAATAGCATTGTTAGATTAAATATGAAATAATTGAAAATACAGTACCTTGTAAAGTAGGTAATTTGATGCAAATATTTTGGAATTTGAAATGGCCATTTGCTGAATGAAGTAGCACTACTGTATATCTTATATATACAGTATAAAATATGCATAGAGTTTTATACTTTAGAAGCTTTCATGCCTGTTTACCATCTGTCGATATTATAAATGTTACCTTAGTCATTGCTATGATCATCTACAAATGTGCAGATATTGTTCCCAGGGCTGTGCAGTACAGGTATTACTATGTTTTGTTAATTCATTTTGATCTGTAAGACTTTGTACCTGCTTACTTATGTCACCTGTTACCGGATGGCAAGCCTCTGTACGGTACTGCATACCCGGTATCTTATTCAGCATCTCTGTTCAGTCCTTTAATCCTAAGGTTGTGTTAGGTACCTCATCCAAAGTTTTCTCAGATGTGTCTCATGATGCACTCTCCTTCACATCCACACTCCTAGATATTTTCATTCAGTTTTTAATGTGGATTCTCTCCACTAGTCAGTATCATGACAGTCTCACCCTACACATCACATCACTTGTGCCTTCAGTTCCCAACCAGTCTCTCTGATGCTTATCCACAATTCTGCCATTTGCATCTGTCATTCAGGGAAGCACTACACGGCCATCTGGCCATCATCATCTCTCCGCTCCAATATAAATCCGTCATCCTCCTTTACTGGCCAAGTTTCACCACCATATGTTGTTTTATTTATTTTCCTTGTTTATTTATGTATTTATACCAGTGTTTACTCAGTATGGGAGCTACCCTTTAATGCCTGCATCCTGAAATGTCTCTCAAGTCTAGTAAATTTTCAAGCTTTAGAAAGTGTCCTTGGACTGAAGAGGTTAGCGGGTGATTGTTGGTAACCCCCTTAGCCTAGGGGTTAAAAAGGAGAGAGAGAGAGAGAGAGAGAGTTGTAAGAGATGCCCTTGTATACGAGCTTTGTTGCTTGAATCAGCACCGCTAATTCTGTGAAAACCCAGGATTTCGTACGGTACACTTTTGACTGTCAGACCATGCTTTTTTTATATAGATACCGTGTACTCAAAGTAAGGTACAACCTGTTGACCTCTAACTATGCCAAGTACTGTGCACTGCAAATACATGCACTGCAAGGATGTACTGTACTACATTTTGCCAAATGCCATATGCTCCTCATATGCTGTATTTTTTTAAAATCTGATATATTCTGAATGACATTTCATGCTTTTCTCATACATTACTGTAATAGAATTGAGCATTAGAAATCACTCTTTGCCCACTCTGTCATCTGGATTAAAATACAGTGGTTAGGACTGAGATGGCAAGCCCCCAGTTCCTGATGACAACTTTTACAGCACATGATGAATGTAGATTTTTTTTTTTTTTTTTTAATAATGTTGTACCTGACTGCACTGTGTAATGTGGGATGCAGACTAATCAATTCTTGATTGTGGACAACCCATAAATGGTAAAAACAGTACAGTAACATCCAGTCCACCTGCATTTCTAAGGACCCAAGGTTAGGCTTCTGTATTCCAGAACATTTAAGGATAAATGACTGACCTATCCTGTGGTAGCATTTTACATGACAGAAAAGTCTCTGACAACTTTTATGATTCAAATCATGGTGCATAAAGTACAGCCATTCCCATCCCAAGAGCTGTACCACATGACCACTATCAAAGTCTGGAGACCTGACTTCCCCTTCATGGTGTTTTATCCTGTATGTAACTGTATTTAATTAATTATTTATCTTTTTACACAGTGCAAGAGGCTCATAAGGATTTAATTGTTTATCAGTTTTGTGGTATGATTTACCACTACAGTGCAGATTCGACTGCCTGCTTCAACCTACAGTGCCGTGTTGTGTGTTGATTTACTAAAACATACGTGATCACCAGTCTTGGGTACATGTGATGTTTTCATCATCTCCACAAAGTCGGACAGAGGTTAGGGACAGACCTACCTCGATAATAGATGAATCGAAAACAGACAGTTTGCTCTTGTGACGATACAGAATAGGGAACATACCCTGGAAAAAATAACATGTGCTTCACTTGCTTCTCTCTGCATTGACCTGACTATCGGCAGTTTGAAATGCGCATGGTTTAGTTCATGTATTTTTCAGCAGTGCAAAAAGAAATCAAACATCTTTATGCCCGGAATCAGCATGCAAGGATTCCCCTATCATCATCATTACCTTTATATACAAGTACAGTATAAAACACGGTGGGCCCACTTTTACACAGAAATATTGTTCCACTTGTGTCTCCACGGCTGTATTTACCTGTGTTTGTTTAACTGTATACAAAATGTCTCTAAAAATTGTGAACAGATTTGAGTGAAATCTGGTGGATTGGTGAGTAGTGGATCATTGAAGCGTTGATTAGATTCTGTGGTGGATCTTGATCTGGTGGCAGGAGTAAATCATAAATTTTATTGGCATGGGTAGAGGTATGAGTACTCTAAGATTATGTAACAGGGCAGACTAAGGTCATAGAATTTAGTGACTATGTGAGACGGTAAAAGTACTGGTACTCATCTGGTAGGACAGAGGAGATGTACTGCATTTCATAATATGGATTGGGAATTTCATATGGGGTGGGGATAGAGAATGATGATTTTGTATTTTATACATAGAGTTAGGGTGTAATTGAAAACTGCTTTTTTTAATAATTAGTGATGGAGGTGTATGGCATTTGTAAATGAGTCGCTGCAGTAGCCTACAGCTCATGTGGTGTTCTGATAAATATTTTAAAATTTGATGTACATTTCATGAGTCCCCATTCTGTTGTCAACATACTGGCTTAGCATATCCATTTGATTACATGCTGGTTACATACTATAGCCAGAGATATACAGTGTTCATTTTAGTGCTATGATACAGTAGATATATACCCTAGCATATGCTGAGATTCATTTGTACTGATCTTTGCCATCTTTTCAGATTATGTGTACTTTGAAACGTCCTCAACATCACCATATCAAATTAGAAGAATAGAAGAGTTAAATAAGGTAAGTTTTCATGTTTTTGTTGACAAAGAATTGCTGACATGGAGTGAATGTACCATACAGTATAATGATAAATCAGCTACAGCATAGTATGGTGCTGTACTGAACTGTGTAATCAGTACTGTATTTAGTATTTTGGATTGTGTTGTATTGTTGTTGAGTGTTTTTGTGCATGTTGGAGGGTGCAGATTACCACTTTCTGTGTTAGAGGTCCATCCTGATGGTTGCAACAAAAAATCCAAACAATTTCCCATATACAGTTAGTCCTTGTTACACAGCTTCTTTCATACAGTCCACCATAAGTTGCAGAATAATTTCACAGTAAAGTTCCCGTGTTACCTCTAAAGCTACTTTGCCAGTTTTCCCCAGTGAATAGTACCAGTTGTAAAGAAAAAGTTGTGATGTTTTGTAACATCCCCTATTTCCATTGATAACTGCTGTAGGAGAGGGACACCTTCATATGGTGGCACCAGTATAACTGAGCAACTTCTCTACCAGGTTGTGCAAACATTCCTCAACTTCCTGTTCCCCATAAGATGATGAACTGTAGGATAAGGGTAACTTCGGCCTGCATTGTACCAGGCTTACATTTCAGATGGGCCTAGGATTGTAACTACTGTACTTCAATACTTCTTATTTTAACTTAGCTTAAAAGTGCCATCTCTCCATCTAGATTGCAGAACTGGAACAAAAGATTAACACTGGAATATGGTGCTTGTGACAAAGAAAACTGTGGAAAATATATAGAGGCACTGCATTATCTTTTTCTGACACTGAGTTGTGTGAAACTAATTATACAGAGACAAATCTGGGCCAAGTTAAGGTGAAAGGAGTATAATATGACAACCACAATTATGAGAACCTTAGTTCATCATCACTCCTTGGTAACCACATTAAGCCACCCTTCCCCATGTACTGCACACCTTATTATCGCTCCACCTTGTTGTTTGTCATTCTTCCATTGCCCATGCTGCTTGTATACTGTGTATTGTGTCAGCTGTCATTTTCCATGCCTATGCATCTTCATTTTCACTATCATATACCTTTGTCCTTAATGTTGATGTGTGGTTGTAGTCATGACAAAAACTAAGTGTACATATGTTAATAGAATAAGCAAGTGTTTATTCTGTTCCCAAGTGTTATGTAAATTTTCCATTTAATTCTTATGATATGTCATAGGGCCTAGGTATACAAAAATAAGGACTGAATAATATGCTTTATGTCAGGCTGCAGTGTCTTTTGATTAATAATTATTTGGAAAGCTTTCAACAGTTACAACTTTTATATTTCATCAGCAGTTGTTCTTTCTGGTGGATGTTTGATTTTGGACTCCTGTATATGGTACTGTACTTTATTGGTCTGTTAGGGGGGTTTATCAGTGTTTCAGTAGGCATATTGCTGTATAAAAAGGAAATGCAGTAATACAGTACTGTACGTGTATAGTCAGTTTAATGTTCGACCATATGCAATTATCAGCATTTATGATCTTAGGATTTTAGAACCCATTTCTCAAAATGAGATAGCCATTTTTGCATATACCACTCCAACAGTCCCCTTACAGAACACCATTTTATGATATACAGTTGCCTGTTTTTGGTATACAATAGCTTCATTCATTGTGCTCTGTGTACAGGTACGACCAGTTTGTATCCGATCGGTTTTCCATGAATGTAAACTGATTGTGTAGAAAGATTGACTTAATGGATTTTGAAATACAAAAAAATGTCTTCACTGTTCTTGGCTATTATGCCATGTTACATCATTGGCAAATGACCTTCACGCCTACTAGGTTGCATCTAATATTGAGAGTATTTTAAAGCTTTGAATGAATGGAAGTTAAGCCCAGTGACAGTACTGTACAGTAGTTTACTTTTTTCCTTCTTTCTTTTTTTCACATTATCCCCGGACGGCCATTTCCAAATTGGATATGTGAGATATTTGTTCATTGTCCACTTAGTCATCATCATAATTATCATTATACTCCCATCTTGACCTGTATAAACTGGAGCATAGGGGCCCAGGGCTAGGTTACTCAGTCCTGACATTTAATGGTAAGGTTATCAGTTTCAACTGCCTCTGAGTGGCAGTATGTTAGCAATAAACCCAACTTCAGATGGAAGCCGATACAGGCTTCATCCAGTTGGGGCACCTTAGCTCAGCAGACCACCAGGTATCATTTGGTTACTGTATATGGCTACCACCCAGTGTAGTAAATGATTTCGGCTTGTTACTCATTGTATAGTCACTGGGAGAAAGAGAGAAGGAATTACATTGTTACAGTGTAGCTGTGGAACCTAAGTATTCTTGGTAACAGTATCATATTCAGTACATCACAGTCATTTCAGCCTTACCTAAATACTAATGTCAGTGGGAAGTGTTGTAGGGTATGGTACTTATGACAGCAGTCAGCACATGCAGTCCTTGATTGACAGAGGCTTTGTAAGAATATCATGCAGCTTATTCCTCATCAGACTTTTTCAAGAGCCTGCATACTAGGAAGTAAAAGATGCTTCCATCATCTCGGCTTTTATTGTCTCATCAGAAGCAAAGGAGTTCCACAGATAACTTCAAGAGAAAGTTATGAGAACAAAAAAAAGATAATGACTTTGAGGGTTAAACCCATAAGTATGATATAATTTTTTTTTATTATTATTTTTAACATTATTATTATTTTGGGGTTGTTGTCATAGTTTACATGGGCCAAACTTCCTTGATTGAAGGGGTTACCAGTAGTACTAATCTCCATTAATCACCTCAATTAACTTATATTACCTAGTTTGTTTACTACCAAGTCATTTTAGCAAACTCAGGAGAGACCTCAGTGAATTTACGGGCTAAACGTTAACAATGACTTTGCCATGCAGACTTGATGTGTTCCAGAACATACAAAAAAAAAAAAAAAAAAAAGTTGTGGTTTACTGTATGGAGGCCATATTACATATTGCAATTTTTTGTTATGGCATAACTTTGTAATATTCACTCTCATCTTAAATGTGAGGACCATCTTGCCTAGTCCCGGGTTCCTACGTTCCTCGTGGGGCAACATAGGATTAGATGATGGATGGATGGATATGTAATGTGTGACCTCAGGGAAAAGGGACTGGATAGGGAGACTGTCAGAGATTAAGCAACATGGAGATCTGCCATTAGGTGGCAAGGCTAACGCATGCAGTTGGAGCTTGTGTAAACGATACAGCGATAATTGTGTGTTGAATGAAATAACACATACTACTACCATACAGTGTTGTATATTTTGCCACACTGGCATGCATACCAACCTTTCTGAGATATCATTGGCTATAGCAACTGCAGGGTATAGGAAGTTTCACTCCTCTTGAGTTTTTTATAATCAGCTTTACATGGATCTTCAGGCATTGGAACATTATTCATGTGTAGGTTGAATAGAGTAGATCTAGTGTGACTATATAATGCACATTGTATAAGACTCCATGCTACTCTCATTATTTATTTTAAGATAATGTCACATAAAAGCAAAGTGATTAACTCAAGCTATTTTAAAAGCATTGTTGAAAGTATGTGATTGTGTATCATAACTATTGAGCTGTGTGTGGGTAGAAGAAAAATATAATTGCAGTTAAAAAAGCATGGCAAGTTTACATTACTATTGGAAGTTTTTTTTTTTTTTTTTTTAACTGGATACTTTTCTCAGCGTTAGGGATCTCTGCATGTAAGAGTAATAAGAAAAAACTTGGTACAGTAATGTGTACAAAGGCTGTTGATATTGAATAATATAAAGAACACTTGCTTCTCTAGTATTCCGGCTTTTATACTTTCAGAAGAACATTGAAAAACTGTAGCTGTGGCATAGGCATTCTTATTGGCCCTGTGATTTGAGGTGTGTGTATTTATGTAACCATGTTATACAGGGTTTGAGCTAAGGTTGAGTTGTCATGTGTCCATAACTATTTTTACTTATGGTAGTCTGTTTTTGAACACATGAATGATCTTTGCTTGCACCACCCATCCTTCAAAATAGTTCTAAATATCTAGATTTTTAGTTGTGGAACTCCTATTCTTTCTCAGTTTATATTCATACCTTTGTATCCATCCACATTTTTTTACAAAAAGATCCATTAGTCCATTTTCCAATTCTACTTATTTAAAGATTACCTTCAAATCACATCTTTCTCCTCTCAGTTAAGGTTGGTAAATCTTATTTCTCCAGCATCTCTTCAAAAGACACCTCTCTCTAGCTTGGTACGGTATTGTATTATCCATGTGGTCATGCTCTGTACCTTGTCACTGTTTATTAACATGTTTTGCCAATTCAGTGACAATACCACCACTGCATAGTCTTATCTGTTTTACTATGGATACAGTTAACTCCCTCGACATCATCTTATTTAATATTTCTGCACCAGTGTGGCAGTAAGGCAGCTTTACTTTGTGCCATAATCAGTCAAGGATGAACAGGATTGAGAATTGATCAAACTCCAGTTTCTGACGGTAGATAGCCTGGTTTCATTTTTGCAGTCCGTACTATTTTATTTTTTATTTTTTAAATTATTATTATTATTATTTTATTTTCATCTTTTTAAACAAGACCCACCCTCTAATGCACCTGACAGCAAGCCTTTGTGTGTTGGGTATTGTTCATGTGTGCTTGCTTCCGTGTAGCTACTTTTATCATCATAGTGTTGCCTGATTGTGCCTTACTGTTGTTTCTAGTGATGTTTTGAATTTTAAATTAGCGTAGAGTTTACGCACATCGTAAAACCTGGCAGATAGGTTCTGAATTTGACTCGTCAGTTCTTTTTTAGTTTTGTACAAACATTGTAGACATTGCCATACAGGTTAGAGTAGCACATTCCTTGATCAGAATCACTTATCATCAGCCACACTTTATCGATGTTTTCATTCAGTGTTGGATCAGTCATCAGCAAGACTGCTGATTTAAATTGCTTTGGTCTATCTGTCTATTGCCAGACGCCATAATCCCGTAAGGGGTGGCAATTTGACTTTGAGCTATTTGTATTACGGGGAAGGGCACTAACCCTCCACCAACCCACTTGTTGACATGTAGGGAGCACGTATGGTTTGGTTATATGGTTACCACCCAGTGTTGTAAATTGTTTCTTGGCTTACAGGAAACCATGTGGCTTGTCACTCAATGTAAAGCCACCTGTAAAGGAAAGAAAAGCAATAAGAAGTGACAGGAAAGATGGGAGAAATAGGAAGAGAGGAGGGCAGGCACAGAAAAAGAATGATAAAGGCTAAGGAAGAAGTAGGCAGCACTACATCAAGTGAGTGGATGATGGTTGCCACCACCTACCACTAACTACTTTGGTGTTACTACTATTTACAGCATTGTAATTACTGGTTCTTCCACAGTTCCCAGTAGAATATTTGTACAGGATGTCAAGAGTAGCTTTGGTATAAAAAAAAAAAGAAAAAAGAAAGAAAGAAAAAAAAAAGGCCTATGTATTGGTGTACTGTGCTGGAGAGGGATGCCGTCTTGTGGTGGCACTGATATAACCAGGCAGCACAACTGCTTGGTAGAAACATCCTTCAGTTACCTGTACTTTTCTCTTCCCCAAGAGGAGGATGGTGGATTGCAGTTGGGCAACCTAAGCCTCAGTCCACCAGGTTCACATTTCAAATGAACCTGGGGCCACAGGTCAGCTATATGACTGTGTGCCGTTATAATGCAAATCGATCCATTTATCTAAAGCCAGATGCCATAATCCCAGAAGGGGTGGCCATTTGACTCTGAGTTACCGGTAGTTGGTTTATGGGTTGGGGCACTAACCCCCTGCCGACCCACTTGCTGACACAGGGAACACATTTTATGCAAATAATGTGATTATTTTGAATAATGTTCATTTACTTCCACATTCATCATCATCATCCAATCCCAATTTGCCCCATATAACCAGGAGTGTAGGCACTCGGGCCATTTTTGAGTTCATATATGAAAATAAATGAGTGATTGTGGATCAAATACAAGGGGAAAATTAAGTTCCTTAACCCCAGGGTATTGTAATGATCTGCCTGGTGCTCACTGTATTCGTCAGTGTTGTGAGTTTGTATTATAATTATGCTATTATCATCATTAAAATGTATTCAGTAGTTTATGGAGTTTGTAAGTGAAAAGAAATGAGTAAAATGTTGATACAGTGAGTTGGGGAAATTTAAGTTCAGAAATCCTTGGGTATTGTTTATAGTCAGCTCGCTAACCAGCTGTGTGATTGTATGCTGTAATTATGCTAGGTATCATTGCTGAAATATTGAAATGAGTGGTATTCACTGGTTTTGAAGTTCTTAAGTAAGAAGAGGTGAGTGAAATGTGGATAAATTATATAGTATACTCATGTTTGGTAAAGGTTAGGTAAGGCCACATAGAGTAACTCTGGCTAGCCTTCTGACATATCCCTGTTAAACCTGTTTCAGCCATCCTGATTTGAGATTTTTTACTGTACAATATTGTTTTCAGCAATGCATCCCAATTATAAATTGGGTCTATCCTGTACAGTATACTGTGTGTGTGTGTGTGTGTGTGTGTGTGTGTGTGTGTGTGTGTTGTAGGTAAAGTTTGTCCTCTTTATTATTTGCATGTTGATCAGCTATATGTATACACTACCAGTAGTAGGATTAATCATGGAATACCTAACTTGACACTACAGTACCTACATCTTGCCTCTATGTTTGCCCTCCTTCCATATGTTGCATTGCTTTAGTGTTTATAGTATAGCATAGTATGGTTGTTTGGCCGTGTCAGGTTTGTGCAGGGTATTGTCTTTAGTTTATTCATTATATTCTGCTCACCATCACTTGCTCTCTTTCCACTTTTACACCGACATTGATAGGATCATTCTCTCTCTCTCTCTCTCTCTCTCATTACCTTTTACCCTTCCCTCAGCCTTCCGCACCCCCCTCTCTCTCCTACCCTTCTTAATTCTTTCTCCCTCAAAACCAACCCACCCTTCCTATTTCTGTCTTTCATTACCTTGTCCCCTCTTCCCTCATCCTCCCCCCTCCCCCTTCATGCCTATTACCTCCTCCTCTACCCCCCTCATGCTCCCCAAAGCAATCACTTCCTGCCTGTCATGCTGTCCTGCTTTCAGTTATGCCTTCATGCTGGTTTGCTTGTGTTTTTGGCCTTTCTTTTCTAATGTTGTTCGGTCTTCCCCCCTGACTCCACTTGCATTCTGTCTGTAAATTAAAACACTGTGTATTTTTATGTGTTATTTTATGTGTTATTATATGTTTTTATGAGTTATTTGTGTTATTTTATGTATTTATTATGTGTTAAGCTTGTGACAGTCTTGAATTAATGCAGTCAGTTTCCTCAAGGTTCGCGACAGTGTATAGGATGAAAATAACCTGAGATAGTAAATTGATAAGGTGAGCTGGTATAACTTCCCCCTCAGCATACAGGATAAAAATAATTTGAGATTCATTATAACTTCTATCAAGAATACAAGATTAAATATAGCCAGAGGTGTATTAAAACTTCCAGTCTATCAGATAAAAATAATTTGAGATTCATCGTAACTTTTCTCAAGAATACAAGATTAAATGTTGCCAGAGATGTATTATAACTTCCGGTCTAGCTGATAAAAATTAGAGGTTTATTATAACTTCTCACAAGAATACAAGATTAAATACAACCAGAGATGTATTATAACTTCCAGCCTGGCATACAGGATAAAACAGTATAAAATGTAATGTAACATTCCCTCCAGCGTACAGGATGGAAATAACTAAATATGGTACAGTATATTGATAAAGTGTGATAAGTTGTAACTTCCCCGTCAACATGTGGGATGTAAATAACCCAAGATGTTTCATAGCTTCCCCTCCGGCTTACAGGATGAAAATATTAAAAATGGTACAGGTACATTGGTAAGTTGTGAGCAGGTGTATGAATAACTTACCTACTTAGCTGTTATATTGATAAGTTAGGAGTGAGTGTAGCTTCCTCCAGCATACACCATGAAAATACTAAGGATGGTGTAATGGTATGTTGAGCAGGTGTTTATGTAGCTTGTATGTGTGTGTGTGTGTGTGTGGAGGGGGGGGAGGTGGATGGTGTGCATGATATGACAACCTACATCACTACCGGATCACCCACCCCAGCCTCTGTAAAGGTCACAGTTCATAAATGTGCCTTTTACTTAACTTTGCTAAACCTTGACATCCCAGACTTGTTCTTTCTTGACTCATTGCACCTTATTTCATGCCTAATCTTGCCCTACCTGACAGTACCTTGCTGTGCCTTGCCTTACCTTACCTTACATTACTTTCCCTTAACCCACCTTGTACAGTATAACCTCACTGTACCTTATTGTGCCATTATTAGTTTTGCCTTACTTCTGTACCATGTCTTGCCCAGCTTTACTTAAATTTGCTTTCCTTACTATACTTGCTTTGCCTTGCCTTAGCTTACCTTACTTTACATTACCTTACCTTAGCTCACCTCACCTCACATTACCCAAACTTGCCTTACTGTACCTTACCTTACTTTACCTGATTTGGCTTACATTACGATATTTTGCTTTACCCTGCTTTATTTTCCCTTCCCTTCCCTTCCCATCTGATCCCATCCCATCCCATCCGATCCCATCCCATCCCATCCCATCCCTTCCCTTCCCTTCCCTTCCCTTCCCTTCCCTTCCCTTCCCTTCCCTTCCCTTCCCTTCCCATACATGTAGGCATACAGTTTGTTCTTTATTTGCCTGGGATGTTTCACAGCATCCCGGCTTGTAAACTGTTACATGGTTAGCACTGTGAATGGGAGAATTGTAAACTGTTACATGGTTAGCACTGTGAATGGGAGAATTGAAAGCCTCAGATATACAGTACCAATTTCATTGACTTCGTACTTTCACTGGTGGGAGGAAACTTGGAATCAGCTGTATAAGTAACAATGGACTTTGAAAACTATTTTTTCGGTAATTTATTTGTGGACTTAATAAGAAAAAGGAACATGAAAAAAAGGTGATGTACAGGAATGACAATGTATCTTGCTGTACATACAAACATAAGAACATGAAAAAAGGTGGTTTGTCATGAAAATTTACTGTATCTTACCTTACTAACATAATGGGAACATGAAAAAAACTTATTTATTCTGAAAATGTACCGTACCATGGCTTAGTTTTATTGTTAGTCTTCTTTATAAACCATGATTGTATTCTAAGATGTTGCAACTTTCTCCATACAGCTGTCACTGATTTGTGGGAAAGTGTCATATTACTATAGATACTGCAACAGTGGAACTTTGTTAAGTACTGTAATATCCTTTAATATACCATGATTTAAAAAAAGAACAGACAAAGGTGACTTACTGAGAACTTGGCATATTGAGAAAAATTTTCAGCTATTTGCACCTTCATTGCACACCTGTTTACTATATCTCTCTATACAGTATCTATATCCAGGCACTTTAAATTTGTAAGGGATGGCTGCAACAAATTGCCTCCATGTCACTCTGTTCTCTGCCAGCAATCTGCCTACTCCAAAGTTCAGACATTCCTCCCTCATATACCTCTCCATCCCGTCCATTCATCTCGTCCTCAGTCTAAATGAATTATTATATTATATTTTAAAGTTGCTTGTGAATAACTGTTAATATACTTATTTATTTATTGTCACAGGCATGAACCAAAAGTATGTATCTTTTAAAGTTGATTGATTTAAACATTTCAGTCCAGGAATGCCTATTTCATTTTATTCTTCCCATCTGGTGATAGTTTTACTTAGGATAGACTTTTTGAGGTGTAGAGATTAGATACAGCCGTAGTAAACATCTCCACTACAGTAGGCCTTTCCTAAGTTGAATACAGTGGTCTAATAGCTGCAAGAATAATTTAAGTACAATACATCAGTCATGTTCAAGAGGTTAACATTCTGCCTGCACTCATCCCAAATTTCAAGACTCTATACGTCCACCAGCAACCAGTATATCTGCTCTAACATGGTAACTATCAAGATATGCCTTCACTTTTATCTGGTACAGCAATTACAGTATCTTGGTTATCTTGTTACTGCTTCGTTCCCTTAGTGTAAACACTTATTGGTTTTCCTACATTCAGGTAATTTTAGGCCATTGTAGTTTTAATTTACTTTAACCTGGTGGAGATTTTTTTACCTTTTGCTGCATATTTACCTTAGTTCAGTGGCAGAATGACAATACTATGGTCCTGTATCCTTTCCATAGGACTTCTTCATAACTGACATTCAAATGTTTGGCTGTTGTTACAGCTGAGCTTTCAGTTTGGAGAGAGCAGTTTTATGCCTAGTTATGATGAAGAGAGTATACAGTCATTCCGTGTTGCAAATATTGAGTCTAACCTAATCCAACATAACTAGCTGCGTGGCCATTAACATATGGTTACATTAAGTTAAAATTTGAGATAGTTCTTTGTCTCTGCTAAATATGGGTTACAGTATTTTCTTTGTCACTGCTAAACATAGGTTTCTACATGCATTCCTTGTTGCATCAAACTTAAGCTGAACATATACATCCTGGATAATTTTCAACATATGCTGCCATACTCTGCGTGAATTTTTATCTCATCACTGTTAAATATAGGCCCTAACATGCATTTGTTGTTGCATTAAACTTGCTAACTCAGTTTAACTTACTCTTGTCCAACCCAGCCCATTCCAACCTGCCCATTCCGATTCAATCCCATCCCATTCCAACATTATGTACTCTAAGCCAGTCTATCTAATTCCGACTTAACCATTTGCCTAGTCATCAACATACGGTTACAGAAAGCTACCAGAATTACCATTGCTAGTGTATTTCAGTACTAGTCAGCTCTGAATCCCTGTCTAGTGTGTGTGTGATAGTAACCATTTGATGTCTGGCTATTAACTTATTAGGCAGTTTAGAGTGTGCAGCATGAGGAAGCTCAAGGTTATAGGGCATTGGCCTGGTTCACAGACTTATCTGTAGGCATTTATTTGCCCTTTTCTGTATTTTCACTGACAATATGATTAGTAGCATTATCACCTAGGTTCATTTGAAATATGAACCCAGTGTACTGCAGGCTTAAGATGCTCTTATGCAGTCCACCTTTCTCCTTTTGAGGGGTAGAGAAGTAGTTGAGGGTGATTGTATAATTAGGCAGCTGTCATCTGGCTATGTTGGTGCAACCACATGAAGGCAACCGTCTCCAGCGTTAAGAATAAACTGTTGATATACAATAGGTCATTGGAAATTATATTGTCATCAGCTTGGGAGGTTTTCTAGCACTTCTTCGTTTGTGGCATAAATTGCATACATGACAGAGTACTGTATGTCCTTGGGTCTGCTTCTTACATGTACCCTGTAATCAACTTTATTTTCAGCTTTAGCTATTTATTTATTTAATTATCTTAACCTTCACCATGAGAGGTCATTCCTTTATAAAAACCTTAAGGGGTTGGCAACGATAATATAAAAATGCCGCCATAATAGACGGTTTTTGGAGACACATTGATTATGGGTTGTCTTTGTGGGGTCAGCTCAAATGACATAGTCAAATTAGTGAAGGGATTAATTAGTCACCAGAGCTGCCTGATTTTGCATTACCCGACTGATATTTTCTTAAATATTTATTTTTTTTACAGGTAAATAGAGATGGCTAGATAAAGTTTGTTGAGTTTATATTGTGTGCTCTGTTGCCGGAAAGAGATGCCGTCATGTGGTGGCATGTGAAGGCATTCCTCTCCAATGCCAGATCCTCCCTGCCAGTGGAAAAGAGAATGATGGCATAGAGGAATAGGGCAGCTTCAACTTCTGGTCCACCGGGTATACATTGACGTGACCCATTAGCTACCCAAAAAAGTTACAGCAGCTTACTCTGTACTCATTTACTTCCTTTCTCCACACTTAAGACCTTTTTGCCGTAAAAAAAAGTGACTAGCATACTTTATACTCATTTACTTCCATTCTCAACACTTAGGACCCTGTAGCTCCAAGAAAAAAAAGGGTGACAGCAGCATACTCTGTACGCATGTACTTCCTTACTCCACACCTAAGTGCCCTTTTCTCCATACCCTTGCAGACCCCTAACGGGAACGTGGAAGCCAAAGTCATGTGTTTCTACCGGCGACGAGATATCTCCTCCTCCCTTATTATGCTGGCAGACAAACATCAAAGTGAGTACAGTACCTGACTATTTCTCTCTCTCTCTCTCTCATTAGTGTTAGTACTGTATGTATGGTGCTGACCTCTGTGATATTCCATTCCAGCATATACAGTAGTGGATTTGAGGTATTTGAGAGAGAGAGAGAGAATACTGAACTATGACACCATTTCGAAAGATATTCTGTATACAGTATTTTAACATACTGTGCGTGTGCAGTAATAGTTTGAGTAGTTTTAATATTGCCATACTGTACTCAGTGATAGTGGTACCTTGAGCCGAGTAGCAGTACAGTATATTGGCTGTTTTTATTTAATACCTTTTAATGGGCTGATATCTAGAAACATATAAATGCCAAGGTTGCATTCTGGGGACATTTTATTACCAAACAGTGACACTAAACTGTAGTTGTTTTACATTAACTTGGCTTGGGTATTCGTCTCTTTGCAGCCTATATCACATATTTCATTGGCAGAACATGACTGCTGTGGCTCTTTACCCTTTCCATAGCACTTCTTTGTGACTAGTGCCATATTCTAGTATTAATATATTATTACACAGCACTCTAGATGACACATGACAAAATTAGTACAAAGCAGAGTATAAAGGGTATAGTATAGAAAATTATCTTTATTGTATGTTGTTGATTATCTCCCATTTTCATACTTTTGCCATATTATTGGATCTTGCAACTAACTCAGTGGCAAATGGACACCCCTTATAGGATTATGGCATCTGGTTATAGATAAATAGACCTCATCTTTAGTCGGAAAAAGGGTCAGGCTGTTATTATTATTATTATTATTATTATTATTTATTATTATTTTCTGGATTATTCCCACCACTTGTAATACTGTAGTTGGAAATGATAATAATGGGGATTGATGATGATGTACATGTCTTCAGTGATGTTTGCCTATTTTTTTTTCCCATTATTTTCATGTCTTTCTCTTTTTCGTCTTTGTATTATTGACATTTTTCTCAAGTACCGCCTCTGTTACTTTCTCTTCAACTATTTCTTTCTTGCCCCGACCCCCTCTTTTTTTTTTTTTTTTTTTATATAATTGTCATAGTTATCCATGCATCATCCTCTGTGTATTAGATGTAGGCTCTTAACTTCAAATTCAATATGTTATAGTCCTTTAATTTTAAATCATGTGTTTAAGTCTTCTGAAAGGAAAGCCTGCTGTTGTTGAGCCATACAGTAATTATGATTTAAGATCAGTATGGAAGTGTAGGATGTAGAAGAGGTATCCCACCAATCATCATCGTCTTTATGTCTGATAGAGCTTCAAATCGTGCAGTTGTTGAGTATTGTATTTGCGATTTAATGTTAGAGTGGACGTGTAGGATCTAGGAGAGTTACCCCACCATGGCCCAATTTTCTTCCTCTGCTCTTCTTTCATTTTCTTTCACCAGGCGCTCTTTCTCAGCTGGTTACCCCCCCTCCCCTTCCCACCCTCTCTACCACAGTCTCTTCCTCACTCTCATTCCTCCCTCCCTGTTTCTTCCCCTACCTTCACTCACTCCGCCCCCACACTATTCTTCCCATCACGTGTCACCCTCTCCTTCTCTTGCCCTTTCCTCCCCCTCCTCATTCACTCATTTTCTTTCTCCCCTGCCCTTCCTCTCTCTTCCTTTCATTCCCGTTCTACAGTCTTCCCTTCCCTCAGTCTCCCTTCTTTCCTACAATCCCTCCCACTCTTCTCCCTCCCACGCAAATCTGGGCTGTCTGTCACTTCTTCAGACCAACCTTTTTCTTTAATCTGATTGTTTTATATTCGTCCCCAGCCTCTCCTTGTTATATTCCTGTGTGTGTGTGTGTGTGTGTGTGTGTGTGTGTTTATCGTCTTATTCCTTCCTCCTTTTAGCCTCTTTCCCCCTCCCTATGTTATTTCCCTACCTCTCTTCCATACATCCATTTTCATTTCTTCCTTACGTCCATTCCGCCCCCCGACCTTTCCGTTACTCTCGTCCTCCCCTCGTTAC
>NC_136994.1:16544741-16559741 GCF_032717465.1 Coenobita brevimanus
CAGTTTGTATGAAAATCATGCTTCAACTTTCTACGTATGTTGAGTTGTGTGTACCAATTTTGAGTTGTGTGTGTACCAATTTTGAGGTGTGTGTGTGTACCAGTTTTGAGGTGTGTGTGTACCAGTTTTGAGTTGTGTGTGTACCAATTTTGAGTTGTGTGTGTACCAATTTTGAGTTGTGTATACCAGTTTTGAGTTGTGTATGTACCAGTTTGGAGTTTTTATGTACCTATTTTGAGTTGTGTGTACCAATTTGTGTGTGTGTGTGTGTGTGTGTGTGTGTGTGTGTGTGTGTGTGTGTGTGTGTGTGTGTGTTTTACCTTTATCTGATCACTGAGTTCTTCCATTATAATCTGGCCCAGATTTTCGTCCTTTAGTAGATAATTTCACGTAAATAATAATAGAATACAAATAATAATAGAATAAAATAATAGTAGAAGTAATAATAGAATAATAATAGAATAAAAATAATAATAGAAATAATAGAATAATAATAGAACAAAAATAATAGAAGTAATAATAGAATGATAGAATAGAAATAATAATAGAATAATAATAAAACAAAAATAATAGAAATAATAATAGAATAATGATAGAATAAAAATAATAATAGAAATAATAATAGAACAAAAATAATAGAAATAATAATAGAATAATGATAGAACAAAAATAATAGAAATAATAATAGAATAATGATAGAACAAGAATAATAGAAATAATAATAGAATAATAATAGAACAAAAATAATAGAAATAATAATAGAATAATAATAGAACAAAAATAATAGAAATAATAATAGAATAAAAATAATAGAAATAACAATAGAATAATAATAAAATAAAAATAATAATAGAATAAATAGCTAATAAGTAAATAGTAATGGAATAAGAGTGATATACCTTTACATCGTCTCAAAACAAAGCATATCTTCGTAATCATCATATTCTGTTCTCTGTCTCATTACAACTTAGCATTGAAGATGGAAATTTGGTAGCTTATCATTCAGTCATCCATCCATCCATCCATCCATCCATTCATTCATCCATCTATCCATTCATTCATTCATTCTTCCATACATCCCTTCATCCATCCTTCCATTTACCCATCCATCTATTCATTCATCCATCCATCCATTCATTCATCCATCCATCCATCAATCCATTAATTCATTCATTCTTCCATACATCCCTTCATCCATCCTTCCATTTACCCATCCATCTATCCATTCATCCATCCATCCATCTATCCATTCATTCATCCATCCATCTATCCATTCATCCATCCATCCATTCATCCACCCATCCATCCAAGTAAGACAAGGATATATGTATGTATTTTATAATGAACATTCTAAACCAGTGTGTGTGTGTGTGTGTGTGTGTGTGTGTGTGCTTATAACTCGTTTGAATGATGAATTTAAGAGGAGTTTGTATGTTATGTTTTTACTTTATTTTTGAGGGTTTGCTTAGTAATGATGAAATTGGGATTATGTTTAGGAGAGAGAGAGAGAGAGAGAGAGAGCAGTGGTGAGGCAGATGTGAGGTAGAATATAAGGCATAGTGACACAGAGTGTTTTGTAGAATGAAGCAGCGTATGGGGAGTGAGGCAGAGTGAGGCAAGGTATGAGGCAGAGTGAAGCAAGGTATGAGGCAGAGTGAGGCAAGGTATGAGGAAGAGTGAGGCAAGGTGTGTGGTAGGGTGAGGCAAGGTGTGTGGTAGGGTGAAGCAAGGTGTGAGGCAGGGTGAGGCAGGATGGGTGGTAGAGTGAGACAGGGTGAGGCAGGATGGGTGGTAGAGTGAGACAGGGTGAGGCAGGATGGGTGGTAGAGTGAGACAGGGTGAGGCAGGATGGGTGGTAGAGTGAGACAGGGTGAGGCAGGATGGGTGGTATAGTGAGGCAGGATGGGTGGTAGAGTGAGGCAGGATGGGTGGTAGTGAGGCAGGATGGGTGGTAGTGAGGCAGGATGGGTGGTATAGTGAGGCAGGATGGGTGGTATAGTGAGGCAGGGTGAGGCAGGATGGGTGGTAGAGTGAGGCAGGGTGAGGCAGGATGGGTGGTAGAGTGAGACAGGATGAGTGGCAGGCTAAGGCAGGATGGGTGGTAGAGTGAGACAGTGAGGCAAGGTGGGTGGTAGAGTAAGGCAGGGTGAGGCAGGATGGGTGGTAGAGTGAGACAGGGTGAGGCAGGATGAGTGGTAGAGTGAGACTGAGGCAGGGTGAGGCAGGATGGGTGGTATAGTGAGGCAGGATGGGTGGTAGAGTGAGACAGGGTGAGGCAGGATGAGTGGTAGAGTGAGACAGTGAGGCAGGATGGGTGGTATAGTGAGGCAGGATGGGTGGTAGAGTGAGAGGGTGAGGCAGGATGGGTGGTAGAGCGAGACAGTGAGGCAGGATGGATGGTAGAGTGTGGCAGGATGGGTTGTAGTGAGACAGTGTGGCAGGATGGGTGGTAGAGTGAGACAGTGAGGCAGGGTGGGTGGTAGGGTGAGACAGGGTGAGGCAGAGTGAGGCAGGGTGTGAGGCAGAGTGAGACTCAATTAACTGTGTTGCTGGGGATCAATATGTTGGTGACGGCTGGTGTCCTGCCTCCCGCTACCACCACTACCACAACTACCACCATCACAAGCAGTACTACCACACTAAGTACCACAATCTCTGCCGTATAACCATCTGGCCTCAGAGTCGTCTCTTGCTACCACCACTACCATAACTACCACCATTACAACCACCACCATCACCACCACCACAACTACCACCATTAACCACCACCACCACCACCACCACCATTACAACCACCACCACCACCACCACCATTACAACCACCACCACCACACAACTACCACCATTAACAACCACCACCACCACAACTACCACCATTAACAACCACCACCATCACAACTACCACCATTACAACCACCACAACCATAACTACCACCATTACAACCACCACCACCACCACAACTACCACCATTAACAACCACCACCACAACTACCACCATTAACAACCACCACCACAACTACCACCATTAACAACCACCACCACAACTACCACCATTACAACCACCACAACCATAACTACCACCATTACAGCCACCACCACCACCACCACCACAACTACCACCATTACAACCACCACCACCACAACTACCACCATTACAACCACCACCACAACTACCACCATTACAACCACCACCACCACAACTACCACCATTACAACCACCACCACCACCATAACGACCACCATTACAACCACCACCACCACAACTACCACCATTACAACCACCACCACCACCATAACTACCACCATTACAACCACCACCACCACAACTACCACCATTACAACCACCACCACCACAACTACCACCATTACAACCACCACCACCATAACTACCACCATTACAACCACCACCACCACAACTACCACCATTACAACCACCACCACCACAACTACCACCATTACAACCACCACTACCACAACTACCACCATTACAACCACCACCACCACAAATACCACCATTACAACCACCACCACCACCATAACTACCACCATTACAACCACCACCACCATTACAACCACCACCACCACAACTACCACCATTACAACCACCACCACCACAACTACCACCATTACAACCACCACCACCACAACTACCACCATTACAACCACCACCACCACAACTACCACCGTCTTTATTACCACATTCCCAGCTAAATAACCGTCTCTCCACAATCACCTCTTGCTACCACCACCACCACCACCACCACCACAACAACATTTACATCAGTGCTACCACAACTACCACTCCCTACTACCACAGTTACCATTACCGCTACCACAGCTGTTACTATCCCTTCTACTACATTTGCCATCGTTACCACCACAACTGCCACACCCTACCACAACAACCACTATCCTAACTACAGCTACTACCACATCACTACCCCAGCTTCCCGACACCACAATAACCACCATTGCTACCACAACCACTGCAATCACCAGTTCTACAGATACTATTAAAGCAACTGTTTCTACCACAACGGCCAGTACCATACCTACCACAACTACCACACTACCTAATGACTACCACTATCACTGCCATTACAACGAGCCATTACCACAACTACCACCGCCATTATCCTAGTCATCACATTTATAGCACCAACACTACAACCATTACCACCATGGCCCCTACCACAACTACCACAAACGTTACCACAACCACGATCTCTACCACAACTACCACTATCCCTACCACAATCACTACCACCAATGCCACCATCTTTACCACCACTACCATGATCCCTACCACAACTACCACAAACCTTACCACAACCACGATCTCTACCACTATCCCTACCACAATCACCACCATCAGTACCACCATCTTTACCACCACTACCTTGATCCCTACCACAGCTACCACCATCTCTACCACAACTACCACAGTCCCTACCACAACCACCACCTTGATCACAGTAATTACTCGGTCCCTCAACTCGCTCCAACTATTTCACCTACCGTCACCATCACTACCACCACTACTACCACTGTCACTACTACCATCACCGCCACTACCATTACTACCACCACTACCACTGTTTATACAATTACAATTAGGACTTACAATCACTACCTCTACTACTATTATCACTATTACCGCAGCAGCTACTACAACTACCAGTACCACCATTTCCACATCTACAGCTGCTACCATTTTCACTACCACAACTACCATCACTGCTACATTACCTTCAGTACAGTCACCATCACTACCACCACCATTACCACAACAACTACCACTACCACCAGTGACACTACCTCCGCCACCACCATCACCACAACTACCACCACTACCACCAGTGACAGTACCACCATTACCCTACCACTACTGCCACAACAAGTTCTTCGCTACCAGAAACCAGCACCACAACTAGGGCTCTTTCACCTTAAGTTGGCCCAGATTTTCGTCCTTATGCAGCTTATTTCACGTAGTGGCAGAAATAGACAATGTTTCGTCTCTACATCCTTTCCATAGCACTTCTTCGTGACTGGCATCATGTTAAAACCTCGGCAGAAATAGACAGTGCCGCGTCTCTACATCCTTTCCATAACACTTCTTCGTGACTGGCATCATATTCTACTGTTTTTAAAACCTCAGCATTCAGGACTGAGAGATGGCAATTTTAGGTCAAGTTAAAGTGGAAAGAGAATACCGGTTACCAGTTACCATAGTTACCAGTAATAAAAGTAACCTTCCAACGCAAATAACTGTCTGGTTCAAGATTGAGAGAGGCAAGTTTAGGCCAAGTGGACAGAGAATACCAGTTACTTCAGTTACCATAGTTACCAGTAATGAAAGTAACCCCCCAGCGTAAGTAACTCTCAGGTAACCATTGCCGGGTTGTTATCATATGACGGAACTGAGCCACTGATGACTTGAATACTTTGCCGTGGTGGCGTGAAATTAGATGAGTTTTAGTTATGGGACAAGAATGAGTCTCCTTGGTTACTAGTCAGATGTATCCTTCAGCCTCGCTACACATGGTCCTCAAATGAGATGAAAGGAGTGAGGAGTCTGTTGGATTCTAGTAGTAGTTGTAGTAGTAGCAGCAGTAGTAGTAATTGTAGTAGTAGTAGTAGTTACGAGCGAGCGAGCAAGCGTAGCGAAGTGATGTTTACGTTCAGCAGAGAAAGGAGCAGCCCGACACGACCCGGCCCGGCCCGACACGACACGGCCCGACCGCGATGGTTTTCAGAGGTTAATGATTTTACTACTATGTGAGATGGAGACGAGATTCTTTCAGCAGGTAGTAGATACGTTCAATGAATTTTGTTTTTAGCAGGTATATTTACTAATGAAACCAAAGAAACCTCTTGGAATCCCAGCTTACCAAGGGAGTGTACCGAGGGCTTCAATTGACATGCTTGACTGTGAAATCGATTTTTAAAAGATTTCCTGTTGTAACACTTTTCTTGCATGAAGTATTGGATTTTACGTTCATAATTTTACATGAACGTTTTTTCTGTTTAGGGGGTGAAAGCGCGCGAGAGAGAGTAAACGTGAGAAAGTAAATATTTTAGCTCAGTTATTCGTCTGTTATTGATCGACTACCTCACCAGAAATGTTGAATGTTTACACAAGGACGAAATTATAAATGTTGAATGTTTACACAAGGACGAAATTATGATGATAGGCTCATGTACAAACGCTTCCTCGCTCGTCACGCGCACACAAAGCGAACGTTACAGGTAGTAGTAGTAGTAGTAGTGGTAGTAGTAGTAGTATAGGCTGAAGTTGTCCTGCAGTCCACCATCCTCCTTATGTGGGATACGGAGGGAACTGAGGAACGTTTGTATAACCGGGTAGTGGAGCCACCCGGTGTCTTCAGTGCCACCACGTGAAGGCGCCCATATCTAGCACCTTGTGGGATCTTTGTCAGATTAAACACATATTAATACCAAAACTACCGCAGAATCGAATAATACAAAACTACTGCTACTACTACTACTACTACTACTACTTGATATAAATCCCCCAAACCCCCTTTCGTTTCGGTAGATGACCAAGTGTCGTCGGAGTGAAGGGTTGACTTGGCTAGACTACACTAACTCCAGCTTGGCCCTGATTTTTGTCATTTTGTATTTTTTTCTCCTCGTAGCTCAGTGGCTGAAAAAAAAAAAGAATGTTGCGGCTCAGTATCCTTTCCACAGCACTTCTTCGTGACTAGCACCATATACTAGTGTGTTATTGTCACTACTTAGCGTTCAAGATGGAAAGGTGGGAATGTTAGGCCAAGTTGAAGTGAAAAGAGTATAGTAACCAAGGAGACGCGTACCACATCACTAAAGCTGCGATGAATTTATTGTAGCCACGACTTGGTATTGAAGTTGGAAGCTCCCTAACACCTCTTCCGTAGCGATTTATTTTCCAGATTACTCAATATTATCTCCTAGTTTGCGTATGTCTTTTCAATATCGACTTAGGTTGCATGAATAACACACTTTATAGTAACGGAATCAGGAATAAATCGGTATTGAAATTGGAAGCTCCCTAACACCTTTTCCTTAGCGATTTATTTTCCTGATTACTCATTAATATCCCCTGGTTTCCTTATGTCTTTTCCATATCGACATAGGTTGCATGAATAACACACATAGTAACGGAATCAGGAATAAATCGGTAAGGAAGAGGTGTTTGAAAGCCGCCCTGTATCAGCTACCCCAAATTTGACTACTACTAAAACTACCACAATTACACTGCAGCACTACTACCACACAGTAATTACATCTGCTTCCTACCACAGTGCTACAACTATTTACCTACCAAAGCTCCCACACCCACTACCACAACTACCAAACTAAATACCATTCCTACCACAAATACTCTGGTACATCGGTTAAGCTACCAAAGATAATACCAAAGCTCCCACAACCACAACTACCAGATTAAACACCATTCCTACCACAAATACCATGGTACATCTGTTTACCTACCACAGATAATACCAAAGCTCCCTCAACCACTACCACAACTACCACGTGTATCATTCCTACCACAAATCCTGCAACCATTTACCTACCAAAGTACCAAACAGAGCACCATCCCTACCAAAACTACCACAACCTGTATGCTACCACTATTGCCAGCACTTCTTTTAATACCTCTACCACTACTCCTACCACCAACACCACTGCTGCCACCATCGCTACCTCTACCCGTCCCCTTTATTACTCAACTTCCCTACCAACATTGCTAAAACTACCCCCATTCTCCTCCCTACCACCATCGCTACCACCATTACCATCACTCAGTCTTAACGTTAACTACCACCATCGCAACCTCTCCCTCTTACTACCACCATCACAGCCTCTCCCCCTTACTACCACCATCGCAACCTGTCCCCCTTACTACCACCATCGCAGCCTCTCCCCCTTACTACCACCATCGCAACCTGTCCCTTTTACTACCACCATCGCAACCTCTCCCCCTTACTACCACCATCGCAACCTCTCCCCCTTACTACCACCATCGCAACCTCTCCCTCTTACTACCACCATCGCAGCCTCTCCCCCTTACTACCACCATCGCAACCTCTCCCTCTTACTACCACCATCGCAGCCTCTCCCTCTGACTACCACCATCGCAACCTCTCCTTCTTACTACCACCATCGCAGCCTTTCCCCCTTACTACCACCATCGCAGCCTTTCCCCCTTACTACCACCATCGCAACCTCTCCTTCTTACTACCACCATCGCAACCTCTCCCTCTTACTACCACCATCGCAACCTGTCCCTCTTACTACCACCATCGCAACCTCTCCCTGTGTTTCTACCACCATCGCAAGTGCACGAGAGGGACGCCTTCACGTGGTGGCACTGATATAGCTGGCCGGATCCATTGCCCGGTTTAATATCCCTGTGCTCCCTCCCTATCCGCCAAAAGGACGATGGTTGACTGAAGGAAAAGGGCATCGTGTAGGAAAGAGGAGTTTATGTAGTCGACTGGGTATACGAGTGGGAGGAATCTAAGGCTGCTACCACTGCTGCTGCTACTACTACTACTACTACTATTACTACTACTACTACTACAGTAACAGCATCAGCTCCTACAAGTATTACTACAACGACTACTATTTCTACTGCTTACTGCAAAACAAGTTATTACTACTACTACTGATTACTACAAAAATAAGTTCCTACTACTACTACTACTAGTAGTGCAGCTGCTGCTCTGCTGCCTGCTACAAAAACAATTACTGCTACTACTACTACTACTACTACTACAAGCAACCGTACATTCCCACCACTATCACTCGCTCACCCTAAACGAAAACTACCACCATCGGAACCACATCCTGTTACTACCACCATTGCTACCACATCCTGTAACTACCACCATCGCTACCAACATTCCCATCACTACCACCATTCCTGTCTTATTCTGTAACTACCACCATCGCTACCAACATTCCCATCACTACCACCATTCCTGTCTTATTCTGTAACTACCACCATCGCTACCAACATTCCCATCACTACCACCATTCCTGCCTTATTCTGTAACTACCACCATCGCTACCAACATCCCCTTCACTACCACCATTGCTACCATATTCTGTAACTACCACCATCGCTACCAACATTCCCATCACTACAACCATTCCTACCACATACTGTAACTACCACCATCGCTACCAACATTCCCATCACTACCATCATTCCTACCACCAACAGCATCTTCACTACCAACACTACTACCATCACTACCAGTACTACCACAATTACCACACCTACCACCATCACTACCAACATTTCCATTACTTCCACTATACAATACTACCACAATTACCACATCTATACAATCGCTATCACAGTTACCACTATTACCTACCACCATCGCTACCAACATTTCCTTCCATTACAACCAGTACTACCAGCTACCACAATTACCACCATCGCTACCACAATTACCACTACCACTTTACCACCATCGCTACCACAATTACCACTACCACAATTACCACCATTACCACTTTACCACCATGACTACCACAAATACCACTGAACTACCACCATTACCACCACTACCATCACTACCACAATTACCACAACTACCACCATCGCTACCAGTTACCACAACTACCACCATCGCTACCACAGTTACCACTTAACTACCACCATCGCTACCACAATTACCACTTAACCACCACCATCGCAACTACAATTACCACTTTACCACCACCATCTCTTCTACAATTACCACCATCACTACCACAATTACCACAACCACCACCATCGCTACCACAATTACCACAACCACCACCATCGCTACCACAATTACCACAACTACCGCCATCGCTACCACAACTACCACCATCGCTACCACAATTACCACAACTACCACTATTACCACAACCACCACCATCGCTACCACAATTACCACAACTACCACCATCGCTACCACTATTACCACAACCACCACCATCGCTACCACAATTATTGCCTAGTCTGTTCAGCTCGCCACCGTTTCATTTTGTCTCCTATTGTTATTGCATTCATTGGCAATCTCTCTCTCTCTCTCTCTCTCTCTCTCTCCTCGTGTGTGTGAGAGAGAGAGAGAGATAGTGTGTGTGTGTGTGTGTGTGTGTGTGTGTGTGTGTGTGTGTGTGTGTGTGTGTGTGAGAGAGAGAGAGAGAGAGAGAGAGAGTGTGTGTGTGTGTGTGTGTGTGTGTGTGTGTGTGTATTAGTGTTGAGAGAGAGAGAGAAAGAGAGAGAGAGAGAGTGTGTGTGTGTGTGTGTGTGTGTGTGTGTGTGTGTGTGTGTGCGCAACTCGCAAGTGCAGAAGCCAACTTGGAGTGTGATTTTCGTGCCGGTCAGTCTGTTGGATAGAGTTTGTTACCTCGTTGCCCTTCTCCCAAAAGTATAATATTAGGGACGTGGATGGAAATACGATGGTTGCATAAAGTCCTCTCTCCTCTCCTGACTCTCTCTCTCTCTCTCCACCATTTCCTTTCCCAACCCTGTCCTATTTAATTTTTTCTCTCCTCTTCCTCCTCCCCATATCTCTTCTCTCCCCGTCTCTTCTCATCTCTCCCATTTTCTCTTTTTTTCCTCCCTCTTCTCTCTCTCTCTACCTTTCCCCAGTCTCTTCCTCTTACTCTCTCGTCTGCTTCTCCCTCTACTCCAATCTTTCTTCCCTCCACTTTCCTCTTCTCCTACCTCAGTATTTTCCTTTCTCCTCCTTACCTCCTTTCCTCTTTTTCCTGCCTCTTTCCTCTTAGCTTTCTTTCTTCCCTCTACTACCATCTTTCTTCCCTCCACTTTCCTCTTCTCCTACCTCTGTATCTCCTTTCTCCTCCTCACCTCACTCTTCCTTTTCCTCTCCTTTCTTCCTCTCAGCTGTCTTTCTTCCTCTCCTATCATTTTCACATAATTTTTCTCTTCCATCCATGCCCTTCCTTCTATACGTTTCTCTCTCTCTCTCTCTCTCTCTCTCTCTCTCTCTCTCTCTCTCTCTCTCTCTCACTTTCCCTCCCCTTCCCTCCATCTATTTTCAGCCTCTTTATTGTTAGGGTAAGGATACTGGGTGGAGGGTGTAGGTGGGTGTAGCTGGGTGTAGATGGATATTGGATGAAGGTGGGTGTTGGGTGTAGATGAATATTGGATGAAGGTGTGTTGGGTGTACCTGGGTGTAGATGGATATTGGATGAAGGTGGGTGTTGGGTGTAGCTGGGTGTAGATATTGGGTGAAGGTGGGTATTGGGTGTACCTGGGTGGAGATATTAGATGGAGGTGGGTGGTGGGTGTAGGGAGGTGATTGGTTTATGTGGGTGTTTTGTGCAGGTAAGTGCAGGTGGGTGTAGGTGCTGGGTTTGTGTGGTTGCTGGTGGGTGTACGTGGGTGCAGGTGGGTGCTCTAGGTGACTGGTTTATGTCGGTGTACGTGGGTGTTGTGTGTATTTTGAGGTGGGTGTGGGTACTGGGTTTAAGTGGGTAGGTGTAGTTGAGGTGAAGGTGGGATGTTGATGGGTGGTGGGTGTAGGTGGGTGTAATGGCTGCTGTTGGGTGGTGGGTGTAGGTGTGTGTAAGGGCTGGGTGTAATTGGGTGTAAAGGCTGCTGTGGCTTAGTCGGTAGCGCCCTCGACTCCCGGTGCGTGTGCCTCGAGTCCAGGGTTCAAGCCTGTGTTGTGGCAGTCATTTAAGTGTGTGCTAATAATAATCTCTTTCATAATATGTTTGTTTTTGTTCATACCCTGTCGGTTTGACTGATGAGAAATAGACTAACACAGAGATAGATAGATAGATAGGTAGATAGATAAGTAGATAGATAGGTAGATAGTTTATTGAGCCCACCAAATTGTCACCTGGAATTCCACACACTGCAGAGACAGCCATTGTATATTCCATCACTCTTCCCACAGACCTCCTTTCCCCATTCGTACTTGGCTAGCATGGGGCAGGGTTAAGACTGGCAAACACTCTCCCTCCGGAAAAACCTCGGTGTTGCAGTGAATCTTTGCAAGGATAAAATGTGGCTGTGTGTGTGTGTGTGTGTGTGTGTGTGTGTGTGTGTGTGTGTGTGTGTGTGTGTGATTATAATCAGTATGCTCAGAGCGTGGAAGGTGGTGCGTGTGTGGGCGTGAATGTCAAAGTGAAAGAGCGTTGTGTGGGCGTCCAGGCTGGCTCTCAGGCGGTGTGGGTTGGGGTGTGGGTGGTGGGTGGGCGGGGGTGTAAGTGCATAGGTTTGAGGGTGGGGTAGTGGGTGTGTGGGTGGGAGGGGGATGGAAGTGCATAGGTTTGAGGGTGGGTGGATGGGTAGTGTGGAGGAGTGGGGTGTAATTGCATAGGTTTGAGGGTGGGGCAGTGGGTGGGTTGGGGTGTAAGTGCATAAGTTTGAGGGTGGGGTAGTGGGTGTGTGGGTGGGAGGGGGATGGAAGTGCATAGGTTTGAGGGTGGGGTAGTGGGTGTGTGGGTGGGAGGGGGATGGAAGTGCATAGGTTTGAGGGTGGGTGGATGGGTGGTGTGGGTGGGAGGGGGATGGAAGTGCATAGGTTTGAGGGTGGGGTAGTGGGTGGGTGGGTGGGAGGGGGTGGAATTGCATAGGTTTGGGGGTGGGTAGTATGGACTGAGTGAGTGTTGGCAGGGGTGATGTAAATAGGTTGACGCAGTGGTTAGGTGGGTGGGTGGTGTAGGTGGGTGGGTGGGCCAGTGGGTGTGTAGGTGGGTGGGTGGGCCAGTGGGTGTGTAGGTGGGTGGACCAGTAAGTGAATGAGTGGGTGGTTAGGCCAGTGGGTGGGTGGTGGGTGAATCAGTTGGTGGTTTGGGTTGGTGGGTGGGCTAGGCTGGTAGGTGGGTGGGTGCGTCAGTGGGTGGGTGGGTGGGTGGGCAGTGTAGAAGCCTCGGACATGTTAAAACGTCTTGTGTATCGATCTGACGCCGATTGTGGTCCTTCCCCCCTCCCCCTCCCGTTCCTTACCCCTCCCACCTCCTCCATCCCTCCCTTAAATTCTCTCCTCCCATCTCCAACTTCTCTCCTCTCTCTCTAAGCCTCTCTCCTCTTCTCTCCAACTTTTCTCCTTTCTCCTCAGTGGCTCTCCTACCGAGCTTATATATTTTTCTTTCTCTTTCCTCCTTTCATCTTGTCCTACATCGTTTCTTATTATTTTTCCTTTAATTATTGTTCTCTCTGGTCATTTCTTGTCTTTCTCTTCCCTCCGTTTCTTCCTCTCCACGCTCTTCTTCGTCCTCCTCCTCATCTTCTCAGCCCCTCTTCTCTCCATCTCTTCTTTTTAGTCTCTCCATTTTTCCCCTCCCTCTTTACTATCTTCTCTCCCTTTCCCTCTTTACTATCTTCTCTCCCTTTCCCTCTTTACTATCTTCTCTCCCTTTCCCTCTTTACTATCTTCTCTCCCTTTCCCTCTTTACTATCTTCTCTCCCTTTCCCTCTTTACTATCTTCTCTCCCTTTCCCTCTTTACTATCATCTCTCCCTTTCCCTCTTTACTATCTTCTCTCCCTTTCCCTCTTTACTATCTTCTCTCCCTTTCCCTCTTTACTATCTTCTCTCCCTTTCCCTCTTTTACTATCTTCTCTCCCTTTCGCTATTTACTATCTTCTCTCCCTTTCCCTCTTTACTATCTTCTCTCCCTTTCCCTCTTTACTATCTTCTCTCCCTTTCCCTCTTTACTATCTTCTCTCCCTTTCCCTCTTTACTATCTTCTCTCCCTTTCCCTCTTTACTATCTTCTCTCCCTTTCCCTCTTTACTATCTTCTCTCCCTTTCCCTCTTTACTATCTTCTCTCCCTTTCCCTCTTTACTATCTTCTCTCCCTTTCCCTCTTTACCATCTTCTCTCCCTTTCCCTCTTTACTATCTTCTCTCCCTTTCCCTCTTTACTATCTTCTCTCCCTTTCCCTCTTTACTATCTTCTCTCCCTTTCCCTCTTTACTATCTTCTCTCCCTTTCCCTCTTTACTATCTTCTCTCCCTTTCCCTCTTTACTATCTTCTCTCCCTTTCCCTCTTTACTATCTTCTCTCCCTTTCTTTCCTCCTCCGCCTTACCTTCTCTCGTCTCTTCAGTCTAAATATCTCCCATCTTTCCAACTTTCCCCTTTTCCTCTTCGCTTTCCCCTCATCCTCTCCCCTTTTAGCCATGTCTCCTCCTCTCTCTCTCTCTCTCTCTGACATTCTATCCTTGTTCATTCTCCAAGTTTCTTCTGTAAACATTTTCTTTTCTCTTCTCACTTCGTTCCTCTTCACTTCCTTCTCTACCTATAGTTTCTTATTTCCCTTCCTTCTCTCCTCTCCTCTCCTCCTCTCCATCTCTTTCTCATCTCTTCTTTCTTGACTTTCCTTCCATTCTTCTCCAACTGCACCTTTCTAGCCAGGCTTTCTCTTCACTCCATTTCTCCTCCTCTTCCGTTTCTTCCCTATCTTCTTTAGTATGTGTCCCTCTCTCCTCCTCCTCCTCCTCCTCCTCCTCCTCCTCCTCCTCCATAAATTTTCTCGAGATTATCATGTCTCTCCGTATTATTTTTTCTTAGTCCTCCCACCTTTTCAGTTTTCTCCGCGTCTCTTTTTTTTTTTCTTATTTCTCTTACCTCCTTTTCGCTTTTCATCCCCTTTCATTTGTATTTATTTCTCTTACCTCATCACTTTCCTCTTCACTCCTTTCTTTCCTTCCATATCCTTTGTCTTTCCTCTATCCAGCTTCCTTCTCCGTATCTCCCTTCTCTCTCACTTACGCTGTCCCCCTCTCTTCCATTTCTTCTTCCATTCTCTCTCTCACTCCCTCTCGTCCATTTCTTAACTCCCTTCCTTCATTCATTCATTTCTTATTCCCCTTTCTTCATGTCTAAACCCATCATCTTTCCTGTCTTCATCAGCTTCGTCCCCCTCCCCCTCGTCTTTCTCCATTTTTTCTTTTTTTATTCTTTCTCACCTATGCTCACCCCTTTACCTTTTTCGTTCTTTATTTTTTGTTACTTCAAGTTTATTTCCA
>NC_136994.1:16562241-16564741 GCF_032717465.1 Coenobita brevimanus
TACCATGGCTGCCATTCTACCATTGCTACTTTTGCGCATACTACCATGGCTGCCATTCTACCATTGCTACTTTTGCGCATACTACCATGGCTACCATTCTACCATTGCTACTTTTGCGCATACTACCATGGCTGCCATTCTACCATTGCTACTTTTGCGCATACTACCATGGCTGCCATTCTACCATTGCTACTTTTGCGCATACTACCATGGCTGCCATTCTACCATTGCTACTTTTGCGCATACTACCATGGCTGCCATTCTACCATTGCTACTTTTGCGCATACTACCATGGCTACCATTCTACCATTGCTACTTTTGCGCATACTACCATGGCTGCCATTCTACCATTGCTACTTTTGCGCATACTACCATGGCTACCATTCTACCATTGCTACTTTTGCGCATACTACCATGGCTGCCATTCTACCATTGCTACTTTTGCGCATACTACCATGGCTACCATTCTACCATTGCTACTTTTGCGCATACTACCATGGCTACCATTCTACCATTGCTACTTTTGCGCATACTACCATGGCTACCATTCTACCATTGCTACTTTTGCGCATACTACCATGGCTACCATTCTACCATTGCTACTTTTGCGCATACTACCATGGCTACCATTCTACCATTGCTACTTTTGCGCATACTACCATGGCTACCATTCTACCATTGCTACTTTTGCGCATACTACCATGGCTACCATTCTACCATTGCTACTTTTGCGCATACTACCATGGCTACCATTCTACCATTGCTACTTTTGCGCATACTACCATGGCTACCATTCTACCATTGCTACTTTTGCGCATACTACCATGGCTACCATTCTACCATTGCTACTTTTGCGCATACTACCATGGCTACCATTCTACCATTGCTACTTTTGCGCATACTACCATGGCTACCATTCTACCATTGCTACTTTTGCGCATACTACCATGGCTACCATTCTACCATTGCTACTTTTGCGCATACTACCATGGCTGCCATTCTACCATTGCTACTTTTGCGCATACTACCATGGCTACCATTCTACCATTGCTACTTTTGCGCATACTACCATGGCTACCATTCTACCATTGCTACTTTTGCGCATACTACCATGGCTACCATTCTACCATTGCTACTTTTGCGCATACTACCATGGCTGCCATTCTACCATTGCTACTTTTGCGCATACTACCATGGCTACCATTCTACCATTGCTACTTTTGCGCATACTATCATGACCACCACTACCATTGCTACTTTTGCTGATACTACCATGACTACCACTACCATTGCTACTTTTGTGGATACTACCATGACTACCATTCTACCCTAGCTACTTTTGTGGATACTACCATGACTACCATTCTACCATTATCCCATTGCTGCTTTACAGATAACCATGAATACTATTTTGGACCATTACAACCATTGTTACCTTCATAGATACTAGCATCTTACTACCATCACTACCATAACCATGCCATCACCACTACCATTATCACCACAGCCACTATCATCACTACCATTCACCGCCACCACCACTGCCATCACTACCATTACCACCGCCACTACTACCACCATCACCACCATTACAACCACCACTAGTACTATCACTACCATTACCACCACCACAACCACCATCACTATCATTACCACCACTACCATCACTATCATTACCACCACAACCACCATCACTACCTTTACCACCACCACAACCACCGTCACTATCATTACCACCACAACCACCATCACTACCATTACCACCACAACCACCATCACTACATCACTACCTTTACCACCACCACAACCACCGTCACTACCATTACCACCTCTACCACCGTCACTATCATTACCACCACAACTACCATCACTACCACCAGTACTTAGCACCATCACTACCATTGCCACCACCACAACCACCATCACCACCACCATCACCACCACCACCACAACCACCACCACCACCACCACCTGTACCACCACAACCACCTGTATCACCACCACCACCACCCAGATCCCCCAAAACATCATTCTTAGAGGTAGATTTATTTAGCACATTAGAATATATGGTGGTCAAGTGGTTAGGCGAATGGACGGCTGGTCAGGTGGTCCGGAGTTCAAATGATCGCTTTTGAAGGAATAATGTCATTGCGAGATTGGTTTTTGTATTTATTTATTTTTCCTTGTCGTGTATTGATATTTTTGGAGAGAGAGAGAGAGAGAGAGAGAGAAATATTTTTGTCATCTGTATACGCATGGATGGATAGCTGGACCTTGAGACGGGCTTCAGAAATTACGTGTGTGTGTGTGTGTGTGTGTGTGTGTGATCTGTTTACCACATGACTGACTAGGTGACCACGACATAGAAAGTGTGTGTGTGTGTGTGTGTGTGTGTGTGTGTGTGTGTCTATATACCACTTGACAAACGGGATATCCACTACAACATTCACCAGCAGAGATAGATTTGGCACAGCGGCTGACAGACAGACAGGAGGATGCA